>NC_062518.1:12319680-12694680 GCF_022655615.1 Tachysurus fulvidraco
TCTTTTTTTTGTCATAACTGTTAAACAGTTTTTGTGTTATCTTTATTCTGTATAAAGAAAAGAACGTTTTGTATATAGGGTGGTTGGAACCAGGACAATCAGCAGTAATGCCATCAGAATAGTTTGAAAATCTTTCTTTTGTGCAGAATATTGTTCTTTTTTTATAATACGGTTTTACTAGAATCGGACCGACAAAAACGCAGATAAATACCTTATGTAACGAACACGAGAATCTGGCTAATGTGGAAGTGAAGACATTTCAAATGTACAGTCGTGTAAAAACTCATTTCAGTTGTTTAACGGTGTAACCGCATTGTTTGTACATCGTGTACATGACACCAGTGCTGATTATTCTTGTAAAACTAAAAAAAAAATCACATGTCATGTCACTATTGTTCTGTGTAATGAACTTTAAATGGCTTTATATTTGGCCATGAGATGATGAGATGAACCACATCAAGCTGCTGTCCATGAGGTGGTTTTGTTGTGTTTTCTGCTATGTAGTTTTATTGAATCGGGCCGAACGTGTTCGTCTTGTCTTGTTATAAAATATCAAAATGTAGACTATAAAATAATTAACAGTTAGACAGTATATCATAATTGCCTCTTTCAGCCTCTTCAGTTAGTCCATCAGGGCTAAATCCAGGATCAACAATGCTCAAGATCTTGGCTCAGAGTTACTAGAGTTGCCTTAAACTTCCATAACTCAAGCTAAGATCATTGTCTAGAATACATGAAAATGCTTTAAAACAACTCTCAGTGTAATTATTGTTGGTAACACCTGTGTCCTCATCCTTTTTGTTGCATTTTGTACATATGACACTGATGGTCAATTCTATCTGTAAATATGGAGGATGTATTTTTATATTTCTGATGCGCTACATGCCTGGGTGGGGGTTTTGGGCCTAATGCTGAACGTTTTACTTTCTTGCTGCATGGTTCTCTCTGTGCTTCAAACTTATGTCAGTTTCTGTCTATATTATATCAAAGTAGTGTTAGAATGAAGCAAAATACAAAAATTTGCAGAAGCAAACCTATGTCTCTGTGTTATTTATTCCTGTTTTTAAAATCCTTGTATAAATGTTTGATGTAGGCATACTATTATTATTATTATTATTATTATTATTATTATTATTATTATTATTATTTTTGTTGTTGTTGTTGTTATTGTTATTATTATTATTATCCCATAAAGAAACGGCAGCACTGCATTGCCGTTATTCACCGTGTAGGATTAGCACATGACCACCAGGGGTCAGTGTTGTCATTACAGTACTTCCCACAACTAGAGTCAAGTCAAGTCAAGTCAAGAAGCTTTTATTGTCATTTCAACCATATATAGCTGTTGCAGTACACAGTGAAATGAGACAACGTTTCTCCAGGATCATGGTGCTACATAAAACAAAGACAGAGCTAAGGATTTAGTAAGTAGTCCTAGCCGCATAAAGTGCAACTGTGCAGGACAAGACAAAAAGACAGTGCAGGACAAAAGACAGTGCAAACAAAAAATACAAGACAATACAGAAAAGACAATAAACAGAACAGACCAGTGTAAATACTGTATGATCAACAATATTAGATGTGCAGAAATACTGGAATGAACACAGTATTACAGCACCAGTTACATGAGATATTGTAAAGTATTGTGCAAAACAGCAAATGACTGAAATGTGAGACAGCATGTGAAAGGGCAAAAAAAAAAAAAACAGTGTGCAAAAGAGCATGTAAACAGTTTGACGGATGTATATTGGAAGACTGTGTATTTGGTATAGGTTTGTGCAGTCCATACATGTCCATAAGCGTGTGTGTGTTGTGCTCAGTACAGTTCAGTTCAGTTATTAAGTAGTCTGATGGCTTGTGGAAAGAAACTGTTACACAGTCTGGTCATGAGGGCCTGAAGACTTCGGTAACTTTTTCCAGATGGCAGGAGGGTGAAGAGTGTGTGTGAGGGGTGTGTGGGGTCATCCACAATGCTGTTGGCTTTGCGGATGCAGCGTGTGGTGTAAATGTCCATGATAGAGGAAGACAGACCCCAATGATCTTCTCAGCTGTCCTCACTATCCGCTGCTGGGTCTTGCGATCCGAGATCACTTGCTTTCTGCGTTTAAAGATTGTTGCACGTATTGCACTAAAAATGAACCTAACTAAAGCGAGTTAAAGTGAGTCAGAAGTGAAGCCACTGTGGAAGTGGACTTAAAAGGTGAGCAGATTTATTTGTGGTCGTCTTTAGCACTGATGTGGCCTCAGACACCTTGTTGTTCACAGCAGCAACTCAAACATTCACATTTACGCCATTTGTCAGACGTCCTCATCCAGAGCAACTGACATTTTTATATCATTTTTATACAACTGAGTAATTGAGGGCCTTGTTCAGGGCCAGCAGTTACAACTTGGTGGACCAGGGATTTGAACTCATGACCTGTTAAGCAGTAGTCCAACACCTTAACCACTAGGTTACCACATCCCCTGAATCTTTGGTTACATGTAAAACATTTAAGGAATATAGTTTAACATGGACAAATAGCTCTACAGGTGAAGTTCACTACATCACGTTGAGTTGTCAGCATCAGATTTTGTCAAAGTAGACACACACATATGAATAAAATATGTAGTCATTCCTCGGCCTCAGCCTCAGTCATTGTCAAGAGCAACTGCCACCCTGGGAACAAATATCAGCCCATCAGACCCAAATGCAAGGATAGCAGATAGAAATTGGATTAATAAATGAATAAATGAATAAATAAATACATACATACATACATACATACATACATACAATATATATATATAACAAGACCAACACAAAGGAAACACTAGAAAGAAACTAGACAGATAAAAACAAAACATGTTGACACCCAAAAATGACAAGGACTAAATAATAAAAGGTTCATTACAGAAATATATGTCTGCAATGTCTGCAGAGGAGGGAAAGGACTGAGAATAGGGCGGGGCAAAAACGTAAGCACAAAACATAAACAAAGACATGTAACGTAAAAAAAACAAAAAACAAACAAACAATGCCAGAAAACCCCCTTGGTGTTCCGATTAGGGATTGTCCAGGCCAACCCTAACAGTCATGTAGTAACAGGCAGAAGTGGTTTATGACTTTAGACGTTACTGAGTAATACTGTAACATAATTATGTTCACATGCTGTCGCACTTGATGTCTGCTGTAGACTTCTACAGGGTACACAACACAGAGCCGTCCTTCGTGGAGACCAGCACCTATGTCTGAGCAGGTGAGCTAAGTCAAAGTCAAAATGAACTTTATTGTCATTCAACCAGACAACAGAGTGTGCATAGCATAACAAAACTGTAACAAAAAGCTCCTACTGTATGTGCAGTTGTAGATACAAAACAATCAACAGTCATGACAGGTAAGAAACAGACAGCACAGTAAACATACAATAATCTGTGCATATAAACCTGTATGAGTGTCAGTTCACAGTGAGAGTCGTTCACATGGTTGGATTATTGCACAATAATATACGTTATTGTAAAGCATCCAACAGTCTGCTATTAAATCAATAGACAGCACAATAGACTACACATCAGTCTGCGTGATAGACAGTAGAGAAAAACTATACACATACACAGGGACATAAGAGATATTTTGCACCTCAGCTAATATCATTAAGCAGGGTTGTCAGGTTTTAGCAGAGGATCCAGACCAACTAGACCTCAAAAACTACATCATAGACATGAAACTAAACCAAAGCATTCAGGTGCTGTAAAATACAGGTTTTCTTCTTTTTCGCAGCCTTTGTATAGGAATTTCTGGACACTGTCCTACTCTACAATCCATCTGTGTCTCTCTAGCAATCTTTGCGATATATGTGCTGTATCTTGCAATAGCAATAGTAAAGCTCTGTGAATCATAGAAACACTGTCTGCTTTTACACTGTGCCATTGTTTGAGGACGTTTGAGGAAATACCTCAACCCTATTAATAACTGTCCTGTCCACTGAGTGCATGTGTGGATCCACAGAGTCATTATAGCAGTAAATAATCAAGATCTGGCAATGAAGACTTTCTGCCTTAATCAATCCAGCTGACATCCACTCACTGACCACTTTATTAGGAACACCAAGACACATGTTATTTCATGCAGTAATCCCTTCAGCAGCACAATGCAGAAAATCATGCAGATACAGATATAGCTCAAGCATCAACTTCCCTGAATGTTCACATCAAAACATCAGAATGAAGGAGGAACATGTGATCTCAGTGACCTAGTGACTGTGGCAAGGTTGTTGATTTGATTATTTAAAAAACAAACAAACATTAATATATAGCATGATCGTGCACGACAGTCTCTAGTGTTTACACAGAATGGTGTGAGAATAAAAACCACAATGTGAGCAGGAGTTCTGGGGTGATAACACCTCACTGATGAGACAGGAAAGACGAGCAGACTGGCCAGACACGCAGCTTACAGAAACTTATATTTGAATAGCAACTGTGTAATTGTTGTTCTAGTCTCCAGTCTTCATGAACTTGTAACTTCAGATTCCTGTTTTTGGATGCAAGGAGTGGAAGCTGATGTGGGCCTTTAGTTCATCTGCCTCATGACTTTAGATGTTGTGCTTTTTTCTGTAAAACTTTTCTCCTTGGTACTGTTGTAAAAAGTGATTATTTGAGTTGCTCTATGCTTCTTGTCAGCTCGAAACACACACACACACACACACACACACACACACACACACACACACACACACACACACACACACACACACACACACACACACACACACACACACACAAAGCCATAAAGCAGGTCTTCACTCTTTCCAACAACAGATGGACGACATGCATGCTGCATGATAGAGCTGACTTATTAAAAGGTTAAGCCTCTTACTGAACACTGAACATAAGGGAATTCCTACATGAGACTGGTGGAGGCTTCACAGATCTAAAAGTAGAGTTGAATTGATTACTCATTTTTTTAGTCTGTCTGGAAATGACCAAAAACCCTTTTGTTTTGTTATTCTTATATGCTTGATGCGATTCATCGTTTAATCACCAAGGATACATTTTAAATTCATTTAAAAGAAATCTCCAGCAGGACATTTATGTCTTCATAGAACTTGTATGTTTACCAGAAAATATTCTCTCTTCAATCTCAGAGAAAACAAGAACATTGATTACATAAATAATCGTACATAAAGGTGAAAATCTTATGTTCTTTTGTATAATTGCTAATCATTTGGATGACAATTATGTTGCTGTTAGTAAGAGGCTTTTATAATAGGTCATATAATTAGTATGCTATTAGAAAATATACAGTATATAAATATGTAGCTTTCAGATGATACTGACATCATCCAGAAAGCAACTAATAATTACATGTGTGTATGTTCAAAATAAAATAGTGGAAATCATGTTAGTCCTTCTATATATGAGACAATGTACACATGTAGATAATGTAACATTGCTGAAGGATTCACATAAGAACCTTAAATACTGTGAAATGTTCTTAATAGTCCCTATTCTCTCTCTCTCCTTAATAGTCCTCTCTCTCTCTCTCTCTCTCTCTCTCTCTCTCTCTCTCTCCTTAATAGTCCTCTCTCTCTCTCTCTCTCTCTCTCTCTCTCTCTCTCTCTCTCTCTCTCTCTCTCTCTCTCTCACTCAATGAAATCAATATCTTTTATTCCAGTTGGTGATTATTAGATATAGTGCAGTGTAAGGGAAAGAGTACATACTGCCTCCGCACACTCACAATAGACAAAATATTCCACTGAGAGGTGGAGAAAAGAAACAAAGGACGAGACTTCAGCTGCCTCTCTTCCTCCCACGCAAAACACTCATAGTTCCTCATACCATTTATGTCTGTGTGTGTGAGACTGCTGCTGAGATATACTGACTAATATTGAACAAGTGTAGTTTTGTAAACTGATTAAGAGTCATTGTGGCGGTAACTTGATGAAGCTCTCAGCTACTGAGATTTTCACTTAGGTTAGAAATCGAGACAATGATATTATTAGTGTGTGACAGTTTTAGACATGTTGGAGAAACACAGGTAAAGAACAGACATGACTTAATATTGGTTCCTTGCTGCATGATAAATGGACACAATGACTGTACGCACACTGAGTCACTCAGTCATTCAGTCACTCACTCGATGACTCAATGACTCACTCACACTCTTAATGACTCACTCACACTCTTAATGACTCAGTCACTCTCTTAATGACTCACTCACACTCTTAATGACTGTCACTCTCTTAATGACTCAGTCACTCTCTTAATGACTCGATCACACGCTTAATGACTGTCACTCTCTTAATGACTCAATCACACTCTTAATGACTCAGTCACTCTCTTAATGACTCACTCACACTCTTAATGACTCACTCACACTCTTATTGACTCAGTCACTCTCTTAATGATTCACTCACACTCTTAATGACTCAGACACTCTCTTAATGACTCAATCACACTCTTAATGACTCAGTAACTCTCTTAATGACTCACTCACACTCTTAATGACTCACTCACACTCTTAATGACTCAGTCACTCTCTTAATGACTCACTCACACTCTTAATGACTCAGTCACTCTCTTAATGACTCAATCACACTCTTAATGACTCAGTCACTCTCTTAATGACTCAATCACTCTCTTAATGACTCATTGACTCACTCACACACACACACACACACACACACACACACACACACACACACACACACACACACACACACACACACACACACTCCCACTCACTTGTTCTCACTCACTTGTTCTCACTCACACACTCACTCACACACACTCACTCACTCACACACACACACACACTCACTCACTCACTCACTCATTCACTCACTTGTTCTCACTCACACACACTCACTCACACATGCACTCACTCACTCACTCACTCACACACACACACTCACACACAAACACACTCACACCCACACACTCACACACTCATCATTCTCCTGGTTGAACTTGAGTGTGGGCATCTGTTAGGACAACGTTTACCCACCCACATCCTTTTGTGGTGCAATCAGAGAAATACTAGTGTGTGGAAATGATTAACCTGTGTAAAAATTTATTTTAAAATTGCTAATATTATTTAAGTTAGCAAAAGAAGAACAATATTTGAGTTTCTGTATCAATAGCAATCTGCCTCACACCACCCTATCTGTACTGAGTACAGTGTACTGTAAAAAACATTAATCAGAAAATATCTAAACAAATGTCAAATGAAATATCAATCAATGTATTTATCAATTAATATTATTGTTATTATGGATAGATGCTGCTGTGGTTGTACTTAAATTACATTAGTAGGTTATAATAAAAATCTTGTCCATTTATAATTATCCAGTAAAAAGGTCACAGAATTTGAATTAACCTCCAACAAACAAACAACCTAAAACAACCAAATTAGTTTCACTAAAACCCAAATATATTTATGGCCGACATTCACATTTTTTCCCAGGCACACATTTGTTTCTAAATAAATGATCACTCATGTATATAAAACAATGATGAATATGACTTGTGTCTTAAGTGGTTAATGTTAAGCTCTATGTAGGCTCTATGCAACCTGTAATAATACTATATACACTAATATAAATCTATAATAATAAAAATAAATAAATAAATAAATAAATAAATAATAAGAAGTTTAAAAAGAAGATTAGTAATAATAACCAGATATAAACAGACCTAATTTGGCTTTCCAGTACATACACAGTCAGATTCACCCATTTTTTAAAACTTTTTAAGTCATGTCAGCATTTGATACCCCAAACTGCTGCATTAATGAAAGCGATTTGAGCCGACTGGATGTGTTGATGTACCGGCACTGCTTGTGTATGTGTTGAGGTATTGATGTTTCTAGTTGTGTAAGCTGGGTCAGAGCATGTGCGGGAATCCAAGACCTCTGAGTCAGACGCTTCAGGCACTCAGGAGATCGATCACCGTTCCATCTCTCTTTCTAGGGTCATAACAGATTAAAAAGATCTGACAGCATTTTCAAGTTTCACTTTTTTACTGATCTCATTCACCTGCTTGAACCTGTTATGGTTTACTGAAAGAAAGTACATACTATTTAAAGATTGGAAGTCAGCTTCCTGTTGTGATCTGAGCTGATACAGTGACTGGAATGGACCCAGGTGATGAAGTGAAACTGAAAGAACAATCTTAGGCATGTTATACAGTAGAAAGGTTGTAATATATACATTAATACTTATGAACACAACGGACAAACAACTACTTAAAGACTTCCAAACAAAAAGATAAACAAAAAGGTGTTTAGAAGAGGACTCTTATATATTTGCATTATTTAAAACATAATGTGCAGAAATGTTATAACTACAGTCAATGTCACTCAACTGGCTTAACCTGCTCTCTGTACTATCTGATATTTACTCTCTCCCCCTTCAGTTGCCCAGCTTCAGATCATTAACACACAATGATATGTGCAGACCTGCGGAACACAGCCACAACATGACTGGAAATATCACACGTTTAAACGTCAGAACAGAATTGAAAGTAACAGTCTAAAGGTTTTTCTTTTAGCACAGATTTAGCAAATACACAAAATATTAACTAGCCGACACGCTAATGCCATGAAGTCATTATGTAGTTTCTGTTTCATTGCTTAAAATGCATATTTAATTAATAATTCACTTTCAGTTTCAGGGCCGCAATGTCGTACGGTCAAAATGACCACATCAGACAAAAATATCATTACAAATAGAATGAGAGAATAAATAATGTGGGAAATCTGTTTTCTTCTTCCCAAGATCTTCAGGAAGTACATATGATGAACATCTGCTGAAAATCTGACTCAGGGAATATTCAGGCAACAGGATAAGAGTGGATTCACAATTTAATGCTTTAATTCTATTTAATTTCAGGTCATTATTATATTTCAGAGTAAAAACGTAGTTATAAATGGCTTGGACAAGCAAAGTGCACGAAATACGAATGTTCAAGGACAGAATACTGTACTAGTAAAGTAAAGTAAAAGAGTAATATACTTATAAGAGATAAGTAGTTATAGTATTAGTGTGTAAGAGATTCATTAAAGACCTTAAGCTTACACTTGAGTAATTATATTTGTGTGAAACATACACAGAGAGAGAGAGAGAAAAAGAGAGAAAGAGAGAGAGTGCAAGCAAGAGAGAAAGAGACAGAGAAAGAGTGATAGAGAGAGAAAGAGACAGAAAAAGAAAGAGAGAGAGTAATAGAGAGAGAGAGAGAGCAAGAGAGAGAGAGAATGAGACAATGAGAAAGCAAAAGAGTGATATAGAGAGATAGATAGATAAAGAGAGAGAGAAAGAGACAGAGAGAAAGCGAAAGAGAGAGAGTGATAGAGAGAGAGGTAGAGATAGAGAGATAGATAGATAAAGAGAGAGAGTTAGAGAGATAGAGTGAGTGAGTGAGAGAGTTAGAGAGATAGAGTGAGTGAGTGAGAGAGTTAGAGTGAGAGAGTGAGTGAGTGAGAGAGAGCGTGATACAGAGAGAGAGAGAGTGATGCCGAGAGAGAGAGAGAGTGAGTGAGAGAGAGAGAGAGAGAGAGAGAGAGAGAGAGAGAGAGAGAGAGACTTGATTACTTGCCTGTTGAGTAAGCGAGCAGGTGAGAGCTGAGCCAGAACAGGGCGGGGCAACAGTGATGCCCGTTAGTGATTGGCTGCGTGTCTAGCGATCACACGGTGGGCGGGGTCTTGGAGCGCAGTCGTGCATCTCAGGCTTGTACTTAGCATTTCAGCTGAAAGTGAACAAGACGCTTTACCTGTGTTAGTAAACTGTACTAATAAATCCAGCAGGCTGTCACAAAGCTGTCAGCCAGCTTTTACACTAAACCTGAGACGGCTCCGTGTTCCGAGGTGCTACTTTCTGTCTCTTACTTTACCTGGATAAGCGCGCATGGCAGAAGCAGGTGACTGCAGACGAGCCGCTTCGTCCCGGGCAGCAGCTCCTCACAGCCCCGCGGACTCGTTGCTGGTGCTGGTGATGGCGCCCGCGCTGGAGGACGTGGTTGAGGAAGAAGACGTGTTTATGCCCCAAAACTCAACTTTAAAGAGCGGGACAGAGGCGGGTGCAGTGCAGGAAGACTCGGTGTCGCCAGTGAAGCAGCTGGAGAGCCAGTTCCTTCCTCTTACCATCCGCAAACAGGTGTCCTACAGGTGAGCGCACCGATACACAGGTGTCCTACAGGCGAGCGCACTGATACACAGGTGTCCTACAGGCGAGCGCACCGATACACAGGTGTCCTACAGGCGAGCGCACTGATACACAGGTGTCCTACAGGCGAGCGCACCGATACACAGGTGTCCTACAGGTGAGCGCACCGATACACAGGTGTCCTACAGGCGAGCGCACCGATACACAGGTGTCCTACAGGCGGGCGCACCGATACACAGGTGTCCTACAGGCGGGCGCACCGATACACAGGTGTCCTACAGGCTGAGCGCACCGATACACAGGTGTCCTACAGGCGGCGCACCGATACACAGGTGTCCTACAGGCGGGCGCACCGATACACAGGTGTCCTACAGGCGGGCGCACCGATACACAGGTGTCCTACAGGCGGGCGCACCGATACACAGGTGTCCTACAGGCGGGCGCACCGATACACAGGTGTCCTACAGGCGGGCGCACCGATACACAGGTGTCCTACAGGCGGGCGCACCGATACACAGGTGTCCTACAGGCGGGCGCACCGATACACAGGTGTCCTACAGGCGGGCGCACCGATACACAGGTGTCCTACAGGCGGGCGCACCGATACACAGGTGTCCTACAGGCGAGCGCACCGATACACAGGTGTCCTACAGGCGGGCGCACCGATACACAGGTGTCCTACAGGCGAGCGCACCGATACACAGGTGTCCTACAGGCGAGCGCACCGATACACAGGTGTCCTACAGGCGAGCGCACCGATACACAGGTGTCCTACAGGCGAGCGCACCGATACACAGGTGTCCTACAGGCGAGCGCACCGATACACAGGTGTCCTACAGGCGAGCGCACCGATACACAGGTGTCCTACAGGCGAGCGCACCGATACACAGGTGTCCTACAGGCGGGCGCACCGATACACAGGTGTCCTACAGGCGAGCGCACTGATACACAGGTGTCCTACAGGCGAGCGCACTGATAACACTGCGTACTAGTGAGCTACATAGTGTCTAAGTGTCACAGAGACCTATACTGAGTATCACTATAAGCACGTGCTAAAGAGTAGATTTAGTAAGAATACAGTAGCCTACTAAATCATACAGATGCTGTTGGCTACATGAAACCTGAAGAAGATAAAGTGCTAAACAGCGTTATACTTTGTCAGTATTGGCACATGGAAGGTGTAAACTATTCTACTAAATAGTATGCATGGATCATCCCTATACAGGACACCTGATTCCTCCTCTCCTTTCTTCCCTGGTGAAATATTTCAACATGCACTCTAATAAATTAGTGCTCTGGTATTAGATTTTGGACGTACACTTCAGTCAGTGCTTTTGAACACTATATACAGTATAGTGATTAACAGCTGTTTTATACCAGCAATTGCTAATAATGTTCAAACATGGCAACAGTGGGTAAAACAGGGATATGAGATGAGCACCTAATAGATGCTTGTGAAAAGAGGGGACTGTTTAGTGGATCTCTTATATTTTATTAGAAGACATCAGCCGTCAGCACGGACACTGAAGCTATGCCAAAAATAAATGTTTTGTGAAAAGAACAAGAGTTGGAAATTGGAAATTATTATGTTTATCACAGACACACACATACACACACACACACGCTCACATATTTGTGTTATGAGCGTACACAATGAATGTATATAATGATGCACAATAGAACCTGTACATCTGCTGCATGAAAAATAGTACCAGTTATTTATTTTCTTTTTTGTGTTTATACATCTTATGTATAAACATTGCTCTAAAGAAACTATTTCCTAATCAGTAGCCAGTACATAACTAGCACTAGCACCTCATATATTTGGATTTGGAATTCATTATGTTCTGTGCTGTTAGAATTAACACACAACAATACAACCCATTGTTCCAAGGACACATTGCTAAAGGTGAAAGTGTGCTAAAGTGAGAGGACCTTTTCATTTCCATAACAGCGGCGGTTTTGACAGAACAATAGCTCATTACCTGGGTCATATCAGAGCTTAGTTGTGCAGAGGCAGACATGATCTCTAATGAGGATGCAGATCTGGGGATAAAGCCTGGCAGTACATTATGGAGAAAACACACACTGTCCTTTTAACCCCACCCCACTTTTATGTAGGCTCGCTTTAATGTCTAGAGGAGTGACATCTGAACCTGTGAGATCTTGTAAAGGATTTAGTAGAATTTAATTGGAACCCATTAACTCCTTTCTTTATTAGCTGCTCTTTAACCCTCATGGATTTCATCAATGGTAATGTTTGAATGCTTGGATAATGTTAAGTGCACTTTTTATAGTCTCTGTAATACCTATACCTAAAGTTCAGCCATGCGGAGGCTTTGGTTGGTTTGGAGATTACAACCAAGTTTGTTCCCCTCTCCTTTCTCACCCACACATCCTCATGTGTATTTTTGTTACAGTCGAGAGTAAGCTACCTGACGGTTATTTATTCTGTTCCTTCTTCCTCATTTCACCTGCCGCTGCCAGGTCAGGATTTATTTGAGCATAAGTATTGGTCACATAATTCAGTATACTTTCAGATCTTTGGGTATCAACTGATACTGATCTGATATGGACGTAATTTTGGTGTCTCTCTCCAAGCATTTGTTACAGGGTTTTGTAAAATCTTAACACTGTATAGGACCGGTGTTGTTTCAGTAAACATCTCACACGCTTATAACACTGAAAAAAAAAAGAAACACATACAGCTACAGTACCCAGTATTGGCTCTGATATTGACGCTAAAGTAAAGGATTGGGATTGTACAAAAATCACCATTTGCATACAGTATGTGATCCTGAAATCAGAGGAACGAACAATATCCATGAGATACGTACAATATATTAACTTTACTATTACACAGGTCTATATGCTCTAGCAGCTGGACATTTTACAGTGTTATCAAACCAGTGTCAGATTTTGCTTGTATGTTCCAGGTCCCAGTAACTACCCAGAAGCCATGGGGTTAAAAATGTGTTGATTGAATGAAGGTTTTTCTTACATTTTTCTCACATTTCTCACACACTTCCTTTACAGCACTAGACACTCTATATACAGCATCATGGCCTGACCCATTTATTGTCCATTATTGTCTTTAGTGATCTTTCTGTATAGTCTCACGCATACGTCAATCCACTGAGGTTAAATAAGGAAACAGTTTGTATTGTTCTAAGCTTATAATATTCTGCCTTTCACAAAAAGCTAAGAAATGATCTCTCAGTCTCGGTCTTGCCGCGTGTGCTTTATGTAATGATGACTACACTAAACAGTGTGCAGCATTGCGAGGGAGCATCTGTGTGTGTTTAGTGAGTCTGAGAACACGATGCCATGCTTTGAGTACGTATTATGTAACCGAATAAGAGGGACGTGGGGTGATCCTGGACTTTTTTGCCATAAAAATATGCAAAGGTTAAGATTGACCCGGCGCCAGCATCTGTGCCAGTCTGTGCTTCTCCATGCCCACTCAAAACCTGGTAGAACGGACAAGAGCAGGAGGTGGGCATTCAGGGGAGCACAATGCCCTGTACTGGTGTCAAACTTCCTGCTGATTCACTTACTATAGCTACACATGAGTCACTGAGAGAGAGGGAACGAACAAGAGAGAGCGAAGGTGGAGGAAATTGACCAGAGACAGATTAAAGGGCAACAAATTGAGGGGAAAAAAAAATCAATAAACAATTTAGAGTCGAAGTGAAGTAAAGGTCACGTTCCTGCTCTTAATGTGAGAAAGCACCAGAAGCTACATAAAATCACTTAATGACATAATGTCCATCCTGCTAATAACTGAACAGGAGTCAATTATTAGCACACAATAGATAAAACAGACCAGCTATCACTCAGCAACTGTGAAATTATCCATTAGTCAGAAGCTCAGTGATATCAACACGAAATGCAGAAATGACATCCAGTCTGTTTCCTTCGCTCCTACTGCGTTTTAATACAGCGAGATTCTTCCAGCTTAATTTTAGTATCCTTAGTTCATATCTTCAGTGCTGGTTTATGACACTAACACCTGCCCAGATGTTCTGTTCATCACAGGGCGATGTGATACGCGAGACCTCAAATTATAAGCACAATTCCTGTCATGATTATTTTTCAAAACCGAATTCATTTATTTCTGTTTATCATGCAATACAAATATTGTACATTACCTGTGTTAAATAAAATGCATGAATATGTGAAGAAAATAGAAATTTGAAATAGGAAATTATACTCAAAATATAGACATGTGGCACAACAATAGCAGAAAGTAAAAACGTGTGAATAATTATTGACCAATATAAGTTAGGGAATCTATATTCAACATGAAACTTTAAAAATACCTTTAAGAACATTATCGAAGAGATAATGGAGAGTTTTAGTGAAGAGGAGAGAAGGAAAGAACCCCCAGTAACACTAAGAAGTACACGGTTTAGCTGATTATTGATGTTTTCATGCCGTTCAGTTGAAGGCCACATCTAGATGAGCTTTTCAAAGAGCTGCCCAAAAGAAACACTTTCTAAAGAGCAATAAAAAGAAGTACAGTTCCTGAACTTCATGGCATCTCGTTCACATTAGATGAAATGAAAAGCTTTCTGCTGTGGTACATCATTTACCTTTGGGGACCATAAAGAAACCGTACTGTTAAAATGGTGATGGATTTTCTTTTCACTGGTTTTTGTTACAGATGAGGGCAGGATGAGTTTTTGCCAGTTAGAAGGATATTTTAATCCACTGACAGTGTGTACTAAAATGTCCCCCAGTTCATCATAGATAGTAAAGAACTTCCCATAAAAACTTTAGCCTGTCATGCAATGTTTCTAGCAATGTGGGGCATGTAAATGAGACAACACACTTCATCTACTATGTATATTTGGGAGGAAGGACTTAGGGTTGTGTCTGTGTTGAACCCGGAAATGACCCTAACCTGTCACTTGCTCAGGAGCTCCTGGTTACTTAATTCCACTCAAATATACAGTTGTATACTGTAATGGACATAATTTACATTGACATTATTTACTGTTCAGTGTCACCCAAATGAGGATGAGGTTCCCTTCTAGTTCTGGTTCCTCTCAAGGTTTTTTCCTCATATCGTCTCAGGGAGTTTTTCCTTGTCAGTCATTAGGGGAAAATATTTAGAGCTATACAGTACCTTAATTTCAGATTTTTACATTTTTATTCTGTTTCTATACAGCCACGTTAAGCTGCTTTGAGACGATGTGAATTGTTAAAGCACTACACAAATAAACTGAAATTGAAATTGTGTCATAAGAGATATACAGTATGAGCCCGAGAGCAAGTGCCACCAGCGATCAACTAAAACTTTTATCCCTCTCCGCAAAGAAGTTTTAAACACTTCACTTCCCTGTGCAAAGCTACAAATGCCAAATCTATAAGCAAGTCAAGATCAGTCATTGCATCATTCCAGTCAGTCTTTAGATGTGACTTTTATAGGACTTTACTTTTGATCCGTTTCTTAACCTTGCTGACCAAAAAGTTAAAAGAGTGCACACGGACGATACGACCAGGTATTCTCTCTCTGTCAGAATGTTAAAACTGGGATGGGGAAAAAAAAGAACCAGTAAATAGATAACGACCCAAAAGTGTTCAGATTAACACCGTTCTCAGTGTTCGGCTTTAAAAAACTACTGAAACCCTGTCATCTGAATTGAAGAGGGCATCCACATGCACAAACCGAATGATATTGAAATGTTCTGCATGGAGGCGGAACAAGTGTCACCTTGACTGACAGTACAGGATGAGCCTCAGTATTGTCCTTCTCTCCAAGGGAGGCTTTACCAGCTGTTATTAGTGGGGTGCTGATCATTTTAAAACCAATGTTTTGCATAAAATTGGCTTAATTAAATTCAGACCTCATCACAGATTTGTCATCTAGATTTGGATCCCTACTGAGAAACCCAGAAGTGATAGCGACATTGACAAGCCAAAACTTTCTAGCACGTCATGTGTGTGTGTGTGTGTGGGGGGGGGTGGGTGGGGGGGGGGACACAAAAACCGAGACAAACCAGACACAAAAAGGGAACCCGTAATTTGGTATGTGACAGAAGATTATTATTGCGATTATAAACATTCCAGTATACAGGTACAGAGGAGTAAATGCAAACAGCACAATGTGTGTTAAAAGGTTGTTCAGAATGCACAGATGATCATCACAGTCTTTATGATTACAGCAGCAGTTACTAGAGGCTATAAGTACAGTATTTAGGAGACAGTATCCACCGAACCAAGGGTGAGACATTAAACTATTTTTGGGTGTACAAATCCTCAAGATATTCACTTCAGACCAACAGATACAAGTGAGTCACAAGAGCAGAACCTCCAAGCAGAAGTAGAACATCAGGATGAATCAGGTGGATCTCGATGGAAAGCGAAGACACTGAAGCAGAAGTGTGTCCGGATCTGGCACTGGCATCACATCATGCTGCAGGAGGACAAGTACAGCTAATCAGAGAGGGAGAGAGGGAGTGAAAGAGTGAGAAAGCTGTCCTAGTAATGATATTTACATAATCTTCAAATGGGAGTAAATAATCACTCCAAGGCTTTTCACTGCTGCACATGATGTAACTGACAGGCCATCCAGAGCTAGCGCATAAACTGGGGACCAACTCCTAGGCTCGGTCTATGTTCATTTATTTATGTTTTTTGTGACGCACCTAAAGAGGAAACAAATGAATAAAAAAAATGGAATTGTTTCTACTTGTTGCACCAGACAAAGTTTAGAGAGCAATTCCTATATTTATTTCTTTTTTTACATCAGGCACTAACTGCAGTCTGTAATCTGCTCTCTTCTAGCTGCTTATGACTCCTGTAGGAGTATTTTGTCTTGTTGGAAATAAGCAGGAGGAAGCTACACAGCATCCTGTGTACAGTATAATGTCCTTTATACATTTTGCTTGATTTTATTAAGCAAGCTTCCATCAGCTGGTTTGTCTAAAACCTACATTAGCATAGTAGTGACAGCTAACACAGCATTTTGGAAAACCAAATTTTAATTTTGTGTGCGCAAAAAGTACCGACCATTAATAATTAATCAATAACAGCAAGAAGTCAGATAAGCTTTAGCCAGGCTGGTTATTTTTACTCCAATAACATTTACTAATCTGTCAGGAATTATTTTGTGATTCACGGTTTCAGCATATGTACTGAGATTAAATAAGACAAGGAAACACACACCTGACCAGAAAGCTCTAGTAGGTTATTTACTACTTTAGCCAGCGATCATCAAATCATGAGCGGGTGATTACATGAATGCTTTTGCTATTTATGTATAAACCTAAAGGCTCTGCTACAACCTTTTCAAGGATGTGGAAGATAAAGGGAAGATTTTACCTTGACCTGTATTCAATCAACTTGTTGCTTATTGCTCCTTCAGTTCCGCGATTAAATAATTCTACCTGTTTAGTACTAAATAAGTAGGAGATTTTTGTGGCTGGATTGGTTCCATGTTGTGTGTTATTTGCTGAACGCAGATGCATTTGTGTGTTCTGCTACACTGTGTAATGAAAGGCATTGTGTTTGCAGATTAAACAGGAGCCTGAATCAGTATTCAGTCTGTATTTCTTTCCCTCAAGCCTTTCTAATTTATCTTGTGCTAATACGCCATTACGAACGTCCTTTTTTAAATTATGCATAGGATGAACCTGTCACTTCTGGCCAAAAAAAAAGATGCTGACTAATGGTGACAATTGTACAATTGTGAACCTTAGCCTACGGCATGTCGCGGTAATGCGAGCTCAATTGTAAGCGGATAATGTTGATAGAATGGATTAGTTAAACTATGGTTCAGGAGCAGAGACCAATAACACTTGCTTGTGGCACACGGACACATGTGCAGCATACTGTTTAAATATTAAGTGTGAACTCGCAGCCGCTACATCACCTCCTGTCTCCTGACTAATTTCCTTTGCTACTGTGGCTGAATTTCGGTGTTAACCGCACTCATGCTAATGCTTTTAAGCAGTCATTGAGCTCTGTGATCAGGTAGTGTTGAAAGGAAGACCGGTTGTGGCCTCCCAAGTCTCCCAACAATAATCTGTACTAATAATCATTGCAGACTGAGGAACGCCGTATAACATGATAATACATATGAAACCGCTTATATGGGGCTCTTTAACAACCAAGATTCATGGTTTATATTTAGCATATAATAAGACTAAGCACACTCTACACAGCATGGATTATGTGTTAATTAGTGCACAAAATCTCTGGGTCACTAAAGGATGCGGACGCAATTATAGCACAGCTCATCAGAATATATTACGAATCTTCCCTCAAAACATACACAGAAATCCTTCTAATTAACTCTCTAAATTTACTGAAAAGAAACATGAAATAAAATCTCTGCTTTTGTAAAATTTTAGACGGAAATGGTGAATGAGATTCTGCTTTAAAATCTGTGTGCTGGGCTGCTTTAAAGAGTATCTGTGGTTGCTAGACAAATCCATAAACCTCTGGCTGTAAATGGTGCTCATACTGTATGTACTAGCAGCGGGTTTGGGAACATTTCCGATTACACCTCGTCGCAAAATATTTACTGTCTGTTCTGTTAACTGAGTAAATAAAGAGAAGAATTAAATCGTAACTAATGGGAGGATGTCCTTCAGATTCTGTAGTAGGTACAGAAGTTTCAGCTTAGTGGTAGCAATTTATCCTTAGAATAATAAAGATTTCCTTTACAGCAGTGGTCTAATAGTGTGTTTAAAAGATGTTTTATCACCACCTCCAGTGTATTTGAGCTTTCGTTTAAAACAATTCCAGAACAATATCTCCTAGGTTAACCCCAGTGCATATAAGTCAGTCAGTGTATTGGTTGGTTGATCAAATCAACAGATGTTTAGTTTCCACTGTGTCCTAATATTAGAGACAGTAATGTAGCCCAGATGCAAAGTAGGTCATTATTTGATTTATCAAGGTCTCCCTGGAGGATATTTGTTAATGTTTGGTTGTTCTTTCTTTGTGAAAAGGCAGCGCAGAAGGAAATATTTGGTTATTCATTAAGATGTAGAGTTTAATATCCGCGGCAGCCACACAGAGATCATTCTTTATGAAGCGCGCACCCATTGGCCTCATGAAAAACGAGCCAAATATCTCTGGATTAAGATGTTGACTAAATGTAATTAAGATGATGTCTAAAAAATATTACCAATCAAACATGTGCCAGGCTGATGGACTCTCTCCCCAAAAGATTGAATGGTGTAATAAAATCGAACAGTGCCTTAATAAAGGATTAGATTTTCGGTGCGAATCCAGGTTATTGTACTGTATATTTTTCCCCAAAATATTTGCTTTGTTTTTCATGTAATGTTTTTTATGCTGTAATTTTATTCTTTTATTATTTATCTTGGTTTTATGTTGTTTTTACATCAGCCTCAAACCCATCAGCATCGGAGGTGTGTAGACTTTTTATATACAATTTTATCTCCAAGTAGTTTTCAAGAAGGTAATTTGGAAACTTCTGTAATAGCGTTATTGGAAAGGCCAATATGGCGCTATCAATAAATAAATTACTTTGCTCAGCATTGCGATATTACATGCTAAAAAACCATCTGCTCTTTATTAATTTCACCCAGCTTTCCTTTATTGTACTGAAGGCTTGTCACTTAAATCACAATGCAGTTATATTAAAGCAAGCATACAGATGAGCCGCTCGCTCAGGGGTCCAGCAGTGACTCTGTGCCAGTCCTGGGGTCTGAACTTGCAATTTTCTGATTACTCGTTTAGAACCGCGAACCCCCTACTGCCTCATGATGAATAAAGATCCACCATCTTTATGTTCTAGTGAGTTGTTTGTTTGGTATTTGAACTTCATCATCACCTAGTTAGGAGATACATGGTTGGCACATGTAATAATGGATACTCATGTTTCTGTAAGACCAGCTGTTCGAATTCTGTTTAAAATGACCTATATGAATACAGTGGAAGGGATTTGTGTTAGATGCAGAAGAGAAACTGGTTTGGGGTTTAATCAGGTTATTTTTATGTTAATAAAGAACCTTCTGGTGGTCCAGCAGCAGGGTCCCGTGCTCTTCTTGATGTGCCCGGGTTCGATTCCCCAGAAGGGAGCTAATCCAGCCATTGAAGTGCTAACTCTCAGTGTCTGATAAACGGCGAGGGTTGTGTTAGGAAGGGCATCCAGTTTTAAATCTGTGCCAAAGCAAATATGCAGACCAGATGATCTGCTGTAGCAACCCCAAACAGGAAGCAGCCAAAAGAAGAACAATGTTTTTATGTTAAAAGGGCAGAAGCATTCATGTCAAATTATGTAAAAATGCATAAGCAATAAATAGAATTTGGCAGGATGATGGGGGTTAAATAAATATATCTAGTGCAGAGGCATTTAAAGAGTCTTCTTACTGACAAAAAAATCTGCTGCTATGAATAAAGCTAGAAATCCCACAATGGATCACTTCACTGTCCAGCTTTACTGTATCCCTTTCACCATCAGATCAGCTCCAAAAATCAAGGTTCTTCCATGCCATTGAGCTTCAATCACCATTTGAGTGTAAAGCGTGAAGGTACATGCTTCTTAAATTCTGTGCTTAATTTCTCAGGCCCTAGATAAAATTGTGTGGTCCTCAGCAACTTCTATGAAGAAAGGAATAACCTCGGGTAATAATAGAACAGAATCTTTTATTTTGTCACATATACATTACAGCACAGTGAAATTATTTCTTACTCAGTTTTTCTTCCATCCTGATGCCCTACCCCTGGTCAGAGTCTCGTCGAATTGTGGTGCACTCTGCTGGAGATGCCAGGGACCAATGGGTTTACTGTGGATAGAACCACATGGAGACAATTACACAGTCTTTTATCTGCTTTTGTGTGTCAGCTTTGTGCTCAGGTCTTCATCAGCAAACATTTGAAGAATTCAGCAGGAAGGAATCAGTGTGGAAATGACGCTGACCTTTATTTAATCGTGAGCTCTTGGTTGCTCAATTCCTGTCGACTGCAAACTTGTAGAAATGACATTATTTCCTGTCCGGTGTCACCCAAATGAGGATGAGGTTCCCTTTTGAGGTTCCTCTTAAGGCTTTTTCCTCATCATTTCAGGGAGTTTTTTCTTGCCACCGTCACCTCAAGCTTGATCATTAGGGAAAATTGTTGGAGATAAAAAATAAATAGATTTTAAACTTTACAATTTATATTCTCTCTTTCTAAACTTCTTATAAAGCTTGAGACAAAGCCCACTGTTAAATGCGCTATACAAATAAATTGAACTGAAATAAAAGTTTGAGAATAAAAATATACATCAGTAATCCAAGTTAACTGCCAAGCTTGCTCATAACAAAATGATTAAGGGGGCGTAAATTTTTGCACTTCCTCTGTTGAATGTGCAGAGGTTAAATATGACATAATCCCGCCCGGTGAATTACAGCTAAGGAAGTAACAGTAGTAGCAAAGTACGTAGGAGGTGTTTATAAAGTTAAGGTTGTTTTTCCTTTGTTCCTTGGTTTAAACTTTTAAAGCATTAATGGGCGTTTTTAATAAAATAAAATAATAAGATATAAATTCAAATATATGTATATGCAATCTCACTTCGAATGAACTGAATCCATTGTAAAAATCAGTCAGTAATAGGTTTAGGCCCTGAACAATTTTCAATCAACACAGGGGTTCGTTTTGGTTTTAACATTTATTAAACAGACGACGAGGGAAGACACAGAAGTGTGGCAGGATCACAAACTATAAAGTGCACAGTCAAAGACAACAGACTTTACAGATAACAGGAGGCAGGACACGAGAAAGAGACATAAATCAGAGTCGTTATGGACAGAGAAGAATGTTTCATTAAGGAATATGTACGTGCCCACTATACTGTACACATTTGCCTGATTGAGTTGCTAAAGGAAATAATGACCTTACAGTGAGTGCAGTATAAACATAAACCTGCTATATGACTCAACACTCGCACCTTTGTCTCAGCTGCTATTAAAGAAAAGCCACCTTTCGGCCAATCAGATTCAAGAACAATTCTATGGTATAAAAGATATTTCAAACAAAAATGGTGTACAGACACCATTAGGCTACACTTTCCTTCCAAGCTAATCTGTCAGCTAAGTGTATCTTTCTGCAGTGTATTATCTCGCTAATCTGATTTTATTACGCATATACCGCAAGTTGTACTCTCATGTTGTGTACACACTAATCTCTATAGCAGAGGAGTTGCATCTAAAAAAAAAAAGGCTGAAATATGAGACATCCTCAGGAAATTATTGGGTGTTTAGTTACCATATACAAAATATCAGAGCTTTTGGAGGAAAATGATTTGGACCCATTTGTACAGCACATTAAATTTAGTCAGGTAAGAAGTTTCCTACCATCAAGGATGGAGAGGAAGATCTGGAAGGTTCATTGCTATCTAGGAAACAGGGATGAAGCCACAGACAAGCAAGTTTTTGGTTGGAGAACCTGTTGTTGTCAGACAGATATCTGTTTTTCTGGAAAAAAGTATTCCCCAACAGGACAGTGATCCAGTGCACATGATGAAACCAAACCCAAAGCCCAAACTTAAAGCCAACTGAAAATCAGTGGCTGCAGAGTCAGTCATGTCCACCGGTGTGCTCCATCTAATTTGGGTTGAAGAAAATTTGCATTGAGGAAAGGAAGTAAAATCAAAATGTACAAAACTCACTGAGGCACATCCGAGCCAACGCAGAGTAATCAGTGCAGAAGACAATGCAATTATTACTGACTCTGGAGGGTTAAATACTTTTAATCAGTGTTTTGCATTAAGCAGATTTTTTAACTATTGTGGCAACGAATTGCTGGAGAACCCAGAGTGTAGGAGTGTGGAGGAAGACTCTGGTAGTAGGCGGAATTTCTGCAGAGCTTTTATTCGTTACTCAAGTGCCTTTTGGTGTGGGATTAAACTCAGTCAGCACAAACCAAGTAATCTCAAGTCAGAAGGGCAACTCTTGTTCAGGTTCAAGGTTCAGTCTTGTTCAGGTTCAAGGTCCACTGTTCAATATTACAGTTGTGCGTTTGTGTGTGGGTGTGGGTGTGGTTGGGTGTGTGTGTGTGTGTACTGGTGTGTAAGTCAGTGGGTGTGTCCATGTATTTGTGTGGGCTGTTTGTGTGTATGTGTTTCGGTGTGTGTTGTGTGTGTGTTTGGGTTGTGTCCGTGTTTGGGTTGTGTGTGTGTATTTGGGTGTGTTTAGGGGTGTATTGGTGTATGTGGGTCAGTGGTTGTACAGTACGCATCTGCATGCGTGTGTTGTTAAAGGGAGGTTGTAGTGAGGTGTGTGTGTGTGTGTGTGTGTGTGTGTGTGTGTGTGTGTGTGTGTGTGTGTGTGTGTGTGTGTGTAGTGCCAGCTCTGTCAGTTATCAGAGTCACATCTGGCTCATGGCTGCAGTCACTGAAGTCTCTGGTATTTTGGTGATTATAAGACACAGGTGAGAATTACCAGCTGTTATCTGCTGGTTTAACCCGCCTCCTCTCTCTCCACACACACATGACCACGCCTCCACACCGCTACAACCACCACAGTCATTACAGAGTTAGTAGATAATAAATCCATCCTACAGTAATACTCTTAAGTCTGATGGTCCAGTAAAGCAGAAGGAGAAATGTTAGCGGGGTAAACCCTTTATGGGTAAACTGTAGTTAACTTCTGAGTAATCTTGGAATAAGTCTCATCTGTTTTGTTTATTTCAATTCCTGTGCATTAGATGTTAAAGAATTTAAATGAATTTGAAGTGGATCCCTAAGCCCTATAATGCTCCTTACTCCCTATAACCTTCGGGACAGTATACTGTATGTCACTTGAAACACAGGCTTTATTGCACTGACTGTAAAAAGAACACTACTTTTTCCAAAGCTAATACGCAGAGTACCAGCTGGTGCTAATCACACACGCGTACGCTTGCTGCACTGATTTATTTCATGGGAAATAAATTTGGAAACGTAAAGAATGCAGGAATAGTATTTGAGCTGCAGAGAGCAGTGTGGATGTGGAATACAGCACACAGTGCTTCATACAGTAAGTCATGTTGCCAGTTAGAGGTCAGAAATGTGTGTTTTGCACCACAAAATAAGAAAAATTAATGAGGTAGTACATTCAGTCAGGTCCCTAGTTCAGCAGTCATGACACTGAGCAGGAAGTCGGCCATTTTAACTGCTCTCTCTCTCTCTCTCTCTCTCTCTCTCTCTCTCTCTCTCTCTCTCTCTCTCTCTCTCTCTCTCTCTCTCTCTCTCATTGTTTTGCCCTCAAATGTTGATAGATTATTGATTTTTCACTTAAAGTTCTATGTGTTTTTTATTACGGTAAAAATAAGCCTATGCTTATCCTTGCTAGCCTATGCTCCTGCTTGAACCATGACAGAAACATGTGTGATCAATTTACATGACATATAATAAACATATTCTATATTTTATATACTGATGAAAAAGTTAGAACATCAGAAATCACAGAAAGTGTCCCAGTGTGTAAAGAGCCAGGGTCTTTAACGGCACTTTAACTCGTGTACACGATATACTGACTCACGATCTAGGGAGCTGATTGAGACACAACGCAGCTCTTCAGTCTTATCTGCAGAGGGCTGACAGCAGGTAAAACTCCCTGCTGGCTGAAACGATAACCTGCAGCCTCAAAGGCCCTTTTGTGATCAAGCCTGAAGACCCCTGGATAACTGAAACACCATCAAGATTCAGTCATTATTTTAGACTGTAGTTTAAATTGTTTATCAGAGTTTTAATCAGCTGAGAATATGGAACCCTATGATACATATTCTCACCGTTTTTTTTATTTATTTCTGGAACGAAAATATCGTATGAACATATGAAGAAAGGCGATTGTGTAAACATATATTTAACGTAATGGGTTTCAAGTGAAAGGCTGAATTTGAGTGTCTAACCAGGCTCTCCTGCGTTTGGTGTTTGCCGTTGCTGGATCATGTTTAGTTTAGGCAGTTCCGTGTAGTAGATCATATCACTGTGTGTCCAGATGGCAGCAAACCAGCTGGCTCTTTATGAAGCTTATTGAAGTAGCCTAATGACATTAGAGCCACCAGACATGCATGCATTATAAATTATGGGCTTTGTAGTCCCACAGGACTCATTAGGCTGGAGGAGATTGGGATGGGTTTCTGGAAGAGCAGACTCACTCTGTTGCTCAGATCTTTATCAGATTTCCTTCTACAGATGCTGCTATTATACCGGTTCACATATCACATGACACTTCTTTTTCCTCCAGTGACTATATTCTACATTTTTATACAGTTTCTTACTAAATGTGGGAGGAAAACAAGAAATGTTAAAGATAAGCGGTAGAGCAGAATGGGCAAAATCCCTTAGGGTCTTTTTTTTTTTTTGGCCACAATGAGATGTATAGTGATTAGCAGCAACATGTTCCCTTTTCTGAAGAAGCACAATCAAGTGCACTATTGACTGATCCACATTCACCTGCCAGGACACGCATCAATAACCCTAGCATTTTGCAGTCTTGTCACTGAGCAGTCAGGTTGAGTAGTTTGGTAAATTAATCACTCAGAGAAATAAGCAGTGCCATGGGAACAGGAAGTGAACAGATCAGCTGGTGGGAGCATCTTAATGAGATCGATCATTGCCACGTGTATATATTTGGACTGGATACAAGCGGAAGGTTCAGTACTTCATGAATAAAAATTTCACAAACAAGCTGACACCATGAAAACACAACTGTGCATGATTAACAGCTGAATGATTGGGTTTCTTTTTCTCACAGAATATATTTTTCGCTTGCATTTATATACAAGGTTGGCTGTTCAGTGTCCAGTGTTGCCAGGTCTGCCTAAATAAAGCATATGTGCAGCTTTTAAAATTCTTCATCATAGCTTCATAGTGGTATACATGTTCAGTTTCATGCTAGAAATTTACCAGGTCTTGTAGGATCTTGCAGTATTACATCTAAAGAGGAAATAAATAAAGACCAGCTTTGAGATGCAGTTATCTGCTGAAGAACCGCAGTAATGTAAAGCTGGTGAATCTTATTATACATATCATCAAGACACGAATGAGCATTTTGTTTTATCATCAGTGAGTTTTGATAGTGCTGATGTAATGTTTCTAAGATAAGATAAGATAAACCTTTATTCCTCCCTCAATGGGGAAATTTCTCACCAGCAAAGAGAAAGAAATGCACATATATAAAACATTAAGACAAAATATAATATACAGTCTATACACAACACAATGTATAAATACAGAGAAGAAAAAAGAAACCACAAGTAAGTAGTTACGCTAACAGACATTGAACACGGGTAATATTGCACGTTTTTTTATTTTTAATTTCTGTTATTGCACGCGTGTTGTTTTAAATACTTTGTTATTGTTATTATTACAGTTAAACAGTAATAACAGTGTGTATTTATGGTGACTGATTCACTGGAAGCAGCTTTGATTGTAAAGTGTAATAGCAGCAGGGAGAAAAGAGTAAAAGAAGAGAAGTGAATAAAACCATGTCTTTGTCAGAAAACACCTTCTTTAAGATCATTTTATTTGAATTCGTATTTTTTAAGATCAAGGGTAGCAAAATCTCATGACATTGACTATACTCATCTCTTTATCTTTCAGTCACTGAGTGATTAGCTCAGATGTTAGCAATCAAACTAGCAGCTATGAACTGCAGAGTCCTCAGGCACTTCTTCTTCACCTCTTCCAGGTTGATACTAGTTGCAAATTTACATTTACGGCATTTGACAGACGCCCTTCGCCAGAGCAACTTACATTTTTATCTCATTTATACAGTAATTGATGGTTAATGGCCTTGCTCATTGGCCCAGTAGTGTCAGCTTGGTGGCCCTGGGATTTAAGCTCACTGGCTTGTGATAAGTAGTTCCAACACCTTAACCACTGAGCTACTACATCTCCCACAAATGTCAAATCACTGGTGATAATCCAGTGTTCAAGTAACACAGTGATATATACGGTGTCTACTGTTCTAGTTCTTCTCTTGTTTTGGACCCAGAGTAAATAGGTTTTGGAGAGCATCAGACACCATTTGCTAACCCACCAAAGAATGAAGAGGTGCTTGCAGAGCACTCAACACTGCAACACAAGGAGAACTGATGTTAACCTGGTAGAAGCTGGAGAAGTTGATGCTAGCAGCTAGGTAGCAGAAGTGCAGTGGCGATGTTCACCACCTTTGGACCAGTCTCTTTCTAGACATGGAGCTCATCATATTTTTCTATTTGACTCATGAACACTCAATTTAATGATCAAATTACCACCATTGGGTCCAGAGAGTACAGTACCATAGGATGCATAGTAAACAACGCTCAGCAAGTTCCCTTTTATTACTTGATGAAAGCTCAAAACATTGACCAACAAAAGAATATGACTTTGAAGAAAGCAATAGTTCAACTGTAAATTTATTAGCTAAAAAAGTCAGACTTTATAGTGAGCCATTTCTGTTCTGAGTCCTGCACTGGTTCATGTCTAAACTCCATATCTGGGGTGAGATCCCACATCAAGCTGTTGGAGTTATAGAGAACAGTAGACACAGTCTGAATTATCACCTGTAATCCCTGTCATTTGTAACCACTATTATAATGGTATTCCTAGCAAAAAAAATAGGTGACATGATTCTTAACACAGAGCCAAAGTAACATATGTACCTAGCATTTCTCAGTAATTCTGGCCTGAACCTGGCTGAACTGCCCGAGGACTCTGCAGGTCTGTAGTAATTACTCAGTGACTAACCCTAACCATAGAGATAAAGGGATGAGTATAGTCATGACATTTCTAATATTGTGCTACCCTTGAACATGGTGAAAGTGAAAATGCCTTGGGTATTTCTGAAAAAAAAAAGGGCCTCTAGACAGCCTGCAGTGCAATGATCCACTTCAACTGCAGCTGTATTCACCTTCAACATAGACAGGGACCTTCTGCTGTCTGCCAGTTCCTAGCCAGTACTCTTGGAAATGAACAATTCATTGGAAATCTACTGAAGCACTGAAATGCACAGGGGATGAAATTGTTATACTTTAAATCAGCAAACGTCGTGTCTTTAAGGAGGATGCCGTAATTTGATTGCGGTGCGTCGTTGCAGAAGCGGCTTTTCTCAACCAGGCTGTATCGGCATCTTTGAAGGAAGGTAGCCGTATAAACAAATTAAAAATGATCAAGCAAGTCTGGATGAGCGTTTCTCTTTTCTCTTTTTGAGAATGGGTCACAACTTGCCAGTGCATTTATCTACTTTTGGGTAATCATTAAAGCGCTACATCTTTTGCCATTGAGGCCATCCTTAAAAATATTTTTGTTTGCTGTAACCCGACCGATCCTGTCAATTTAGGACCGACTCAAATTTTTTATTTAAAATTTTTTGCTTTAAGTCCGACCGACTTGCCGGTTGTAAATTTGTGTTAAGACCGACCAATTATTTTTTTTACTCTTCAAACAACTAATACAAAAGCAATAGAATAATATTAATTATATTTTAGTAAGTATGAATTGCCTAGGCCTACATACAAACGAAGGCTACGTTCTTTCTTTGAAATAAAAACCTGTGTCATAATCTATGATTACACTATTGGTTACACTATGGCCTGTGCGTTCGCTTCATCTCATTCTCTCATTCACTGAGAGAGTCAACGGTTCGCGCTTGGTAATGATGGCTGCGGCTGCAGTAAATAAAATGTTCGCGGTCACCGTTCAAAGTCATACGGGTTCGGGCACCATAATACATCTAAAAAATGCATTAAAACAGCTCGACACCGCTTTAACTTGCCATGAAGTTCTGGAAACACTGTGTCCAGCATCAAAATGAGGTTTGCAATGTTGCGCCCGAAGGCACGGGTTGAAGACCCAGTTTGTGACGTCATGATATGCTAATTTGTTTAAAGTCATACCTACGTAATCACCATCGCCAAAATGTTACTTTTTTTTGCATTGAAACTTGGAAAAAAATATATAGACTTACCTACCGACCTTTTTTTTTTTTTTTTTTACTGTTACTGCAAACCAAAATATTTTTAAGGATGGCCTGCTGGTTTCATGGGGTCCTATATATTTCCGCACATGCTTTCTGGTGTACATTGGAACAGATTTCCTGATACTGCATTGAGTTGCACCTAGAAACTGTCAGAGTAACCTTATTCGTATCATCTTGTGTGTTAGTGGCTGTGAGGTGTGTGTGTGTGTGTGTGTTCAGAGGAGGTATGGGAGCATCATGTCCCCAGTTCTGATGAACTAATTTCTTCCTAATATTCAAAAGGACAGATGTCTGTGATTCTGTGAATTGAAAAGTGGACCTTTTTTCCTCCATTTCTTTCTTTCTCTCTCTCTCTCTCTCTCTCTCTCTCTCTCTCTCTCTCTCTCTCTCTCTCTCTCTCTCTCTCTCTCTCTCTCTGTGTGTGTGTGTGTGTGTGTGTGTGTGTGTGTGTGTGTGTGTGTGTGTGTGTGTGTGTGTGTGAGTGAGTGAGTGAGTGACAAAAGAGAGAAAAGGGCTTGATTGAAAAGATCTAAGGCATCTCCATGGTGACAGGATGTGTACTCTCAGAGACTAGGGATGATGAAGAGTAGATGTAATAAGGAAGTGAGATGGGGAGTGCACGCACTTGTAAGTGTTATAGAACATTGGTGTGAATGGAGAGATGATGACATGAAGGTGGAAATGACAGGAGCTGCCTATATTTTGCATCTGCACTGGTTAGGAAAAGAGAATGAAAGAAATGAATGAAAATTGAAACAATGGCTGGATTATTCAGTTCATTTGTCGGGCATTATTTGAAATAGTTAATAGTGTAGAAGAGCATCGCTATTGCAGACTAAATACCAGTAGGCATTTGCTGAGTCAGCTAAATCATCAGTTAATATGTACAACTCCTCTCTCTCTCTCTCTCTCTCTCTCTCTCTCTCTGAAGGCTTGAGGTTTATCTCTGTATTGTTTGTGCTTTACATATCACATACTGCACACCTGAACAAAAGGTTTACATGGGCCGAGGCTAAAGATATATCATGTTACAATCCAATTCTTTTGGCAACGTAAATTTTGCAGTTAATCCACTACTTTATTTCAGTTTTAAGTCAGAATTCCTGTTGGTTGGAGGTCACCATGTCGACTGTCTCTTTAAAAAGTCTAGAGGATCCAGAAATTGATGTAATCATTAGAACCTTCAGATTGATCAGTAGTTGGTTTTAAAATGGGCATTTTTTTTTTTGGAAAAAAACCAAGCAACTCAGCCAAGAAGCCTTCACAAATCCAGATCTTCCTTAGAAGCAGTTTTCTGAGTTTAAAGTTGTACACAAATATAAACTTTTCTGACCACACAGTCACAAAGTCAGGGATGAATGACGCCTGGTATAGAAGGTTCAGTTAAACCCCAAGCAACAACAAAGGAATTGATGATTTTAGGCAGCAATGAATGAACATTTACCATTAAGAGACATGACTATGGTTGAAACGGCAAGGCTATAACCAAAGAATTAAACCCTTACTGCAATATTGTCAGGAAGAGAACCTGAAGTTTGCACGTGATCACCATCAGGATGAAATCCTAACCTTTTGGAGGAGAGAAATTGGACAGTTTGGCTATAGTGATCATTGCACTGAGAGGAAAAATAAAGGTGAAGGTTTTAAACCGATGAACGCCATCCCAGCTGTGAAGCATGTGGCTGACAGCATCATGCTGATGGAAAAAGGACTGGTGCATTTCAGAAAATAGATTGCATCATTTAGAAGGATGATTAGATAGGGTAGATAGTGCTTTCCTCCAGCTACATGCAGCAGGTTGGCTTGACATGACTCAGAGGAAGCACGTGCTAGCCGTCACCCTCAGTGGCTGGTGCTTGTTGTGAGATAGGGTAAAGCTGACTGGTCAATGGGCATCGGGAGGACAAAAAATATTTAGATATTTAACAAGGCAAATGCTAAAAATTTAACTGCCTTTTTTTTTTTAATATATCTTATACTGAAATGTGACCATCATTCCCGTACATATGCCCGATTATCACAATTTAAAATCAAAAGCATTAATAAGACTGGGTCCCCCTTTGCTGCTTCAATTATACCTCCACAGGTTTTCCACTAGATTTTGGGGCGTGGCTCGTGCGACCACAAGAGCATTAGTGAAGTGATGTTCACATCCCAAGTCCACTAAGCTGCCACTGCTGGGCCCATGAGTAATTTCCCTAACCCTCAGTTGCTTAGTTGTACATCTCTCATACAGCTGTATCATGTAATGTAATGTAAAATGTGCCCACATACAGTACCTTAGTCCATAAAGCGTACCGTAACATATTATTCTATTTGATCATATTGTTACTTGTGAAATTGAAGGGATATCTTGTTCCTTTTCTTTTACCCTAAGGAAACGCAAACTTTTCCAGAAGCCTGTGATTCGATTTCTAAAATCCAGTCATGTGGTCATTTGTCCTGTTTTATTAATGCAGCACAGCGAAAGTTCTTGCTGGAAATAAGACTGTTCTTTTTCATAAGATCTGAGAGAAAAAAACCCACACACAATATTTCTACTCTTTTTTACAGCGCTTATGTTTTACTGGTTCTAGATTGAAATATTAGGCAAATACCAACAGGAAGGAAGGAAAAGAAAAACAATCATGTTTTTAACATTACTCTGTCGAAGAGTGTTCTGTTTAGCATTCAGAGCCAGGCCATAAATCGTAAAGGCATTGCAGGTCATTATGAAAAGCACGCGGACAGATCTGCTTTGTGCTTGTGTTGACATTCAGCGTGTTTCAAATGAGTGGAAAATTTCAATAATGGAGGGTTTTCTGAATTGATTAGGTAATGAATAAAGCCTGAATATAGCAGCAGAAGTGCTCAAGCTGAGGCACGTGGCACTACATAAATCATATTCATTAGTGCACGAGTGTCAAACTCAGCAGATCTGCAGCTCTATAGAGACGTGATCTACCCTTCTGACAGCTCAACATGTGAAGGCCTCGCTAATTAGCTGCGCGAATCAGTGGTGTTAAAGCTACGTTAAAGGAGGAGGAATGCAGTAGACTGGAGACTGATTCTGATGCATTATTTTATTTAGTCTACCTGAGGAGGGGTGTGTGTTTTACAGAGACACACCTTGTACTGAGGAACACACACACATGGCAGAGATGAAGAGATTTGAGTAACACCACAGTTCAACAGGTCAGAGAGAGAATGAAGGTAAAAGCAGGTCTATTCAGAAGAACTATGTGTGTGAGTGTGCATGTGTGTGCAAATATGGAGATGACAAAAACAGCTGTGCCTCACACACACATCAGAGCAGAAGAGGAAGCAGAGTATGTGCCGTCTCCTCCAAATATATTGGAATGGCAGAGACAATTTATTTGTTTGTGCTGTGTATCAAAGTCAGTTGGGTTTGAAAACAAACCATGGATATGTAGAGACAGTTTAAAATTGACTGCATGTGCAGGAACAAGTCTATACTTGTCTTGAAGTAAAAGAAAATGTGTGTGTGTATGTGTGTGTATGTGTGTGTATGTGTGTGTATGTGTGTGTATGTGTGTGTATGTATGTGTGTGTGTGTGTGTGTGTGTGTGTGTGTGTGTGTGTGTGTGTGTGTGTGTGTGTGTGTGTGTGTGTGTGTTAACAAATCACTTAATTTTTGGAAAAAAGTGCATGTTTAACAAAATTCTTATTTTGCTTTATTGGTTTTTGGTCTCCGAAACTGTTCTAATTTGTTGTGATGAGCTGACTTTAGTCAAATGACAAGTCAAGAAGAATGAGCAAATATTAGTCAAACATGTCTGGCAGAGTTACAACATGCATTTCTTCACTTTGCCTGAAGGGTATGCAAACTTTTGCACTTCCTCTGAAACATTTAGGTCCCTGTTTGTGTTGTGTGTGAATGTGTGTGTTTCTGATCACTCTCTAATCCTCTCGCTAACTTCTCCGCTTTTTCTCCATGACTCATTGTCAGGAGCTGTTCTTCAAGCGTGTCACCGTGTCCTCGGGTCTTCCTCACTCTGTCATCAGGGCAGTGATGTAATAAGCTTACACTAGCTAATCACGTGCCTGATGCTCATGAATAACATGGTCACTACGGAGACAAACACCTCAGAAAAGCCAGGCTTTAATAGCCCCAGTGGTTTAAAGGCTGGAACAGCATCAGAGGCCTCAGTATGGGATGCTGTACGGACTCAGGCTGCGTCTACAATTCAAACAACAGGTCACAAATCTGCTCCCTTGCATTGACATCAGACACACACAGAAAAATAAGGAAGTGTGTGTCTTACATGCAGGACAAAAAAGATAGGGATGTTTCATATGGGTTATTATTTAAAACATCTGTTTAATGTTTATGGTTAATGTTCATTATAGCAGTGATGAACACGCATCTCAATCTATCTCTCTCTTACACACACACACACACACACACACACACACACACACACTTTTCTCTAAATCTGTTTAATAATAAAAAAAATAAGTCTTAGAGAAGTTAGACATCATGGTTTTCTACTTGGCTATTGAGTCTTTTCATTTTCTGTGTAAATTCTGTTTTTGACACCTTTTTAGTAGCTATTACACTCATACCACTTACCATTTCTTTATTTAGACATATATTTCTACTCGTATTATTGCTTTTTTTATCCTAGGAATGTGTTTATGGCAGTATCTCTCATCTCTAGCATGTGCTTATATTTATAGACATATTTATTTATAAGTGGATATTCAACTTTAACTCAGCAGACAGGAGTTTCAGCTCCCCCTAGTGTTCAGATGGAGATATGCAGAGGTCATAAGAAGCAGCAGTGTTTCCATATAATATTTATTGGGAAGGAAATACACTGTAAACATTTGTCAAAAGTTCTTTTGGTTTACTTTGCTCCTTAATATTTGAGCTACTTCTTTTACATCCATTATTGCTTAGAAAACACAAAACCAAAACAAAATTAAAGACCCACATGAGGACTTTTTGTGCTGGAGAAAATAATGTAGTGTGTGGTTTGGATGTCAGAACAGAAATGCATGTACGTGTGTGTGTAGTGTGTGGTGTGTATTTGAGATTCTCTTTTATGCCATCTAAAAATATAATCTTTCTTGGGCCTCAAGCCAGCATGTATTTTTGTACCTGAGACTCCATGTTTTGGCAAGAAGAGAAATGTATTCTCAGTTCCTCTCTCTCTCTCTCTCTCTCTCTCTCTCTCTCTCTCTCTCTCTCTCTCTCTCTCTCTCTCTCTCTGTCACGCATGCTCTTAGATGTTCTGTAACAGGAAATTGGGGTGGTGGGGGTGGTTAAAGTAATAATCATATGCTTGCGATTGTGTGTATCGGTCAGAGTGCAGAAGCTTGGCTGTGTGTTAGAGATGGTGCAGTAGTTTACCTGGCAGTCCGGAGTATAATGCCAGGCTCTAGGGGTAAATGGGTCGTGCCCCACACCCCTCCTGTCCAGGCCAGTCCCGGGTAGGACACACTTCTTTATTTCACTTGCTGTGTCTGTGTGTCTGTTCTAGCTGTGAGAGAACAGATTGGCACACATTGTTGTTTTGACTCTGACATTCGATTACTGTATAAATCTTACTTGTGTGTGAAAGAGTTCTGGGTTCTGTGTAAGACACTTTCTATCGCATTCAGGTTCTAAGTGACAAAGGGCTTTGGATGAGATGGTGTGGGTTCTGGGTGCACATGTATTATTTGTGTATTGTGTGAGAGGGTTTGGGATATGAACGCAAGTAGGATCTGTACTTCAATTGTTTGTGTCCTGTGTCTGGGATTGTTTGGGATCTGTCTGAACCAGCTTATGTTTGGGTTCTGCTAGAGACACTTTGTGTCCAGGAGTGTTTGGGTGCTTTGTGAGACAGTTTGAGGAAAATGTCTGTGTTAGAATTGATAGTGTTAGGGTTCTGTATAAGAAGTTTGGGTGCTTTGTGAGACAGCGAGACTGTCTGGTTGGATGTTGTGTGAGAATATTTGGCTTGTCAGTTTCTGTGTGAGACTGGTTGTGTTCTCTGTTAGTCTGGTCAGGTTCTCTGTGTGAGACTGGTCATGTTCTGTGTGAGACTGGTTGTGTTCTGTGTGAGACTGGTCAGGTTCTCTGTGTGAGACTGGTCATGTTCTGTGTGAGACTGGTTGTGTTCTGTGTGAGACTGGTCAGGTTCTCTGTGTGAGACTGGCCTGTTCTCTGTGTGAGACTGGTCAGGTTCTCTGTGTGAGACTGGTCAGGTTCTCTGTGTGAGACTGGTCAGGTTCTCTGTGTGAGACTGGTCAGGTTCTCTGTGTGAGACTGGTCGTGTTCTCTGTGTGAGACTGGTCGTGTTCTCTGTGTGAGACTGGTCGTGTTCTCTGTGTGAGACTGGTCGTGTTCTCTGTGTGAGACTGGTAGTGTTCTCTGTGAGACTGGTCGTGTTCTCTGTGTGAGACTGGTCGTGTTCTCTGTGTGAGACTGGTCGTGTTCTCTGTGTGAGACTGGTCGTGTTCTCTGTGTGAGACTGGTCGTGTTCTCTGTGTGAGACTGGTCGTGTTCTCTGTGAGAGACTGGTCGTGTTCTCTGTGTGAGACTGGTCGTGTTCTCTGTGTGAGACTGGTCGTGTTCTCTGTGTGAGACTGGTCGTGTTCTCTGTGTGAGACTGGTCGTGTTCTCTGTGTGAGACTGGTCGTGTTCTCTGTGTGAGACTGGTCGTGTTCTCTGTGTGAGACTGGTCGTGTTCTCTGTGTGAGACTGGTCGTGTTCTCTGTGTGAGACTGGTCGTGTTCTCTGTGTGAGACTGGTCGTGTTCTCTGTATGAGACTGGTCGTGTTCTCTGTATGAGACTGGTCGTGTTCTCTGTGAGACTGGTCGTGTTCTCTGTGAGACTGGTCGTGTTCTCTGTGTGAGACTGGTCGTGTTCTCTGTGTGAGACTGGTCGTGTTCTGTGTGAGACTGGTCGTGTTCTCTGTGTGAGACTGGTCGTGTTCTCTGTGTGAGACTTGTTTGGTTGTGTTTGGAGGCTGTGTGAGATGTTGTGTGTGAAAGTTTGAGTTTGGCTTCTGTTAGAATGTTTGGACACTTTGTTAAACATGTCCTAGTTTAAGACATTTTGGGTGAAGTGCAAGACAATAGTTTATTATTTGAGTCAGTGTGTTGTGGGTGTGAGCAGATTTTTGCCATGTCCTGCTTCAGCACTGCTGTGGTGTTGCTTGCAGTTCACACCTATGTTTCGTGTGTATGTTTGTGTAAGATTCTTAATGTAACTGAATGGGAGTGTTTCAGGTAGAGAAACTGCTAACAGAATCCAAACTGATACGGACAGAACCCAAGTCAACACCCTGAACACAGACTCACAGCTAGTTTCAGGTTTTAATTTTAGTAAGTAGAAACTCTAAGATGCACAGGCTGATTACAGTAACACGAAATCTCCCACATCACTATAAATAAAAGTGACCACTTTGATTATACATTGTGTGTGTGGGCGTGTGTGGGCGTGTGTGCGCGCGTGTGTGAGTGCACACGCGTGTGTGTGTGTGAGTGTGTGAGTGTGAGTGTGTGTGTGTGTGTGTGTGTGTGTGTGTGTGTGTGTGTGTGTGTCTGTGTGTCTGTGTGTCTGTGTGTCTGTGTGTGTGCAATGTCTTGACATTGACTAATGCTATGCTGACACTTGAAAGAAGACTCTCAGTCATGCATATGTGAAATTTTGAGAAGTTTCTTAACCAGTGAATTGTGTGCTAGATTTTAAACTTCTGAGAAGCTGCAACTTCTGCATTCAAATTCACACATTTGCATCACACCCAAGAGGTTACTCCTTTTTTCCAAGTTGTCATTTTACTTGTATAGACAGTACAACTTTTATTCCTTAATATTTTTCCACAGTTTGCAGAATACTCTATGGGGATCTATGGTGATGCTACCTGGGGATATTGGGGGCCAGACACCATCATCCAGGCCTGGCTTGTGTCCAAGTAATTTCTGTCCCACAGATTACTCTGTTACAGTGCAATCTGTAGGCTACTGACACACCATCTATCACTGGCTGCATGTGTCTCAGTAACACTCTCAGACCTGCTCATGCATGTTTTCTCCAACACACATCTCAATGCTACAGCGTAGAGTTTCCTTACTCTGCAGAGTTACCTTACTTGTAGTCAGAGACGTGCATACTGAAATATCATACCATAGATCCTGAATCAGCCCATAGAGTACAGAGTGTACAGATCTGGCAACCAGAGAAGCCACTGAAGTTCACTGAACACATTTTCCTGTTTGTTTATGCTTTGTGATATGGTGGATCATTTCAGTGGAAGTAACCATTACAAGATAAGTTGTGGCCTTAAACGGATGCAGGTTATCACCAACAGTATTATAGGCTGAGGCATGCAAACAATGTTCAGTTGCAATTAAGAGACCAAGGTGTGTCAAGAAAATGACACCCACCTAAACTGATATACAATACAGATTAGGGGCAGGGATTCATGCTGGTGACATTACTGTCATACCTTGCAGTTTGAACACAGTAATGTTTCATCATACCAGGTGACATCAAGTCTGGCCACTTTGGATGAGTCTGAGATTCCTGTTCATGCGCACTTCCGCTCTCGTTGCTCGTCCACCTTAGGTTTCGGGGTTCTGTGTGAGAGACACAGTTTAAAGACTGGTCAGGTTGTGTGTAAGACCGTTTGGAGGCTGTGTGAGACTGGTCAGGTGTGTGTGAGACTGTTCAGGTTGTGTGTGAGACTGGTCGGGTTGTGTGTGAGACTGGTCGGGTTGTGTGTGAGACTGTTCAGGTTGTGTGTGAGACTGGTCAGGTGTGTGTGAGACTGTTCAGGTTGTGTGTGAGAGACTGGTCGGTTTCTGTGTGAGAGACTGGTCGGTTTCTGTGTGAGACCCCATTTTGGAGGCTGTGTGAGACTGGTCAGGTTCTCTGTGAGACTGGTCAGGTTGTGTGTAAAACTTGTTGGGTGGTGTTTGGAGGCTGTGTGAGACTGGTCAGGTTCTCTGTGAGACTGGTCAGGTTGTGTGTAAAACATGTTGGGTGGTGTTTGGAGGCTGTGTGAGATGTGTGAGAAGGTTTGAGTTTGGGTTCTAGTTTAAGACATTTTGGTTGATTTGGTTTTGGAGCCTGATGAGCCTCATGTGCTCTTCTGCTCTTGTGCAGTAGCTCATCCACCTCAAGGTTCAGCATGGTTTCTTTACTGAGATGCTTTTGTTGTTGTTGTTGTTGCTCACCACTGATGGTAAAGAGTGATTATTTGAGTTACCACAGCCTTCTAGTCAGCTCAGTCCAGTCTGGCCATTGGCTTTTGACCTCTCTCATCAGAAATGAGTTTCCAACAGAGCTTTCTGCTCACTACTCACTTTTTTGAGACCGCTACGCAAATAATCCCTTTAACTGAAGCCAGTGATCCGTATTTATACGATGTTATACGTCATGCTGCTGCTACATGATCAGCAGCTTGCAGAAGAGGCATTCGTGAGCAGGTCTACATGCTTGCCAGTTTGTATATAAGGTATTTACTTACATTCTTTGCAACATTCTTGTCATTTTGTTTGTAAGGTTGATTTTTTTCATTACATCCAAATTAAAATCCTTAATAACAACAAAAAATAGACAAAATCTTAACTGTTAAAGTGCTGTCAGACTGTATTATGCACTGTAATAAGTTTTTATTTATTTATGTATATTCATATTTATTGGCCACTGCTGTCAAGGCCTTGTTAGAAGAGAATAAGTCCACTTTGAAATAAACTAGTGTTAGATATTATAGAGGAAAACAATGAAGACATTTGGAAAAAGTAGTAACTCATTTATTATTTTTTAAAATTTATTCCAAATATCATTGCTAGGTGTAATTACACTTATGCACACATGGGGGAGCAGGAAATCAAAAATTCCTGCCTATATGTGTGTGTGTTTGTGTGTGTTATTCATGAAGGCTCAGACTCTTAAGACATGACATGTTTGTGACTCCTTTATAATGTTTAACTTCCTCTGTTCTCTGTACATCTACATTGTGCCTGAGCTTGTACTGTAGGTGTCATTCGCTGCGCAGATATCAAGCAGATTAATCAATATTCTGTGTCGGAGTCACCTGCTTGCGGTGCATTACTGTGTGTGCCATGTATACGCTCTCTTAGCAAATTAGGGAATCGCATGTGAACTCTTGAATGGCCGACATTTCTGTAAGAGGACTAGACTAAAAGTCCACTGTGTGCGGAGGATGACGGGAAGCCTGGCAGTTCAGCAGCAGGTCAGTGCTAGCCCATCTTCACCCCGAGGAGAGAGCTGGTGAAAAGAATAGCTGGAAACAATGTGTGGTCTGTGGTCAAACCGTAATTGTGCTGCCGACATCACTTCCTTCCTGTACAGGAAGTGAGTAGTGAGCATGTACAGGAGCTGCTCACAAGTTCACGTGTCATGAATAAACAAGGCAGTGAAACATGGAACCCTGTGTGCAGTTAAAATTCATCATCTGTTCTGAACATGCAGGGCAATAAAGGTTGGCCAGTTACCTTTGTGTGTGTATGTGTCTGTGTGTGTGTATGTGTATGTGTCTGTGTTTGTGTGTGTGTGTGTGTGTGTGTGTGTGTGTTTGTGTGTCCGTTTGTGTGTGTCTGTGTGAGTGCCTGTTGGTGTGGTGGGGGATTACTCTGAAATATTTATGTAGCTTGAGTAGGAGGAAAATCTAAAACCAGTTATATATAGGTGCAGCAAATCATACACAAACATGCACACAGACACAAACGCTCACAGACACAAACGCACACAGACACAAAAATGCTCACACTCACACACACTTATATACACACACAGACACTCGCGTACACAGACATTCACACACACACACACACATACTGTACACTCACAGACACGGACACAATCATATACACACACACACACACACGCACGGACACTCTCTCACAGACACACACACACTCTCTCACAGATGCACACACTCTCTCACACACAGACACTCTCTCACATACACACAGACTTTCTCTCACACACACACACACTCTCACACACACACACACACACACACACACACACACACACACACACACACACACACACACACACACACACAAATGCATTAGGGGTTACAGGTCTAATAAATTGTAGTAGTTGAGCAGTAATTAAAACAGGCACCGATCTCTTCCATAGTTAAAAGTCCAGACCGGCCTTCGCTTATTTTAAATCATGTTTCGACAAACATTTTATTCTCTGCTTCAGGGCTGCACAGTTATAGCTGAAAATAAATAGAGCAATGCAATCCTAACACAAACCATTTTAAAATACTCCACCACATTAAAAGTGATACACAAGAAATAAAGGTCCGTTAAAACATTCATAGTCGCCTGAGATACCCTCGGATTCCAGCGGACAGCACTGCAGAACAGCTGCTTGCTTATTAACCCAGCTTTGGGTTAACTGCAGTGCAACAAAAACAACACTCAACACTTTTACTCTCAAGTCTCCATCAGAGAACAGCTGATACTTCAGTTACACAGACTTCATGTTCTAACTAAAATGATTTTTTTGGGTTACACAATTGCACTTTGTCACCCTACAATACACAGTTTGCAGAAGGGAAATGATTTATAATCACACTCTTCAGTGTCACCCAGATGAGTCTGGTTCCATCTCCGGCTTCTTCCTCATAGCGAGGTTTTCCTCACCTCATTTGTTGCTCATTAGGGATCCATTTAAACATTATCCTCTTTTATCCTCCTTTTTTTAACCCCATGCCAATAATAGAGAAGAAAATAGATTCATTAAAAAATAGTTTTTAAAGAGTGACAAATATTTCCCTTTCTTTACAATGTTCCTTTGGCTGTCAGTCACTTCGGAACATGTATAACATTGAAAGACTAGATAGCAAAAATTAATATATAAAATATAGATTTTTGAATAGCAGTTGTAATTTTGCAGTCGTAATAATTTTGTTTATTTGTTAAAAAAACAATAGACAAATATTTTTATTTTTGGAGTGGAAAATATAGTTTCTAGAGACTCTGTATTTGCGGTAATGGAATCATATATCACATACTAACAGCAGACAGGAAAGCATAGCTTGGCTTAGAGCAGTGAATATCTCTGAGCTTGTCGTCAGAGGGGTTTCTGCAGTGTCTGTGTAGCAGACAGCTCCCCTCAGTGGTGACTGGAGACTGGTGGACTCTCTGAACACACACACTGCCTGCTTTATACTCTGCCATTTTTTTGTATAATGTTGCTGTTTGCAGATGAATTTCACACATCTGTCAGACATTTTAGTGCCACAGCAGCCAAATACAGATGCTAACCAAACCAATAAGAGGTGTAAACTCCACCACAAGTGGCGGATGATGACGCAGTGTTTGTGTGTGATGAAGGGATCAGTTCCACCAATATTATGTTATGCCCATCATAATGCAGGTAAAGAAGAATTTTTTATTTTATTTAGCCACAAACAGCCCCAAACCCTTCCCGCACCTTTCCTCTTCTACCTTTCCTCATGCACCTTTCTTCCTTTACCTTTTCTCATGCATCTTTCTTCGTCTACCTTTCCTCATGCATCTTTCTTCGTCTACCTTTCCTCATGCATCTTTCTTCCCATTGGGCAGACGCTACCGTTGTCTCAGAGCCAGAACAAATAGACTGAAAAATAGCTTCTTTCCTGTGGCTGTTTCTGCACTGAACAGCTGATATGGTGTTAACAATCACCACTGTACTGTCACTTTTCTTCTGTGTTTTGCACTATTTTGCACCACTTTAAAATCATGCATCATTAGTCGTCTGTATGTCCATCCATATTTATTCTGTTTATTCTGTATATATATATATATATATTCATAATGACATTCCTTTTGTACAGCTATCTCTCATACCACTTCATACTTTAACATACGTATATAAAAACAACACTATATATACCCTTATTCAGTTATATGTACATATTACTACACATTCTGTATAACCTCATTCCCTTATTTATTACACTGCCACTTGTAAATAAGCCATCTATGCACTTCTGGTTAGATGCTAACTGCATTTCATTGGCTCTATACATGTACCTTGTACAATGACAATAAAGTTGAATCTAATCTAATCTACCTTTCCTCATGCATCTTTCCTCCTCTGCCTTTCCTCATGCATCTTTCCTCCTCTGCCTTTCCTCATGCATCTTTCCTCCTCTGCCTTTCCTCATGCATCTTTCCTCCTCTGCCTTTCCTCATGCATCTTTCCTCCTCTGCCTTTCCTCATGCATCTTTCCTCCTCTGCCTTTCCTCATGCATCTTTCCTCCTCTGCCTTTCCTCATGCATCTTTCCTCCTCTGCCTTTCCTCATGCATCTTTCCTCCTCTGCCTTTCCTCATGCATCTTTCCTCCTCTGCCTTTCCTCATACATCTTTCCTCATCTATCTTTCCTCATGCATCTTTCCTCCTCTATCTTTCCTCATGCATCTTTCCTCCTCTGCCTTTCCTCATGCATCTTTCCTCCTCTGCCTTTCCTCATGCATCTTTCCTCCTCTGCCTTTCCTCATGCATCTTTCCTCCTCTGCCTTTCCTCATGCATCTTTCCTCCTTTGCCTTTCCTCATACATCTTTCCTCATCTATCTTTCCTCATGCATCTTTCCTCCTCTATCTTTCCTCATGCATCTTTCCTCCTCTGCCTTTCCTCATGCATCTTTCCTCCTCTGCCTTTCCTCATGCATCTTTCCTCCTCTGCCTTTCCTCATGCATCTTTCCTCCTCTGCCTTTCCTCATGCATCTTTCCTCCTCTGCCTTTCCTCATGCATCTTTCCTCCTCTGCCTTTCCTCATGCATCTTTCGTCCTCTGCCTTTCCTCGTACATCTTTCCTCATGCATCTTTCTTCCTGCATCTTTCATCCTCTACTTTTCCTCCTGCACCTTACCTTTTAAAATATTTTTTATCTAAACATATTTTTGCTACTGTAAGTCATTCAATTTCTTCAATTTATCATCTATTTTGTATTATAGATGATTAAATATCGGTCTATTAGTGATTTTCTTTATTAATGGACATCAGATGCATTAGACATCAGATGCATTAGACATCAGATGCATTAGATTATATTAGAGATATTTTCACTTCCTTAAATGCAGTTGTTTTGCAGGTGTTGTTTTTCACTCGCTCTAAATGCAGCCAGTCAGCTAAGATCACGGCGTAAATATTTTGTTCGGTTAGTTCACAGACTTCTGTTCTATTAATTACATTTACCTGTGTCACCTAAATAACATTCAGTAATACAAGACCAAGACATAAATGCTTGCTTTAAACAAGATTATTAAGCCACAAAGGGAATTAAAAAGTCTACACACCCTTGTTCAAATGGCTGGTTTTTGTGATGTAAAAAAAAGTGATTAATATTTTTTTTTCTTTCTGTCCTAACAAAATTGCTGAATGTGTTTTGCTTAATTTTGCTTCATTTTTATACTATATATTATACGTTGTAATTTCAGATTGAGGAACTGACATGATTTATTACTTCAGATCATTTTAACCGGGTGTATAGAATTTTATATCAACTGTAAAAAAAAATCTAAGTTTAATCAAAGTTTTAATGAATTTTTTCCCGTAATCTTTTAAGAAAATTCAAATTCTTTGTAATGATCTCTGCAAATCTCAGTGAATCCCACAGAGATCAGACTGTTATTATTGTACACCGCAGTGGGCTGTCAGTATACTGTTAGACTGTACACTTACTTTCTTTTAAATAAATGACAAAGTCACACTAAACCTGTCATCATTAAACTTCCTCTTTCTTTAGAACTAATCACAGCTGTTGCTCAGCTCCCTGCAGTTTTCCTGGATAATGACACGCTTGTGGAAACCTACCAGATAATCAGTAAAAATAATGAAGGTTAAACAATCTGAGGTCAGTAGAGTGGGAGAGACAGAGGAAGAATATCAGTCAGGCATGTCTAAGGCCAGCTACTTATGGGGTCCTTTGTGTGTTGCTTTCCTTTGAGCTTGACACTTCCTGGTCTGGTGCAGTGTCTCTGAGTAGAGCCGGCTGTTAGAGAGAGAGAGAGAGAGAGAGAGAGAGAGAGAGAGAGAGAGAGAGAGAGAGGAAGAACAACTGAAAGCATGTGTGAGCTTGTGTATGTTTATGCTTGTGTGTTTAGAGAAGCACAGTTTAGCAGAAACTCACACTCTGGCTGTAGACGAGAGAAGGAAAATAGATAGAAAGAGCAGTGGTAGTGAAGGAGTTCTTGCCAGAAGGTTTATGAGCCCTTGCCGAAGCTCAACTTGCAACAAGTTCCAGCTAGAGATTGGCAGAAAAAGAGAGAGAGAACCGAGAGTCTGGGAAGTGACAGGACAGGACGGTATGGGACAGAAGGACACCAGGAACGCAGGAGTCTGCTTGTGGGATTAATATTGCTTGTGGTGGATTGGGAAAGTGAAAGAGCCTCAGAGCTACAGAACTCGTCGTCTGTCTCACTCCGTCCGTCACTCCTTCCATTGTTCCTCGCTTCCTTCCTTCGCCCGGGTTTCAGAAGGTGGTGCGGCATGGTGCAGCATGCCGTGTCTGTTATTATTCCTGTCATGAACACGCCGCATTGGACAGCGTAGCTTGAGTGATGTCAGACGACGAGGGGGCGGGGTCACAAGAAGGGGTCGAGGACCCAACCTCACCGGCCTCCACCTCAGCATCCTCTTCCACCTCTGACCTGCCTTGCACTGCACCACCGGAGGCCGAGCGACATGCTGGAGGTCGCAGACATAGTAGCAGGAGCTTTACGGGCTTGAGGCTGTTTGGAAGGAGGTGAGTGTGTGTGCGTGTGTGTGTGTGTGTGTGTGTGTGTGAGAGAGATGTCTTCGGTGACAGCGGATAAGAATGAAACTGAAGGTGGGCTTGGGAGATTGACATACAGCCTATGGATAAATAGATGGATAGATGGTGAGACAGAGACACGTTCCGAAATCAGAACAACATTCACCTTCATTTAGGAAGGTCAGCATCTGTAGACTGTGCTGATGCCATTAGAACAGGAGCAGCTGAACACATGGCTCCAAATAAACACAAGCACGGTGGAACTGGGCACTTGTGGAGTTAGAGAAATCGCACCACAATATACTGTACACATGTAAGCGTGTCAAACAGATCATCACTAACTGACTGCATATTAATCAACTGAACACACATTCTCTAGCAGAAACTGTGTAGATTACATAGTAGATTATTAGTAGAAACCAAATACATTTTCTATTTCTTCTTCTTTTTCTTCTTCTTCTTCAGAAAGAGTTAGTATTTGATCAAAAACATATTATTCCCGGATCCTTGCTTTTTCTCAGGTCAAATTAGAGAGCTCGGAAGCAGAACCAATCACAAATCAGCGATTCCAGCTGATCTTGAACAGATCAGAGGAAACACACTCAGTAAATGGCACACAGGGAGAAAATGTACATTTTATCGTAGCTACAGGAAACTCGTCCACGTTGTACCTTCTGGAAAGAACCGTTTGAGTATGGACAGATGAAAAAACTGTCCCGCGAGCCTGTGCCGCCTGCCCTGAGATTCCTGTTTTTGGTTGACGGCACCGGACCCCGCTGTGGTCTGCTGTTGCAGCTCATCCACCTCAAGGTTCAGCATGCTGGAGCTTTTAACTATTCACATTGTCTCAAAGCAGCTTTACATATAAATAGAAAAAAAATTAAGGTTTAAAATGAACTTACTATATATCTCTAACATCTATCCCTAACGACCAAGCAAGGAAAAACTCCCTGAGAGGACATGAGGAAGAAACCGTGAAAGGAACCAGACTCAGAAGGGAACCTCATCCTCATTTGGGTGACACTGAACAGGAAATAATGTCAATGTAAATAATGTTTTTTTGACAACAGTTTATAATTGTGCAACTCAGAGCTCCTGAGTAACTAATGGGTCAGCACAAATTCTGAGTTCACCACGAACCCAACACTTCCTGCCAATGTATTCAAATGATCGCTGATAAAAACCAGACCATGCAGCTGACTGACACAACACGATCAGCAGTTTGTAAGGACCTCAGCCTGTTTAGATCATGTTTTTGTCCATTCTGATTGATCTGAATGGCTGACTGGATAAAGATAGAGTGCATGGATAGATGGAGAGAGATGTGAGAGACTCTTGTGATTTGCATGGGCTGATTGGTTGAATTGGGACGTGATAAATTCATGTAAAGCAGCACAGATCTGTGCAGAAATTCTATACCAATCAAATACAATTCAAATTTGTGTGTCTGAGAAATTTGCAAAAAGAGCAGGCAAACACCTGAGGATATCTCCTGTTTTTCTGCATTTTACTGGCTGAATAAATGGCTACAGACCTCCAGTCTGAACAGAACAAACCAACACGATGAACCGTCTGTCTGATGGAATCAAGTCGGTAATCTGTTGAATAGAAGTGCGAGAGGAATGTCTGATTCCTGCTTGTGTTACAGATTCTTAGATTTGTGAGCTGAATAGGCAGTACAATGGCATCAGAGTAAGACTTTAGTTAAGTGACACCCACATTTTGAAGCCATTCTGAAAGAACACTGAGTGCTGACAAAACTTTGATCAGACCTTGATTTCTTGTCTTATTGCCAGGCAGTACTAGTCGATTTTCTCCCGAAAGGTGGGCAGATATGTAATGTCAAACATCTTCACTGAGGACTCTCTCGAATTCTTCTCGCTGTTCCTTTCTGTAAAGACCTTTGCATAAATATCTGCTGAGACGCCTCGATTAAACTGGATTACAGTAAAATCCAGACTCAGTTCATTTGGAATCCCAGTCTGATATATCGGCAGTTATCCGCAATGGTTGTCTAGACACACAGCCGCTGTCCACACACACGTACTCTTAATAGAACATTCTACATCAATGAAGCAGCTCTGGCTACCTGGTCTAAAACTAAAATGGTTTACATGAACATAAGAGCATTGGTTTAGTATTTCTGAGGTATTATTTATGTAATGAAACATGCAGCAAGTTTGGTGCTTATGTGGACTTTTATTTTGACACTGTTTTGATTCCAAAGCCGGAACTCAGCTTTGTGCCTAGCATATAAAGAACACCATACACTGTGTGTGTGGTGTGTGTGTGGTGTGTGTGTGTGTGGTGTGTGGTGTGTGTGTGTGTGTGTGTGTGTGTGAGAGAGAATGTCCTTACTAGTAAATTCAAAAGGTTCCATAACACAGTAGGAAATGAGGCTCTGTCACACTTCATACAATACAAACACACACGTACACACACACACCTGTATAAACGCACAAAGATATATACATTACAAACACCCCCCAGTAGAATGTGGCCAAATGGGACTTGATCTTGTCGCGTGTGTGCGTGTGCGTGTGTGTGTGTGTGTGTGTGTGTGTGTGTGTGTGAGATGACAAGTCTTGTGATCAGCCTAAAGTGTGTTCCTTTCTTCTCCTTCTTTTAGGCATTCAGTCAGCCTGTGTTTTTGTCTGCATTGCATTCATCTGTTCCTACATTAAATTATTCTCTCAATGTTTCTCATCATCTTCCTTGTCCAGAAAAAGACAGATGCAAAGTACAATTGTGTGTGTGTGTGTGTGTGTGTGTGTGTGTGTGTGTGTACATGTGTTTACTGTAAATCTTGCTGTAGAGTAGCCAGATGTCCCCTTAAGTTTAGTAATATCTGACAGCTTCAACCTCATGGAGTCAGTCCTCACGAGGATAACGATTATAATCACTTTTTTGTTTAAAAAGAAAGAAAGAAAGAAAGAAAGAAAGAAAAGAGGCAGATGATTATCTTCTGAGGTTAGGGTTAAGGTTAGATTTAGGTGTTGTGTGCTGCAGGGTTAATTAGCTGGGCTTGTGTGTGTAGTGGTGCTGAGACACAGTTCAGCTGTTCAGTATTATGTTTCATGAGCACACACACACACACACACACACACACACACACACACACACACACACACACACACACACACACGCACACACACACCCCTACCTTTCTGTCTTGACCCTGCTGATGGATGGTGCAAGAGAACACCACCACCACCACACACACCAATTTAACTTGACTAAAAGTACTAATAATACTGTACTGCCACTTTACATTAGTTTCAATCTGCAGTTTCATTAAAAAAAAACAAACAAATCAAACACATCATCACATCAAACTTTAATTCATCTCGTATTAGAGTACAGCAAAGGCTCCAGAATGGACAAAGCTCAAATGTAACGTTAGCCTGTAACATAGCCACTCGTCACGTTGCCGTTAATCCACCGTATACTGCGTTTATGTTACTCAGTGCTGTGCATTCACACTGTCCAGAACAACAGCACGGAAACATGGACACTCCAAGGTTTACAGTAAGACATGTAGAGTTAATATATTAGATTAGATTAGATTAGATTAGATTAGATTAGATTCACTTCCCTAACAGCATGACTGACACTACAGACAGACAGATAAACAGATTAAATACACCTGGAGCTGTTGCTGAACATTTCGGGAAGAGTTTTCCAACACGGGAGATTTTTAAATAGGGAGATTTCCTTGGTAACAAACAGAGAAGGAAAAACGAGAGTGAGAAAAGAAGGGAGTGATGTTAACTTTAAACCAGACATCTTTATTTAGTCAACTTCAAGGAGGAGACAGTAACTTCACCTCACACCATCCTGAAGGTTTATTGTTTATACAATAGAAGGTGACAGTTCTTCAGGAACATTTACCGGAAGTGAATAAAACATCTTGGTGTCCAGCACATGATATACGGTAAATATCACATGAGCAGTCACTTCAGATTTATTAGAAATGTTCAATTAGTCTCAAGAGCAAGAATAAAAAACTGCCTCTCTAGAAATAAACTATTAACTTTGGTGCCTTTGTAAATGCAAACCACTGTCTCATCCCTCACCCTCTTCTTTACATTTCCACCTGTGCACGCGCACACACACACACACACACACACACACACACACACACACACACACACACACACACACACACACACACACACACACACACGTTCAGCACTGGCCTCAGGCTTTACTACATCTTTCACTTGTCTGTTTCCATGCATATAGTTTTTGTTCACATGGATGTAGCTGAGATCTAATGAGCGTTCTGATCAGAATTTCCCAATCTGACGTAAGCACGCGGCTCGTTAGGGAAGACGAGGGAACAGAAGTGTGGATAAGACGCTCCTGCACCATCATTAGCATTTCTACTTTTAGTCCTGCTTTGACTATATCTCCATATCCGCCACAGCCCAGGGGAGGACGGTATCTGCTTCACAGTCTTGCCTTCTTTCCTCATTCATTTGAGTCAAGCTGCACTTTTTTTTTTTTTGCTTCTGTTTATTTTTATTCCACTGAAAATATTTTTAAAGATGATGGACAGCAAATCAAGCAATTAACATGTAAGCAAAGTGGTGAAGTGATATCTTTGTCATTGTGGCACTCAGTAGGGTTTCTCAGCTTCATGTGTGCCCCAAGACTGTGTGTGTGTGTGTGTGTGTGTGTGTGTGTGTGTGTGTGTGTGTGTGTGTGTGTGTGTGTGTGTGTTTGTGCACATGCTGATGGAGTGTTTGCATTGTCTGACAGGTTGTTTGTTGATCTCATTAATGGATGCATGATGGCCCTGACCTGAGAACAGCTCAGGTGAGACTGAGAGAAACATGACATGCCCAGATAAATTGAATTATTCAGTTCCACAAAGCTGTGTGTGTGTGTGTGTGTGTGTGTGTGTGTGTGTGTGTGTGCGCGCGAGGTTCAGTATGGGAGATCGGTCTCTGTCTTTGTTGACAGACTCCATGCTGTGGTTGGACACTGTGATAATTAACCATCACACACACACACAGACTCACACACACACACACCCACTGGCTAGATGGATTCTCCATCGTCTTTAGATCAGGGCTTTTTACTCCTTTAATGAACGAGAAACAGTTTCCTTTCCGTGAGACCGGAGGTATCAGATATCCGTCTAACCTCTGACACAATTAGTTAAAGCTGGATATAACATTGATATTGTGATCAATCCCTACAGAGTCTGAAGGATCTATCACAGACTCGCGGTGGTTACTCGTGTCACTACTGATAATAATTTGTATATTTATAATCTTGATATTTAGTCCAATTATTTTTGAAGGAGTCTAACAAAGACCCCTTCAAGACTTCAAGACTCCCTCAAGACTCATTTACATCTACATGACGTTTTTATCCAGAGAGATATACAAAAGCGCTTTCGATAAACACATTTGATTGCTGATTTGAACGCTGGTTCACTAGATTACAGACTTAAGATACCATTAACCTAAAACACTGTTCAGTTTTTTTTAATATACACATACAACAAACAGGGAATAGATCAAGTTTTTCAGGACGAGGTAATTCTTCACTTCCTTTGAAGATGGTCAGTGACTCGGCTGTTTGGACTTCTAGTGGAAGTTCATAGGTAGACCTGCCAGTGAGCGGCAGTAGTCCAGATCAGAGATCAGATCGGAGATCAGAACGCTGTGTATGGATATTGCAAGATCCTGACCTAAGGAAGAGCCACCTGGGATGACTAGGTTTACTAGGATTGACTCTCTCGACACACTCAAATCTCCATCAAGACTCCCTTTGTTTGATGCAGTAGCTTAGTGGTTAAGGTGTTGGATTGCTGATCGGATGGTTCTGAGTTCAAATCCCAGGTCCACCATGTTGTCCTTGCTGGACCCCATAGCAAGGCCCCTAACCCTCAACTGCTCAACCTCAGTGAGTGCTATAAGAGATGTTTTATGCAAAACCGTTTTTATGAACTACTGTCGGAAAAATAATTCTTGCGGTTTGTTGTGACTTTTGGCCTAAAGACAATAACAGTGCTGACTCTCTTCCTGTGATGGTTTGGAGACACTTTAAAAAGACCTTAGTCCACTCTTTAAATCATGCTCTTTTATGTTTCTAGCCTGTGTGCATGTGGTTTTAAATCAAACCACAGCTTTCAAAGTGAGACAGATTTGAAACATCTTGTCGAAGGCTCTGTGCAAGCCGATTTTTGACCGAAAAAACGGATGCTTCGACGCATCAGTGACCCACCAGTCACTGTCATGCTGATGGTGTGCGTCATATAAAGTTTTGACTTCAGTTGCATTTGCCAATGAGAAATAATTATGTTTTCTTCTTCCAGGTCTGTTGCAATTTATTAATGTTTCACTGCCTTAATTTGAACTGACAAGATAAATATTGACGTTTTGCTTTTCATTGTTAATTAGTTGTTGTTTTACTCATCAGTTCTATCTATCTATCTATCTATCTATCTATCTATCTATCTATCTATCTATCTATCTATCTATCTATCTATCTATCTATCTATCTATCTATCATCTTTTTTTTCTCTAACACTAAAGGATTTCTGACTATATCAGCTTTAGTGTATAGTTTCAGGAAAAACTGTGGCTAAGTGGCTAAGGCACTTGGTTGTTGATCAGAAGGTTGGGGTTCAAGCCCCAGCACTGCCAACCTGTTACCGTTTGGCCCTTGAGCAAGACCCTTAACCCTTCTTGCTCCAGGGGTGCTGTATCATATCTGCCCCTGTGCTCTGACCACAACCTCCTCAGTTGGTGCTGTGCTGTAATGTCTATACAGTGATAAGAGAGGCTTCTACACCCCAATTTCAAATAAGCTGTGAATGTTTTCTTTCTTGTCACTTAAAAATACCTCACCTTCAGTAAGAAGTAATGCTGACCTAAAGGTTGCTCAGGAGCTCTTGGTTTGCTTCTGGCAACTCACAGCTAAATACTGTGCCTAGCAATGTGTTTGCCAAATGCTAAGACATTTCTTAGTACAGTATTGAACTAAAACCTATTCTAGCTAACACATCTGTTAGCATTTGGCTAATGTCTGCTTTGGCTTTCCAACATAAACAGGAAACCCCCTTTATTGGTCATGTATCTTTTGGCACACAGATCAGACGTCATCATCCGGAGATTTCGGTGTATGGCTGTGGTGATCTGCCCATTCAGCAAAAAGAGTGCTAGTACAGTCAGGTATTGCACCAGAAGGGAAGTAGAATGTATGGGTGTGATGGATAGGTGTCCATATACTTTTGGCTGTACAGTGTACAGCTCCATGCTTACAGTAGGACACTGTGTTAATATCGGACTCATCTATACAGGGCACTGGTCCAGTATGTTGCTATGGTAACCCATTCTTGCTGATCTTGGAGTAAAGCACTGACAGCTTATTTCTGGGCCATCCTCACTTCCATAACACTGAATCAGCCATAACACTAATGTGTGTGTGTTGGTTTCAGTGTGTCAGTGGTTATGTAAGGAGTGGATTTACTCCATCTAATTATCATGTCTGTTCTTAACTGGGATTCATCTTGTTGTGGAAGTTGCTCTTTTGATACAGATATAAAAAAAAAAAACTTCTGATCTCAGGTTAGCAGGCATCAGAATTTCCCACTTTTCCCTGTGCTTTTCCCTCTACTGGATGCCTGAATCAGCCGGTTTTATTGACCACCGCTGCAGTGTGAAGAGGTTTGAAGCACATGGACAGTGCAGAAACTATATAATTAACATCTAAGAAAAAAACAACAATGGTGCCTAAGACTCGTTTATACTCATGTATAAATTTTTGTTTTTCTAGATCCTTCTAGCTCAGGCAATGCAGAGCTGTCTTGGAGGAACGGTACAGTCTGCATGTACACATTGACGTAGAGGAGCAAAATACTGATTTCTGATTCATGGCACTTGTTTTATAACAAAAAGGGAGTGGAAAAAACATTAACTTGAATTCTGACCAATTCTTTCCCACATTCCCACTTTCATTTTTTTCTTCATATTTTGTAATGATTCGTTGAATCTATTTTGCAAGTGATTAAAAAAATCTAAGACTCGGGTAAACATGGACACTCGACTGTCCTTCTCTTCGCATGTTTATTATTTGACATGTTGGTTTTATCAGAAGGATTCAGCCATTTTTCTCCATGCAGGCTGAAACTCAGGCGCTTGTTTAGTCTTTTGTCATTTCGAGACTGGACTACTGCAACTCCTCGGATCACAATTTGTCCTCTGCAAATCATCCAAAATGTACAGTAGCTGCATGACTTGTTTTCAACCTGCCAAAGTTCTCCCACACCACCCCACTGCTGTGCACCCTCCAGTAGCTGAATGCATCAGATTCAAAACTCAGAGGTTTGCATACAAAGCCTAAATTGGACCAGCTCCCTCTTACCTCACAACTTTTATCACTACTCGTACTACACTTCACGATCCACCAGCACTCCATAACTAGTCCCACCATCTCTCACGGCAAGAGGAAGGTATATAGCAAGACTCTTTTCTGTTGTGGCACTGAGGTGGTTGAACAAACTTCCTCTAGATGTCCAAACAGCTAAGTCACTGGATATTTTCAAAGGCTGGGTGAAGACCTACCGCTTCCTGAAACACTTGGACTAGCAAGTTTTAGTTTCATAGTATCCTAAGTCTGTAACCTAGAGAACCATTGTTACTGAATTTTTTAATGAGACTTTAAAGCACTTTTCTACGTCACTCTGAATAAGAGCGTCTGTTTTGATAATTAACTCATTATTACAATTAATGCATTTCATTTGTAACAATGCTAATTGCTCTCTTAATGACTGTGGAAGTAGGAAAGGTGTACTCATTTATTTGGTTCTGAATGTCGGCGAAAGTTTTTGTTGTCATCTGACGTAATCTGCCGGAGAGCGTCCTGTCTTTTTCCCATGAGCGTATCCTAATATTTGCTTTAGCTCAATCAACATACAGATATTTTGTGTCACTTGTGTCAATATATACAGCTGACAATACAGTTTACTGTTACCAGAAGGTAAATATACATCACTCATCTGAGTTAGATGACCAGCTCGATGTTCACAAAGGACGAGTACAGGGGCGTTCACGATCTTCGTCCGCTTTGTAGCTCGATAAAAATGATTGAAATGAGTTAAAGCAGCGACACACCCCCTCTTCTATAGCACATGGTGGTATCTTTATCATGTCAGCTCAGAAGAAACGTTCGATTTACTGTAAATGAAACCTTTAACTACGATATGAACTGAATCTGTTATTTTACTTGAGGAATCCAGACACTTGCACTGGAATAAGATGCTGTGTTTTTGGTTTTTATTTTTAGATTATGGCACAATAACTTCTCACTTTTTCATTTTCGATCCGATTCTGAATCCGACACCCATCTGATACTGTTTTCTTTCAAATTTATTAGCTTAAAGATTTTGACTCTTTTAAACACTGAAAACAAAATCCCTATAGTTAACTATAATAAAGTGGAGATATTCAGATCAGTTCTTTTTATTTGTATAGCGCTATTAACAATTCACATTGTCTAAAAGCAGCTTTGCATGAGTATAGAAACAACAGAAAATTCAATAAAAATTTTAAACTAAATTGTAAAATGAAGTTAATAGAAAAGGTTTTATTTGCAGTAAACCTTGCAGGGGGGGGGTTCTTTTACCTTTTTTTTAATTGTAACAGATACTGACGTGAAAATACTGACGTGATGGATTCATAACGACATCAGCCTACTTAGTACATACAAGCTGATATTAAATGTGGATTTAATTTTGAACATGTTATGAAAACATTCTAACCCTTACGCTTGTTTGCATGTCTTCACACTCCACTGTTATACCTAAAGAGTTTAAGCCATCTGCTGCTGATCTACACACACACACACACACACACACACACACGTGCGCGCACACATTCTTTGATTGGTGGGAATAGATGAAAATCAGCACAAACATCTATTTTTTGCTCTTATTCTTAAATACATTTACTGTCGTATGTAGATTTTCACCAGAAAAGACCAATTCAAATTATGGAGACAAGAATATACACTGTATGACTTAATATGAGTGTATAAATCTCATCATTTATCCCTAATGACTGTGGCGATAGTGAGTAAAAACTCCCCGAGACACAATAAAGAGACCTTGTAAGGAACCAGACTCAAAGGGACCCTATCCTCATGTGGGAGACACCGGCGAGTGAGATTATAAATCAGGTCCCTTTTATAACTGTGGACTGTAAGAACCAAAAGCGCAATTGTGTAACTCAGACATTCATTCATAGTTTTAGCACGAAGTCATTGTTGACGTTTAAAACTCTTTATATCCATTGTAGTCTGAAGCCGCCGCCATCATCATCAGAATCAGAATCAGCTTTATTCCGCACGTGTGCTCACAGAAGGAGTTTGGACTACTAAACAATACCGAACTACTAGAATAAAGGAATTTGGACTCCGCCTGATGGCAGAAGTACGAACAGACTGTGTCCAAGGTGCTCGTTTCTTCACCCTGTAGTTGTACAAGTCCTGGAGATTGGGCAGGGGCATTAGGGATCAAGAGAACCAGTCCTCTTCTCCACTAAATAATGTTCAAAGTGCCAACTGAACTAAAAATATGTTCAGTATGAGCATCATGTATCTCTAATAACAGCAAAGGTTATTCAACTTTAAGGTATTGGGTCATTTTTGGGCATTAACTGCTTTGGGGCAATTAGGGCTGGCCAGAATCTTATATTGTCATGTGGATCCTTTCTTATCTGAAACAATATATGATATAGATATATGATGCAATTAGATTTTCTGTAAATGAAACAAATGACAAATCGCATCCAAACATACAAACGACAGACGTACCTCTCGTGTACAAGTTGTTCACCTTTGTGCCAGAGTGTTGAGGAGAGTTTCATCTAGTGCTCCATGTTCTCCACACCAATGCTAGCTCCTGGCTCAAACCCTAGTGATGTAAATCATCTGCCAATAAATGTCTTTTGCGAAGCTCGAAATGAGATTGAAAATATACGTCAGTAGACATTTTTATATCGTTTCTAGAAGCCCTAGTTAATGTCCTATCGGTGTATCCATGAGGATTGAATACAGATATACAGGAAGCTCAAAGCCGATGTAAAGCCCCAAGATGAGACAAGCTATTCCATATCTGTGGGGCTTCTAGGAACAAGTTCTGAACTTATGCTAGACTTCAATATTCTTAGGTACAGTACCAGTAACAAGCCTGCACCTTTGGATTGAAGTATGCGTGGTGGATCATCATAGACCAAATGTTCATTCAGATACTGTGTAGTGAGACTGTTCATCAGTAGCATTTTATAATCAGTGTAAGTTTTTGTGTCTCTGTCTTTAGCAGTGTGTTTGTGGAATCTTTCGACAAGAGGGAAGACAGGAAAAACCTGGTCTGCAGGTCTGTGTGAGGGATTACTGAAAATGAGTAGCATCTACAGGGATGTGTCCATGTGTGAGCTTGTGCATGTGTGAGCTTGTGCATGTGTGTGACGACTCGTAAGAAATTGTGATATATAACTTTTATTTAGGCGTAGGAGGGAGGAGAGCAGGAGCTTCAGTGGAAGAAACAGGTGTGCGTATCTCAGAGTAAACCGAAACCTGTGTGTGTGTGTGTGTGTGTGTGTGTGTGTGTGTGTGTGTGTGTGTGTGTGTGTGTGTGTGTGTGTGTGTGTGTGTGTGTGTGTGGATTAGATACTTCTGCTGACCTACAGAACGTAGAAGAAGATTTTTGTTAGACTGCGTTTTCCCTTATTGTTTATGATTATAATGTACATATGATACATGTTGCCCTGCTATCATGGTGGATATTCCCTTCACACCCGGTGTTCTGACTTGGCAACCCTGACTAGGATAAAGTGCTTAGTGAAGATCATCACATGATTTATATACACACACACACACACACACACACACACACACACACACACACACACACACACACACACACACACACACACACACACACACTCACTCACTCACTCACCCACCCACTAGCCACTTTATTAGGTACACCTGTCCAACTGCTCGTTAACGCAAATTTCTAATCAGCCAATCACATGGCAGCAACTCAATGCATGTAGACATGGTCAAGACGATCTGCTGCAGTTCATGATTTTGTGATTTTGTCAAGACGATCTGCTGCAGTCAGTGATTTTGAACGTGGCATGGTTGTTGGTGCCAGACAGGCTGGTCACAATGTGTACATTCTTGAATCCAGTCTAAATGAAGGCTTATAATGAAACATTGATAGTTTATAAAGTATAATAAAATATATATAGCTGAAGGCTGTGATGTCAGTTAAGGTGTTCAGAACACTATACAGCTGTCTCATTGATGCAGTGAAAGCAGATGATCAGGGGTTTGCCATTGCAGAGGTCTAGCAGTGTTAAATATAGCAAAGAACTGGACCGTGTGTGAAATCTGCCTCCAGGAAACAGAAGGGAAGCTACGTCTTAACGCTGAGCTCTCACAGAGCAGCCCATTGGGATACAGCCACCTGGAGTGTTGTGAAATTGCCATTATACGCTAACGTTATCATCCATTTCTGCCCTAGATTTCCTCACACAGTGTTTGATGAGTATAGCTTTTTCAGGTGGGGCTTATTAAAATCTCTGAGATTATTGTGTACATTCTGGTCATACGGAGTCTATTAAAGTTTCATTTGCATTAAATAATTTTTTTGAAGTTATAATAGTAAATTATTTTGTGTGTGTGTAGTTGGCATCGATTTATTTATGTGTGAAGCAGAAAGCCAACACTCAGGGTGAAGTAGTTGATACAACAATATAATATGAGATTATTACGTATTACTGTGTATTGGCAGGGTCCATCATTTCCTTTAGTATCTGTGTAGATGTTAAAAATATTAGCAAAAGCCTAGATTTTGTAGGTCCTTTGCGTTTGTTTGTGTATGTGTGTTTCAGACTACAGACTGGTCCCTAGAGATGTTGTAATCTTAACCGCTGTTTACTTGCCCTGTCTGCTCAGACTTGCTCACAGGTCTCACCAGCACACTTCTCAGTGTTCCAGAGAGGATGATCAAATTGCTGTGTGTGTGTGTGTGTGTGTGTGTGTGTGTGTGTGTGTGTGTGTGTGTGTGTGTGTGTGTGTGTGTGTGTGTGTGTGTGTATATGTATGTATATATATATATATATATATATATATATATATATATATATATATATATATATATATATATATATATATATATATATATATATATATATATATATATATATATATATATACAATGGTGAGATATGTTAAGCTCTGCCACCATCTAGTGGAGCAGAGGCAGAACTGCAGGAAGAGCCAGGAACTAGATTTAGAATTGTATTTATTCACCATATAATATACAATAACTCTCATAAAGTTTTTGGTCAGAAATATCAAATATTACATTCACCCCCTTAGAACTATGCATGCTGGTAATTGATAAGCTGATTGAAACACCAGATGATGGAAAATAAGTTATAAATTTAGTGCTATTGAACAGAGTTACTAATGTTATATGAGTCTCTCACACTTCAGCTTAAACACAGTATGGCCAAAGGTATGTAAACATATGACCCTCACACCCTGTTTCAGCATCACACTACTCTGTTCCTTTGTTCCTCTGATGGAAAAATACTTCAATACCTCAAGGTCCATCATCTCTTTGCTACTGCACCCCAACATCAACCATCCTCAAAAATGGACTTACAGATTATGGGGAAGGCAAGAATGGTTGACCAAGTTTACTGTATGTCAGCGAGCAGAAGGGTTGATGGTGTTGTTCTGGAGTGGGCTGACCTGTTATGGCTGTTAGGCCACAAGCTGGGCTTCCCCTGATAACAAGGGTAGTAGACAGACTGTCCAGTGGGACATGGGCATAATTTACCTGGGTCTTTCTAGCGCTTCCTAACTCGTGGTCTTTCGCGTGTCTCCTGCTGTGTGCCTCTTGTCTCTGACTGAACTGTGGCTCTTGTCTCTCAGTTCTTTTCTATTCATTTTAAGAAATAACTTTTACTTTTAATATAAACATTCAGCATATTTATACTACAATTATCTACATGTATACAATTATGTTTGGCTCTAGTTAACATCTGGTCTTTTGTGTTTTGGTTAGGATTTATGACAGTTGATGCTTAAGCGTGTGTGTGTGTGTGTGTGTTTCCACAGTGTTATTTGGTAAGTCAACACCTGGATGCCATTCTAATTTTAGCTGCAGTTGCGGAATAAGATGTTAAATAAACAAAGTGAGTCATTTTGACTTGATTCACTTCATCTTTAAAGCCCGTTTTGTTCACAGAGGGACTCTGTTAGTCCTAGTGAGAAGTGAGAAGCTGTATATAAAGTCTGGTATCATTTGTGGATCTCCGAAAGACTCGTGGGGTAAAATGATGCATTGCATTTAGTATAGAAACAGCCATGATCCAGTCTTTCTCCTCCTTTCAATTCCTATTAAATGTTCAGTTTAATAATCTTAAAAAAAGGAAACGGTTGTTTGCTTGTAAAAATAAGCGTGATATTCCGAAGAAACTCATAGATTCAATTTATTAAGAAAGTCACAAAGCAGGAGTTTCTGTTAAGCAGGTGTGTGTTTTTACTTTTTTGCAGCAGCACCAGGTTGTTTCCTCATGCACCAGCTAACCAAATTCACTGTTCGATTTCAACAGCTGCTGAACGGGTTTTATCTACTAACCTCTTTTTACAGGATATGAAAGAAAATCTTGAATAACCTGAATATCACCTTTCAGTTTTTAAATTTGATCTATATAGAAACTTTCCCTTCATAACAACATGTTTGTAATCCTTTTATGATTATTAAGTGGACTATAAAGGCATTATAAAAGTAAGTAATTAGGTTTACCTAACTTCTCTTATGTAGCGCCAAAATATGTAACAGTGTGGAACAACCTGCTGTTGTTATCGGCTTACTTTCTGTTGGGTTCGAGCTGCGTCATGCTGTGAAATACAAATGAATAACAACAGTAAACGCAACCAACTACTAAAAATAATTTTGGGATGACAAAATGTTTTCAAGAGCATATGTCTTATTTCAACATACAACGTGTGGAAGTCTGCTAGACTGTTACTCGAAACAGGCCGAGCGGTTCTACTAAAATCAAAAGCTGCTTCAACAATGGATTAGTTTAGGGGTGTGCAAACTTATGTAACTCTGTTCCTCCCACAAATGTTCTCTAAAATGTTTTGGATTGGGGGTGTGAAAAGTTCTGCCCTGATTGATCTTGGTTTCGTTTCATCATTTCTTGGTTATGGTCATGCTGGGATATATTTTTAGGCGGTGAACTGCCAGCGAAAAAAAAAAAACTACCACGGAGCAGAAAAAGATACGAGTTACAAGCCATGTGAAGATATTACATCACTATGAAAAAGGCTCGTTAGACACTACTGCTTGGGGGAGATGTGGATCGTCTGTATAACGTAATGATAAATGACTAGATACCCTCCAGATTAGACACAAACCTCCAGTATAATGAGCCAATGATGCCTTGGTGGATATTCTGTTTATATATATATGAATTTGAATGTGATTTATATATTGAATTCCTATGGTTACAGACACATGTTTCTAATGTACAGTGTAAATTGTTGTCTGTTAACAATGTTTGGTGAAAGAGTTTAATTAAAAAGCCATAGCACTTCATTAGCACTGTTTTATTATTAGCATTAGAGTAAGATGAAGATAGAAGGTGAAGCATTAAACTTTTATTAGCGAGTGAAATCTAGCAGGTGATGACGGTCACTTGTGAGCGTTATGAAAGCAGCCAGTCTTTTAATATTGCAGATCATTATATTGGAGATCAGTGGTTTGGTTTTTAAATACCACTTAATAGAGACTGTATTTAACATTTGAGGTGTGTGAACATGCCTTTGATTTTTCATTACTGGTACGCTGATCCTCATTACGATCTTGGTGCCTTAGTATCTTAACTATAACAAGGATTTCATTCCATTTAGAAATTCAGGCAGCGGTGGCTCAAGTGTTTAAGGCTCTGAGTTTACTGCCAGTGTTGCACTGAAGTGCTTCAGAAACAATAACGGCCCAGTCGGTGCCCAGACATCAGTACAGTTGAGAATCCATGGCATGTCTGATGCATAAGACACTGTATTTTACATTCTGCTGTTAGACAAAATCACTATTAACATGTTGATTTGTTCAACTCACAATGAATGTGTTCAGTATGAGAAAGGGGAGAGAAACACGGAGTGACAAAGACAGAGAGTGGGAGAGAGGACAGACAGACAGACAGACAGACAGACAGACAGACAGACAGGGAGCATGAGAGATAGAGCGAGAGACAGACAGACAGACAGACAGACAGACAGACAGGGAGCATGAGAGATAGAGAGAGAGAGAGAGAGAGAGAGAGAGAGAGAGAGAGATTGTGAATGTGTGTTTGTGTTACCAGCTTGTGAAAAACAGCATGTTTATGAGAATTGTGTTTTCTGAAGCTCTTCTCCTGATTAGAGATAAAGTTGTAGTGTTTATTACAGCTCTCATAAATAGATACTTTATTAAGCAATCTGTTGAATTTTGTATTAAAAGCTACACAGATCGACAGACAGATCTACAGACAAAAGATTGAAAACGTGACTGGAAAGATACTGTGCAGCGGCAAAGTAGATCTGCCTGTCGATCTGTCTGTCGATCTGTCTGTGTGACTTCACTGGAGTGAACAGAGTTGCTTTAAAATGGCTTTATAAATAAACTTAATTTGACTGCTGATTGGCAGTCACCTTTTGTCTCTCACAGAGTTGCCATAGGAGACTGTTAGAGGAGACATAGGAGACCAGTTTAGCTCCCACCAACCCCCAACACACACACACACACACACACACACACACACACACACACACACACACACACACACACACACACACCAGTCACACTTTACTCACACTTTCCCTGATGAGTCACCCTTCATTGCTCTGATCATATTGCAGAAGAAAAAGTCATATCATGAAAAGAATGTGGAATCACACAGTCTCTCTCTCTCACTCTCTCTCTCTCTCTCTCTCTCTCTCTCTCACTCTCTCTCACTCTTGCTCTCTCACTCTCTCTTGCTCTCTTGTTTTCTTTTTATGTCTGTTTCTCTCTCTCTCTTTCTCTTGCTCTCTCACTCTCTCTTGCTCTCTCACTCTCTCTTGCTCTCTTGTTTTCTCTTTATGTCTGTTTCTCTGTCTCTCTCTCTTTCTCTTTCTCTTTCTTTCTCACTGACATTCACTCCTTCGCACCTCCATATTGTAGTGTGTGAGCTGCACTTCTCAGTTTGTGTTTTTACCTTTTAAGGCTGGGGAAACGGGTTCACAGTCACACACGCACACGGGTACAGTGTATGTACTTCTTTATGAAGCATCTTCAAAGGAACAGTTAGTGGCATGTGTGTGTGTGAGTGATAGAGAAACAGAGAGGAGTTGGTTTGGTACGTGGGTTCTGATGCAGGGGGAGGAAGCGTATGGTGTGTTTCACAAAGTGTGAGTTTATAAAGTGGTAAACGCAGCTTGTGGCTTTTTGTTTTTCGGTAAATGCCGTGTTCACTGTCTCCACTTTCCTGCACACGCAGCACATTCTGACTGGTGTGTGATGTGACTCCCTCACAGAAAAGTTTTCAGGTGTAATTAAAAAATGCAGTTTAAATTGAAGCTAAACTTCTGGAAACTTCCTACTGGATATTGAGGTTAGGTTCAGAGTTTGGCCTGTCACAAAGATTTAATCTGCTAATTGCAATTATTTATACTGCGCTAAGCAGGATGGTTAGACATGATCCTAATTAGTCAATATTATTTCTCCGTTTCAAATCACAACACTGTATCTGAATCATTAGGATGGGTTAATCTATTAAATGTTGTATACAGTATCAGTACAGGATTTATTTTCTCAGGTGTTTGCTGTAATATGCACTAACATTGATTTCAGTTGTAGCTTTTAAATATTTAAGTTATTGTTTGTTCCTGTCTTCCATTTAAATGAGTTTACTGTCTAAGTGGCAAACAGAAATATCATTTGCTTGGCATTGATGCATGGCTATATGTGTATAACTGCTGCTGTGGTTATAAAGGTGTCGTTTTTATAAAAATGTCAAGTGAGTCACAATGTCTCATTCATGACAGGCCTGTTTGGGGTTAGTTAGCTCATTGCATTTTGATTTCTTTAGCTACAAGAATACACACATCAGTGCACTTAACGCACCAAGACACACAATTCAAAGTTTTGTGCTGTTCTAAAGGAAACATCAGGGGCACTATGCTGTTTTGTGGTTAACTACACAATAAACAAGGGAAAGAAGGAATGAAAAAACAATGACAGTACTTAACTCAGCATTTGTCCTACATCTCTGCTAAACAGGAAATGTTTAGGGATTTTTTTAAGTGTAGATCGTGGTGGTATTTCTTAATACTGCACTAATTATCGAGTCAAATATTTAATAATGGACACCAATTAGTCATAACACTAAAATGAACTGACTAATGTTGTGTTTGTTCCCCTTGTGCTGCCAAATCAGCTCAGACCTGTTGAGGCATGGACTCTACAAGATCTCTGAAGCTGTGCTGTGGTATCTGACACTAAGATCCTATAATTCCTGTAAGCTGTGAGGTGGGGCCTCCATGGATCAGACTTGTTTGTTCATCACATCTGAGTTATTTGGAGGCCAAGTCAACACCTTGGAGACTCTTTCATGTTCCTCAAACCATTTCTGTACATTTATGCAGTATGGTATTGTCCTGCTGAAAGAGGCAAATTTGGTCTGCAACTTTGTTTAGTATGTGTCAAAGTAACGTCCATATGACTGCAAGCACTCAAGGTTCTTTCCATAGTGTATTCCGGTGTTATTCCATTCCCAGATTATGCAACTGGATGTCCAGATTATGCTAAAGTAAATGTGATTAATCACATTTACTTTACCTGGCAACACATACCTGGCCACCTTCTTCCGTTGCTCTACGGTCTAGCTCTGATGCTCAGTTACCCATTGTAGGGACTGTCAGTGGTGGCCGGGGGTCGGCATGGGCACTCTGACTGGTCTGAGCTCCCTACTTGGGCGTTCATGTCTGTCTCAGTTTCACCGGTTGTCCTTCCTTGGACCTGGCCCACTTCTTCCATTGCTCCATGGTCTAGCTCTGATGCTCATGTACCCATTGTAGGCACTGTCAGTTGGGTACAGGGGCTTCCATGGGGACTCTGAATCCCCATTTGGGTGTTCATGTCTGTCCCAGTTTAACCGGTTGACTGTCCTTGGACCACTTTGTAAGGTACTAACCACTGCATACTAGCAACCCACAATGCCTGCAGTTTTGAAGGTGCTTTCATTCATTGGCCTAGCCATCACAATTTTCTCAAAATGTTTATTGATTTGTTGCCCGTTTTTCCTATTTCTGATACATCAACTTTAACAACTGACTGTTCACTTGCTGTCTCTTGTATCCGACCTGTTAGAACAGTGTTCAATTGTCTAGTTTTAATGTTATGGCTGCCCTTAACCCCACTGAACAGCTTTGGGGTGAACTGGAACACTGACTGCACCCCAAGTTTCCTCTCCTGGCAGCAGTATCTGATCTGATCCTTATGATACTGTATGTGGACATCTTAAGTATTAAGTCAAAGTATTTGTGTTCACTCATCTACTAGAGCTCTTACTTTGACTAAGATGTCCACATACCATAAGGACACATCATTTGCAATATTTAGCTCGAATTTTATAGTATTTAAATCAATCAATTAAACAGTGTAAGAAATTACAGCACATTTTCTATGTGGTACTGCATTTGTCTTCAGGTCCTGCTTGGATTTTTGTCTTCATCAAGGGATTCCACTTCTTTTCTTGTCTTTGGTTGTTTAAAGTCATATACTTTGGGTCATTGTCCTTCAGTGTGGTGAAGTGGCAGCTAATGGGTTATGAAGCGTTTGACTGAATCTGAGCAGATGATGTAGGCCAATTCACTTCAGAATTCTTTCTGCCAGCAGTTACTGTAGAGCATCAAACCATACAAGAGAGCCATTTTCCCCTCTTTTCCATGTTCTTCTCTTCCCATCATTCAGGAGCACATTGAGTCATCTGTTCATAGGATATTCTTTCAGAACTGTAAAATCTTTTTAGATGCTTTTGGCTAACTTATATTTTGTCATCCTGTTTTTGAGGCTAACCAACTGTTTATGTCTTGTGGTAAAGCCTCTGTATTTACTGTACTTTGCTGTCAAGTTTCAAGACAACAATCAAGTTTTCTTTTGATTGTTGACTTTAACATAACTGTACCTATCTCCAGGAGGGACTTCTTGAGCAGGCCAAATGGCCATGCAAAGGGTTTTTGCTTTACCAGGACTCTTTTTTGATAGTATTCTGGACTTTGGTGTTATTGCGCCAGTGTGTTCTTTCTGTTTAAGAACGTCAGATATGGCCACACTATCTCTGGCACTACTGTATATCTCTGTAGCTTTAGTTTAGATTTTTTTTTTCAGCCTAGCAGTGACAACTCTGTGGACTTTGTATTGAGGAATGCATTGAGCTAAAATTGTAATAACTTATAATGAGTTTGACATAGCAGAACTGTCACTTCACCATTTGATTGTGCTCGTTTCTAGTCTGTGGATACATTTCCATAACGAAAACTCCTATTTGGCGGTTACACACCACAGGCAGATTTGTTCTTCCCTTTCGTTATATGGTGCATAAGTGGGACAAGTGTTTTTATTCTACTCCTTTTGTGTTTTCTTTACATATTTACACTAAAGAAAGTATACTATTCTATACATGCATGAACATTTTTTTTGCTGAGGAAGGGAGGATTAATTTGTAACTCTGTGTGGGGGTGTGTTTGTATGGCATTGGGTGGGTTGTGTAATTGTTAGACAGGAAAAGCATGTGCCATCATGCTTCATGGTATTTCTGCTTATGCTCTCTTGCCTTCCCTTACTTACACTCATGCTGTGTCTCTGTCTCCTCCCTTGGACACACCTCCTTCAAGTCTCTCAGCGAAGGCTGCCTGCTCTCTGTCACACGTCTCTGCATCTCTCTCTCTCTCTCTCTCTCTCTCTCTCTCTCTCTCTCTCTCTCTACCACCTTTGCAAGGACCAAAGTTATTCAAAGAGCTGAGGACAAGGCATTTCTGATGAGCTTTTATCTCTGCCAGTCAGGTTGTATTCATCCATTGCTCCTGTACTCTGTTTGTGTGATTGTGTGTTGATTGTGTAGCCGAATGCAGTGCTGCCTCTATATTCTGCCGACTCTTTAGACTTTCTCGCGAAGAGATGCATGCTGAAGGAAGGCACGCTAAATAAGCTTATAGGGTTACGACTGCTTCAGTCATGAGAACGTTCTTCTCTTATTTCCTTTTATTCGCTCACTTACTCAGAGAGGACAAGTGTCCGGTCCAAGTATTACGAATTATGATTAAAGTGTATTGAAAGAGCTCGCTGTGGATGCATTAGTAGGGAAAAGAAGGGGAATCTCAGCACAGGAACTAGGACCAAGCTGTTGCTGAAATTATTATCCTGTTTATATTCTGAATAATTAAATTTAATTACATTGATAATACTGCGAGTGTTAGGAATAAAAGGGCTGAAACTAAATGAACCAAAATGTAAGTGTACTTTTTTAGACCTTTCTTGGATAATCTCTAAATAATTGAAGACATGAGTCAACCATAAGCTGTAGCAGTAAAAACATAAGACTTATGTGACCAATATTGACACCTAGCATTAGCTAAAATCTAAATCTATTTAGGTTAACCCTCAAATAATTGAATGTTATGTGTCTATGTTCTATCGTAATCCACATTGCAATAGGAATTGCATTAAACAAAAAGCAGTTAATTAGTCCGATGCATTTAATTAAATAAACCTTTCAGTCAGTGTGATATGTCAGTTTGTGAAATGTCAACTGATGAAGCTTGGTTTAGTGGTTAAACCCACTCCAGCTAAATTTAGTCATCTTTCCTCTTTATTAATCAGCTTTAAATCTGAACCCGCAAGCCATGCCACTCTAAGACAGCACAGAAACCTCGTCATGTTGCTAAGACTTGGGTAACGTTTACCTATGTTGTGTATTTTAGTCCACGTGGATCCCAGAGTTCTTGCTGCTGGTCCGTCGTAATGCTCAGATATTTCCGAGTGCCGAGTGCAGTAAAAAGACTCTCTCTGTGCAGTGTTATTACTGTTTCCCATCTGAACAGTACGTCCAGTCAAACAGGTTCGCTGCTACTGCAGTGTAAATATTGCTGCTAAAGCTGACGCTCATTGTGCTACAGAGGTCACACGGAAACTGTTGTTCGGCCCACTCAGATGCGAACATGAAAAATGGATAAACTTTGATATACAGTTAATGTGTGGTTTCTGATAATGTTCTTAACATTGATTCTGGTTAGATGGGGTGTTGTGCATGTGTGACGTTGGCTTGTGTTTGGGATGTGTAGGCTTAGTATGCATGCATTAACATGCACATAGTGGATTTAGATGTTGCATGTGATTTCACTTGCACTTCACAAACTTGCTGTATGGTCCAGAAACCCTTGAAGTAACAGCTGGTTTTAAAAGTAAGACCATTACATGAGTATTTGAGGCTTTGATGCCTAGGAAGATACTAATAATCATACATGCTGTCAGACAGGTCTAGTAAGAATTGGTGGGAAATTTGTCATGCACTGGCTTTGATACATTAAACACCAGGGTAAATGTGGGGTGCCATCTGGGGAGGCAGGGGCAAGAGCGAGAGAGGAAGAGATCAGGAAAGCATAAGCAAATGGGAGTGAGAGAGCGACAAGCAGTTATTTATAGTCAGCTGGATTAAAGATTGAATGACTTTTAACTGTTCTTGCTAAACAAGTAGGGCTTATTTGTTCTCTAATTAACAGGAAGCTAGTGAATGATTCATCCTTATCTGTCCAGCTGTTTTGCTAGAAACCTCAGCATAACCAGCTAATGATTAACAGGGGGTGTTTGTACCTTAGTGTGTATATTTATTTCTCTGTGCTTTAGCTGTTTCATGCTAACATTTGCCTAACATTTTGGAAAGCATAAACATATAATATGATTATATAAAACATCAGGTAAACTTTATTAGAAGTGATCAGAGGTGTCTGCTTTCCTCCACAGTTTTGCATAGTTTGCTATAGTTAGTTTGCTCATTTGCATCAAACAGAGATATGCAGAGCCATGAGACATGATCCAACACAGCAGCCTGCTCTGGAGATGCGTCGCTCTTTCACCCGGCCCTCACATTAACGTGTCACACAGTTACACAGTTATTTATTCCCATAATGATTCTGTAATACTGAGGCAACTGGAGCAGACACAATATGATTGCGTAGCCTCCGATCGATACGCGACCACCTTTGATCAGAATCATGTGTAATCCTTCTGTTACTTACTGCAAATTATGTTGTAGAACATTCTCTAACACAATGTTCTGTTCTTCCTTTTTCTTTTCTCTGACTTTCTCTGTCTATGATTGGCTCCATGTTCCGGTTTCTGATGGAAAACCGTTTCTTTCCACAAGCCATCAAAGTCCTCAATAACTGAGCGGAACTGTACTGAGCACAATACAGGCATACACATCAACCGTATGGACTGCACAGACCTACACCAATTACACACTTCCATTATACATCCATCTGTTTACATGCTGTTTTGCAGTTTTTGTCCCGCACTGTCTTTTTGTCTGTTGTCTTGTCCTGCTCTGTCTTTTGTCCTGCACTGTCTTGTTTGTCTTGTCCTGCACTGTTTGCACCAGGTTGCACAGATGTACATTATGTATCTAGGACTAACTTAAATCCTTATCTCTGTCTTTGTTTTATGTAGCACCAGGTCCTGGAGAAACGTTGTCTCATTTCACCGTGTGCCACAACAGCTATATTTGGTTGAAATGACAATTAAAGCTTCTTGACTTTTTGATTTGACTTGACTTGACATGCTGCAAGTAAGATCTGTGATTGGTTGTTTTCACTGTCACTCAAATGTGTGAATGTATGCCGTGTATCAGGAAAAGAGCACAACCTTCAAGAGAAAGCTAGAGCTTTAGGTTGGGAAATAAAGGGTTTGGAAGATCTGTAGCCTATCACAGGAAGACTGCAGGTTATTACACACACACACACACACACACACACACACACACACACACACACACACACACACACACACACGATTATGCAGTCCACCTGCCAGCATGTTTCTGTGATGTGTGGGAGTAGAACTAGAGAACCTAGCAGAACTCATTTATTAATCAGAGATCAGGCTCGAACTCCAGACCTTACAGCTGTCAGAGAACCCCATTACTGTACCTGCTGCATGCATTCGTATGTGTGTGTGTGTGTGTGTTTGTGTTTATTAGCTGTGTTTACACATTAATCTCATTGTTCCTGTTTCACAGTGTGTCTGAGATTAGCACACAAATTGAACACAGGTTCAGCTAAACAGTCTGGTCCACATAGACACACAGGCATGAGCAACATCCGTACACACACACACACACACACACACACACACACACAGAATGTGGGCTTGAGTTTGCTACCCACAGTGAGGCCAAAATTGATAATTTGGTTGATAAACTAGAGTACGAGTCTCATCTATTCACCTAAAAGTGTATTTCCGTTTCTCTAAAACGTGTGTTAGTTTATATTGCCTTTTATCTGTGAGATGCAGAGAACCTTTTACATCTGTAATATTTTTCTCTCATATTAAAAAAGCTTATTTGACTTAATCAAACATGCAAATATGCTGAGATATCACTGTGTCATCTAGTGACAACCAACAGGGAAATCATTTAAAAAGTAAAACATCAGAACAGTAAATGAATCTGTGTGGTGTAAAAAAAAAAAAAAGACGTGTTGATGCAATACTGTTGGACTTGGCTTGTTTCCTGTTTGGGGTCACCACAGCAGATCATCTGCTTTGCATATTTCGATTTGGTAATTTATTTTTATTTTTATTAAAAAAAAAAAAAAGCAAAGCATGCCCTTCCTGAAGCAACCCTTCTGTTTTACCAGGTTCTTCAGTGGTTGGCTTACTGAGCTCCTCAGTGGTTGGCTTACTGAGCTCCTCTGTGGTTGGCTTACTGAGCTCCTCAGTGGTTGGCTTACTGAGCTCCTCAGTGGTTGGCTTACTGAGCTCCTCTGTGGTTGGCTTACTGAGCTCCTCTGTGGTTGGCTTACTGAGCTCCTCAGTGGTTGGCTTACTGAACTCCTCTGTGGTTGGCTTACTGAGCTCCTCTGTGGTTGGCTTACTGAGCTCCTCAGTGGTTGGCTTACTGAGCTCCTCTGTGGTTGGCTTACTGAGCTCCTCAGTGGTTGGCTTACTGAGCTCCTCAGTGGTTGGCTTACTGAGCTCCTCAGTGGTTGGCTTACTGAGCTCCTCAGTGGTTGGCTTAATGAGCTCCTCTGTGGTTGGCTTACTGAGCTCCTCAGCGGTTGGCTTACTGAGCTCCTCATTGGTTGGCTTACTGAGCTCCTCATTGGTTGGCTTACTGTGCTCCTCAGTGGTTGGCTTACTGAGCTCCTCAGTGGTTGGCTTACTGAGCTCCTCATTGGTTGGCTTACTGAGCTCCTCAGTGGTTGGCTTACTGAGCTCCTCAGTGGTTGGCTTAATAAGCTCTTCAGCGGTTGGGTTACTGAGCTCTTTAGGGGTTGGCTTACTGAGCACGAGCTCTGTAAGTAACCCATTAACCTCATTAAACAGTGGTTGGCTTACTGAGCTCTTCAGCGGTTGAGTTACTGAGCTCTTCAGCAGTTAGTTTACTGAGCTCTTCAGCAGTTGGTTTACTGCGCTCTTCATCGGTTGGTTTACTGAGCTCTTCAGCAGTTGGTTTACTGCGCTCTTCATCGGTTGGTTTACTGAGCTCTTCAGCAGTTGGTTTACTGAGCTCTTCAGCAGTTGGGTTACTGATCTCTTCAGCAGTTGGGTTACTGAGCTCTTCAGTGGCTGGCTTACTGAGCTCTTCAGTGGTTGGCTTACTGAGCTCTTCAGTGGTTGGCTTACTGAGCTCTTCAGTGGTTGGCTTACTGAGCTCTTCAGTGGTTGGCTTACTGAGCTCCTCAGTGGTTGGCTTACTGAGCTCTTCAGTGGTTGGCTTACTGAGCTCTTCAGTGGTTGGCTTACTGAGCTCCTCAGTGTTTGGCTTAGTGAGCTCTTCAGTGGTTGGCTTACTGAGCTCCTCAGTGGTTGGCTTAGTGAGCGCTTCAGTGGTTGGTTTACTGAGCTCCTCAGCGGTTGGCTTACTAATAAGCTCCTCAGTGGTTGGCTTACTAATACGCTCCTCAGTGGTTGGGTTAATAAGCTCTTCAGCGGTTGGGTTACTGAGCTCTTCAGGGGTTGGCTTACTGAGCTCTTCAGTGGTTGGCTTACTGAGCTCTTCAGTGGTTGGCTTACTGAGCTCCTCAGTGGTTGGCTTACTGAGCTCTTCAGTGGTTGGTTTACTGAGCTCCTCAGCGGTTGGATTACTGAGCTCCTCAGCGGTTGGCTTACTAATAAGCTCCTCAGTGGTTGGCTTACTAATACGCTCCTCAGTGGTTGGGTTAATAAGCTCTTCAGGGGTTGGCTTACTGAGCTCTTCAGTGGTTGGCTTACTGAGCTCTTCAGTGGTTGGCTTACTGAGCTCCTCAGTGGTTGGCTTACTGAGCTCCTCAGTGGTTGGCTTACTGAGCTCCTCAGTGGTTGGCTTACTGAGCTCTTCAGTGGTTGGCTTACTGAGCTCTTCAGTGGTTGGCTTACTGAGCTCCTCAGTGGTTGGCTTAGTGAGCTCTACAGTGGTTGGCTTACTGAGCTCCTCAGTGGTTGGCTTAGTGAGCTCTTCAGTGGTTGGCTTACTGAGCTCTTCAGTGGTTGGCTTAGTGAGCTCTTCAGTGGTTGGCTTACTGAGCTCCTCAGTGTTTGGCTTAGTGAGCTCTTCAGTGGTTGGCTTACTGAGCTCCTCAGTGGTTGGCTTACTGAGCTCTTCAGTGGTTGGCTTACTGAGCTCTTCAGTGGTTGGCTTACTAATAAGCTCCTCAGTGGTTGGCTTACTAATAAGCTCCTCAGTGGTTGGCTTACTAATAAGCTCCTCAGTGGTTGGCTTACTGAGCTCCTAAGTAGTTGGGTTAATAAGCTCTTCAGCGGTTGGGTTACTGAGCTCTTCAGTGGTTGGCTTACTGAGCTCTTCAGTGGTTGGCTTACTAATAAGCTCCTCAGTGGTTGGCTTACTGAGCTTCTAAGTAGTTGGGTTAATAAGCTCTTCAGCGATTGGGTTACTGAGCTCTTCAGTGGTTGGCTTACTAATAAGCTCCTCAGTGGTTGGCTTACTAATAAGCTCCTCAGTGGTTGGCTTACTGAGCTCCTCAGTGGTTGGCTTACTGAGCTCCTAAGTAGTTGGGTTAATAAGCTCTTCAGCGGTTGGCTTACTGAGCTCCTCAGTGGTTGGCTTACTGAGCTCTTCAGTGGTTGGCTTACTGAGCTCCTCAGTGGTTGGCTTACTGAGCTCCTAAGTAGTTGGGTTAATAAGCTCTTCGGCGGTTGGGTTACTGAGCTCTTCAGCGGTTGGCTTACTGAGCTCCTCAATGGTTGGGTTAATAAGCTCTTCAGCGGTTGGGTTACTGAGCTCTTCAGGGGTTGGCTTTCTGAGCACGAGCTCTGTAAGTAACCCATTAACCTCATTAAACAGTGGTTGGCCTATTGAGCTCTTCAGCAGTTGGGTTACTGCGCTCTTCATCGTTTGGGTTACTGTGCTCTTCAGCAGTTGGGTTACTGAGTCTTCAGCAGTTGGGTTACTGAGCTCTTCAGCAGTTGGGTTACTGAGCTCTTCAGCAGTTGGGTTACTGAGCTCTTCAGTGGTTGGCTTACTGAGCTCACTGAAATAAATCCGGGGCGTGTGTGTGTGTGAAAGGTTTCAGAAAGACAGAAGCTGCTTCTCTTCTCCCCTACCATTCCCTCGTTTTTCACTCAGAACCGTGACCTCTTGCTATTCTGGCTGAAGGCTGAACCTGTGTGTGTTTGTGTGTGTGTGTGCGCGCCTCATGCTCTTTAACCAAGTGAGTCATTTTTTCAGAAGCTTTTGTGCTTTGCTTGCTTTAGAAAGTGTGATTACTGTGCTATGAGCTATTAATGTCACTCTCCTTTTGTAATGCAGCTTATTAAAGCTTAATGGAAAATCTCAAAAGAGCAAAGACCACATTTTAAACTCCCCTCACTGGCCCAGTCTAGATCACACAACCTACATCAAGCACCAAGCAGCTGTTTTCATATAAGTTCAGTCGCTGTAAGATTGCAAGAGTAAACATAAGATTCCATTTCTCTCTCTCTCTCTCTCTCTCTCTCTCTCTCTCTCTCTCTCTCTCTCTCTCTCTCTCTCTCTCTCTGTATTGGGTCTGTATTGACCTATAACCTGTTTCCCAAAATGTACTGGGTGGGAAAATTAGGGTTGCTCTTTTTGTGTGCGTGTGTCTGTCTCTGTCTCTCTAGGGAGTGACTCTTTTCTGAGCTCAGGCAACTGGTGACACTGAGCTGTCATAATGCTTCATAAGCAGATAGAGGAAATGATTATATTTTTTTAACTCTTTACAATAAATCAAAAATTTATTACACTAATAATTTCCATGTTCTGACTCGGAAAAAACACGCTGACTGTTTTCCAACTTGACCGTTTTTTTTTTTTTTTCATTTTTCATAGAGCTTTTTATTCCTTGACCTTTTACTCACGCAAACAATAAAGCCAAGTTGACATTAATTTGACATTGACAGCGAGATGATGACAAAGTCCTTCACTGTCTTTCTTTGCTAGTTATAAAAAAAAATATAGAATTGTTATTACCTACTAGTGCAGTTAGTTTTCAGTTGTTATATATAACAGAATTTCTGGGTGAGTCTCGATCAGCTGTGTCTCTAGTTCAGTAGTCAGGATCTAATTCAGTCTCAATCACAAAATCCTTCCAGTGCACTCTTTAAAAAAAATCCCACAATGCACTGCAAATCCCAGAAGCTCACTAGAAATCCCTTCCAGGAAATGACATCATAATGTATTTTCTGAAGTCTGTCAGCTTGAATCAAAAGGCAGATGAACTCTCAACTCTTCTCAGCAGCACAACTACAAATTTGTTGTTGTTGCTGTCAGATGATTTCTCACATCAACGATTTTTAACTCTATTTAATGTCCTCTATACAGAGTCAAGCGACTTTTTAGCATTTAACGATGTTAGAAAGTCCAATAGCGAGCGTACAATCCTGTTTGAAGCTAAAAATATTGGTCATTTCCATCACAGAATAAAACAGGGATAATTGTATGTCTGGGTTTTTACATTGACTAAAGAGGAAATTAGAGCGTCGCTGAAAACTGTCATCAGTGTCTTGGTGTGTAGAGAGTCAGAGCCCTTACCAGCACCTCAACTACAAGGGAAGCGATTGAGCTGCACCTCTGTTCATGTTCTACAATCATCCTGTTCTACATTTAGAGACAGTTATTGATGTTTATCACTAATCTAAGGCAAAATGCAGAATTTCAGCTCCACTTCCCTCGTGAGATTCAGAGTGATTTGAAAAAGAGCTGATCTGAACTTCCTTTAACTCTCTCTCTCTCTCTCTCTCTCTAGCTTTGTATCTTTTTCTCTCCAGCATCCCACAGCTTTCCCTCTCTACGTGTCCTCTGTTTTGTTTAGATAAAGAGGCCGTGAAATGACAGCTGAGACGTAAAATATGGACTCTATTTTAGTAACCTCACTCTAAGGGCTGTGTATCCAGACACACACACACACACACACACACACACACACACACACACACACACACACTCTTACCTTTAACCCACATACTCTGTTAGTGTCTGTGTAGTGATAAACTGGGATGTTGTTGTGTTAGAATTGATCTTGTTAAACATCCTCGCTGCACCTCCTCTGTCTTCTCTTTTTTAATAAATGTCAATCCAATTTTCCGTAACTTGTATTTCTTTCTTTTCTTTTTTTTTTCTTCTACTTAAAATCTCCTTAATAAGACACCTTTCCTTTCATCATACCCAGTGGTGGCTCTGGAGGTTAATATTCCCTTTAGTTCTACAATGACTGAAGTCAACTCATAGGATCAGTGAAGGTTAAAATAAAATGTCTGGTGTACATTTGAAGCATTTTCAGTCTCCTAAAAGAAAACGTTCAGCTAAAATGATTATATACATGTAAATATACAGTATGTTCAATATACTGTATATGGATGCAGGACAGGACTAAGCAGCTTATGACAGGGTTGCCAGTGTCATGGATTTCATACCAGTTTGAGGACTGAAAAGATTTTGTTATGTATAAATAATACAAATTCAATGAACTACATTTCTAATTGTAAATTTCAGATGTGGTTAAAGTGTTGGGCTACCAATTGGAAAGTTGTGAGTTTAATTTTTAACTTGACCAAGCTGCTGCTACTGGGCCCCTGAGCAAGGCCCTTAACCCTCAATTGCTCAGTTGTATAAAAATGTACGTCGCTCTGGATAAGGGTGTCTGCTAAATGCTGTGAATGTAAATGTTCGCTATAACGCATAAATCGTGAAAATGAACGGATAATGGATAATGTCCCTTATCAAGCATTATAGGCTGGATTGTTTTGGCAACTGTTAATTCAGAATCTTGTAAGATAGCTAGAAATCTTAGAACCTAGGAGAAAAAAATCGGTTCAGATGTATGCACTGACAATAAAGCATATTGTATCATATCTCTGAAACTGTACCCTAATGAATCTTTTTCATTATACACCAGATGTAGGATATAGACAGAATATAGGAAAACCCCAGTAAAACCATTCAAGCCCAGGTTCCAGTCTTTCTTGTGTCCCCCAGAGAGGAGATCTGTCTTTAGTTTCAGCCCAAGCTCATACATGTAAACATCACATTACACATTTCACATAGTTCACTTACTCATTTCATCCTGATAGCTTTACCACATGTGAAGTATACAGTAAATTAGTATTCATACCTCGATCAGTCTCACAAACATAATCGGTGGATGTCAAACGCTAGGAACATTTCACTTCCTGTCTATACAGAAACATGCGTGATGCAGCAAGGCTGTATGTCGAGCGTTAATATTACCAAGGGAATGAAGTTCAAGCTTGTTTGCTGTCTGATATTGCAAACAGATTGAAGAGGATGCTCAGGGTCCTGAGATATTCTGCCCTACTTAGATAGCTCCGCTCTTAAACATCACTTAGGGACATGTGATCATGGCAGAATGTTGTCCAATTAGATCTTCAGATCAAGATGATTTTTTTTATTAGTAGAACTGATGAACATATGATGTGTTATATAGTGATTTTTTTGTTTTGTTTAATGAGACATCATGGCTTCTGTTGGAGCTTATTGCATTTATCTAAATGATTTACTCAGAGACATCTCTGATCTCCGACAGAAAGGGTTTTCACACTTTGATTAGTGAAGTGACTTGTTAAACATGGCTTATTTTAACCCACACAAAAGGAAACTGATGATGGTTACAGCTCAGTGATTAAATATTATTGGACAGAAGTGTGTGTTTATTCTCCAGTTTCAGTCCATAGCACTACAGTAATACGGTAATAGGAAGAACAAGTTTTCAGCCAGAATGGGAGCTTCTGATTCACAAATACATTGAGTGTATTGTGTGTAAAACAGGGTCTTGGAACTGTGTGTGTGTTTTGTGTATAGTATAAAACCTAGCTGATATGCTCATCCTGTTGAGTGAGTGTCTGTATGCCCATGTGTAGGTGTGTGTGTGTATTGTGTATAGTATAAAACCTAGCTGATATGCTCACCCTGTCGAGTGTGTGTCTGTATGTCTGTGTGTACTGTAGGTGTGTGTGTGTGTGTGTGTGTGTCTTGTGTATAGTATAAAACCTAGCTGATTTACTCACCCTGTCGAGTGTGTGTCTGTGTGTAGATGTGTGTGTGTGTGTGTGTGTGTGTGTGTGTGTGTCTTGTGTATAGTATAAAACCTAGCTGATATGCTCACCCTGTCAAGTGTGTGTCTGTATGTCTGTGTGTACTGTAGGTGTGTGTGTGTGTCTTGTGTATAGTATAAAAGCTAGCTGATATACTCACCCTGTCGAGTGTGTGTCTGTATGTCTGCGTGTAGATGTGTGTGTGTGTGTCTTGTGTATAGTATAAAACCTAGCTGATATACTCACCCTGTCGAGTGTGTGTCTGTATGTCTGTGTGTAGGTGTGTGTGTGTGTGTGTGTGTGTATTGTGTATAGTATAAAACCTAGCTGATATACTCACCCTGTCGAGTGTGTGTCTGTATGTCTGTGTGTACTGTAGGTGTGTGTGTGTGTGTGTCTTGTGTATAGTATAAAACCTAGCTGATATACTCACCCTGTCGAGTGTGTGTCAGTATGTGTGTGTGTGTGTGTCTTGTGTATAGTATAAAACCTAGCTGATATGCTCACCCTGTCGAGTGTGTGTCTGTATGTCTGTGTGTAGGGGTGTGTGTGTGTGTGTGTGTGTGTGTATTGTGTATAGTATAAAACCTAGCTGATATACTCACCCTGTCGAGTGTGTGTCTGTATGTCTGTGTGTACTGTAGGTGTGTGTGTGTGTCTTGTGTATAGTATAAAACCTAGCTGATATACTCACCCTGTCGAGTGTGTGTCTGTATGTCTGCGTGTAGATGTGTGTGTGTGTGTGTGTCTTGTGTATAGTATAAAACCTAGCTGATATACTCACCCTGTCGAGTGTGTCTGTATGTCTGTGTGTAGATGTGTGTGTGTGTGTGTGTGTGTGTCTTGTGTATAGTATAAAACCTAGCTGATATACTCACCCTGTCGAGTGTGTGTCTGTATGTCTGTGTGTAGATGTGTGTGTGTGTGTGTGTGTGTGTGTGTCTTGTGTATAGTATAAAACCTAGCTGATATACTCACCCTGTCGAGTGTGTGTCTGTATGTCTGCGTGTGCTGTAGGTGTGTGTGTGTGTTTGTGTGTCTTGTGTATAGTATAAAACCTAGCTGATATACTCACCCTGTCGAGTGTGTGTCGGTATGTCTGCGTGTAGGGGTGTGTGTGTGTGTGTGTGTGTCTTGTGTATAGTATAAAACCTAGCTGATATGCTCACCCTGTCGAGTGTGTGTCTGTATGTCTGCGTGTAGGGGTGTGTGTGTGTGTGTGTGTGTGTCTTGTGTATAGTATAAAACCTAGCTGATATGCTCACCCTGTCGAGTGTGTGTCTGTATGTCTGCGTGTACTGTAGGTGTGTGTGTGTGTGTGTCTTGTGTATAGTGTAAAACCTAGCTGATATGCCCACCCTGTCGAGTGTGTGTCTGTATGTCTGCGTGTACTGTAGGTGTGTGTGTGTGTCTTGTGTATAGTGTAAAACCTAGCTGATATGCCCACCCTGTCGAGTGTGTGTCTGTATGTCTGCGTGTACTGTAGGTGTGTGTGGGTGTTTTGAAGGAGCAGGACATCTTCAGTGTGTTTGTCAGCACCGTGCTGTCATTGTTTACACACCGAAAGACGTACGTGACACAGACACAGAGTAGCATGATATCATGTTATGCTATATGTTCATACTGATATTCACACATTAGTCAGTATGGGACATGATCTTTTTTGCTTAACGAACTAATAATGAGATCTTTTTTTAAGCATGAGCTCTATGACCTATATTAGATAAGTACATCTAGTCTTTATATGATACAGTCCTATGAGTATTTAATGAGTGTTTGTGGTTGTTTCTTCTGTATTGCAGCGTGCATAAAACCTCTCACACACACACACACACACACACACACAAACATATGCATTCCCATGGTTTGGGTTTATAGCTTCTGTGAGAATAGTCACAGTCTATAAAGCCACACAGTGATACAAGCTCCTCAGCTAACGATGTGTTTGCGCATTGAATGACCTTTAATTAGTGTGCAACAGAAAGCTGCTCACACATGCGATGAGAAACTGCGATCTGTGCTAAAGATTAGTTTCTCACTTGCTCACGTGTTTATGCACTCACACACACACACACCCACACACACACACACGCACACACACACAGACACACACACAGACTCAGGCTAATGTGGCATTTTCTATGTAATTAACTATTCTTTCCTTAATTCTTTATTCTGTCTGCTTTTGAAACGATCTGAGCGCTGTTGTATTCTCGATTCTGATTGGTCAGGAAGAGTTGATTCTTTATTTATAAAGCTGCTCTGACAGTAGTTTTAGCTACAAGACCTGTAGATCACAGGTTTATATTAATGAACGTATTAGAATACTTTATTGTTTCTTTAGCAATAAAGCTAATCTGATAAAGTGATAAGAATAAGTGGAATTGTATTGTAATTGTTTATTCAAGTATTGTAACTGATTCATTTAACGTAACTGATTAATTTAACTTTTATAGAAGGAGTCTCTAGGATCTGTACTTTGTAACCATCAGAGCTCAAAATGTTCAGTTTTCTGACACAGGAACTTACAGCATTGGTGGTTTCTTGGCAACATGGCAAGCTGTCTCTATGGCTTCCATAGCATTAACCAAAAGCTGTATACCGTGCCACTCTGTGGGAAACAGTGGCTTAGTGGTTAACACGTTTGCTGCATTCCTCTTGGGGGTTCGATTCTTACCCTGTGTAGGTGAGGTGCATGTTCTCCCTGTGCTTCAGGGGATTCCTCTGTATGCTTGGTGTTTAGTCAGCCAGTCCAAAGACACGCGTTGTAGGCTGAGCTCTAAATTGTCTATGGGTGGCCCTGGGATAGATGTCAGGTTCCCCACCAGCCTGAGGAGGACCAGGGAGGAGAGAACAAGGCTGTATCACACTGATTATTATTTAGACAGACTCTGCTCATTAGATATATGTTTCGTTCCATATTCAGTTTCTGTACACAGCGAGGTTGTGTTGCTCCTGATCATGGTTTAGGAAACTTACACTCTGCAATTTACAGTAGATGTCTCTATCAAGTAATTTCATCGAGGCCCTCAATGAGTTTCTCCACTGAGGGCCTAATTAGGGAACGGATCAGCGTGTTTTTTGTGGTTCTTGATCTTGAGGTCCAGTTGCTCAGGCAGCATTTGCCCTCTGAGCCAGTATGAGGTTGAAATTCGAGGTTGGAGCAAATGGATGATCAGTGGCAAACAGATTTGTGCTCATGAAGCCACTGTTTCTCTATTGAAAGAGAGATGCTCTGTTGCCTATAGTCACTGCTGCTTTTGGTGGCATGCCCAGCTTGGATTTGACACTTTAGCATTGGACACTTTAGCATTGGATGGATTGGACTTTTACCTGAATTCAAACCCGACCTAGTTTACACTGAACTCTAAAGCAGAACCAATGCGATTAGGCCTTATATGTAAGCAAATAATGTGTGTTCTCATATATTATCTAAAAGCTGATCAGCAGAATACGAGCTTAAAGAGCAGCACTGCATTCTGAGACAGTGTACAGTATGTTTGTGTGCATGGTATATACTGACTGATTCACTCTCCCCTACCCACAGAACCCTCTTTACGAGGGACCGGTCTTGGTGCATAGTGCTCTTTAACCCTCAGAACAATGGACACATTTTTCCGCCGTCATTTCCGGGGAAAATGCCGCCAGGCAATCAGACGGCGGCACACCAGCGTGGCAGTGCCAGCGAGTAAAGTGCGGCGGCGTTCAAGCGCCGGTCTGCCTTCTACAGATCTCATGCAGAGACGTAGGTCCAGTGTCCAACTTCAGGCAAATGCTGTGATCCATAAGAGTAGTGCTGCTACACAAAAAAATGCAATCACGCAGAAACATTGCTGTATTCCTGCTCAGCTGCTTGGCCCATCTCTTTTACTTGCCAGCGTCATCCAAATGAGTGAAAAGAAGGAAATAGAAGAAGGAGGTGAGGGAGGACAGTCCACTGCTTCAGACTCGCAAAGCAACAGCAGCTGGGAGGATCCCGAAGAAACGGAGGTCGAACCTTGTGCTTCGTGGTTAACTCAGAGTATGTTAATAGCAGAGAGAATTCAGCCCCGCCCCTTCATCCGTACACCACGGTGTTTACGCCGAAACTCCTCTCACTTGCTTCCAGCCGAGGCCGTGTATCACGGCCTCGGGTACTACGGGCTGTATGGACGTTACCGGAGAAACAGCCAGGCATGGAGATCGGCAGATGTGGGGGTGGGGCATGCATGGGCAGGGAGGCGGAGCTCGGTGGCGGCTCAGGCTTACAGGATGGGCTCCCCCTGGTGGCAGGGAATGTACTACAATCCAGAATCGGACACATGGAGTGCGTTCCTCTCGTATGTGAAGGTTTAAGTATTGTGTGTGTGTGTGTGTGTGTGTGTGTGTGTGTGTGTGTGTGTGTGTGTTTGTTTGAAGCTCTGAATATTGGATATTATGGATATGAATAGTGGATATTTGCTTGTATGTGGAAGGTGAAGGTGCTTTTCTGTATACTTGATCAAGCACGCACAAACACGTACATAGGTCTTCCCCACTTTGCAGTTGTGTCGATAATGTGTGTGCTTTAGCCTCTCATTCCGTCTCGAGAACTCGATTGCTAATTGGATTGAAATCGCATATTTCTGACCTGATCGGCTGTTGAGCATCTCTTTCTTTTTCTTTCTTTCCCTTTGTATGCACAGGAAGGCCATAGCTAAGTCGGGGCTACAGCACCTGCCGTCTCAGCCTAGCAGTTCACTACTGGCCAAGTGTGATTCGGACAGAGAGATACGCAGCACTGTGGACTGGAGCGTGAGTATACACACACACACACACACACACACACACACACACACACACACACACATATACAGACACACACACACACACACACACGTACACACACATATATACACACATATACACACACACACACACACACACACATACGCACACACACACACACATATACGCACTCACACAGCCAGATACTAAACCAAACAGTGAGTTCGACTCTTTTGATACTGCCTGTTATAGAGTACACCAGCCACAGGCTACAGCTTTTTGCATAGATGCCTGGAGGTCTAAGAATAACTAACATACAGCTAAAAAAATAAGCGATTAAAAATCTGAATTTGGCCAATTCAGCCAACTCGGCCAATTAGATTTTTTCCCTTATACCAGAACAATTTCACAATGAATTAATTTATTTGGTGAAATACATTTTTACCTCTTTATAGAGACGTCAGAAAATTCACCAGTAGATTGTCAAAATCAGATCTGGTCAGATCTTGAGCTGAACTGCAGTGTAGCGTTTCTGCTGTATAGCATGGAGTTATCAGAAGTGTGTTTAGTAGAAAAATTTCAGAATTTCATCATATGAAGGGTTTTCTCAGTTCACCACAAAGTGGAACATTTGATACTATTGAACACAGAGTTAACTCACTGTATTATTGTACTTTCCTATTTAGAAATGCACTTCCCCATTTTGCTAGGTCATATTTTTTTATTTAGGAGCAGTATTATTGTGAGCTATGGTTGCCTTACATCTCTGTCGTTGGGACTTCATGATGGTTGCCTCTAATTTGTGTTTAGAGTTTACATGTTCACCCTGTGCTCCAGGGGTTCCCTCCGGGTGCTCCAGGGGTTCCCTCCGGGTGCTCCAGGGGTTCCCTCCGGGTGCTCCAGGGGTTCCCTCCGGGTGCTCCAGGGGTTCCCTCCGGGTGCTCCAGGGGTTCCCACCGGGTGCTCCAGGGGTTCCCTCCGGGTGCTCCAGGGGTTCCCTCCGGGTGCTCCAGGGGTTCCTCTGGGTACTTCAGGGGTTTCCTTTGGGTGCTAAAGGGGTTTCCTTTGGGTACTTCAGGGGTTTCCTTTGGGTGCTAAAGGGTTTCCTCTGGGTACTTCAGGGGTTTCCTTTGGGTGCTAAAGGGGTTTCCCCTAGGTGCTCCAGGTTCCTCCCCGTGACCAAAAACATGTTGAGGGCTAATTTACATTTATGAATCAAGTCCATAGTGTGTGAATAGGTGTATGAATGGTCCACAGCATCCCCAGAGTCCCTTGGGATAGACTCCAGGCTCCCCACGACACAGTGTAGGATAAGCACTACAGCAAATGGACAAATTTATGTCTCTTAATACCAATTGCTTTAATCACAATATCAACATAATTACAAAAATATAAATACACCATTTGTCAGGACAATAATAAGTCTGATGTGTGTTAATGGATGTGTTTAGAATCTTTTGTTTCAGGCTTACAGAAATGTCATTAACACTTTCATTTTGTCTCATTGCATTATAAAAGTAGCTCTGCTCTTAACTTTTACTGATTGAGCTCATATAAAAAGCAATTCATGAAGAAAAAAGGCATCCTGAAAGCTCTCTCATGTATATTGGAGTTCATCAGCTTCCTGTAAAAAGTGCAAACAGCATGAGGCACGGTGTAATCAGAGCTGTAAAGTGTCACTGTGGTAAAACGTAGAAATGAAAATTGTGTATTTCATGTGCAGGAGTCAGCACTGTACGGCGAGCACATCTGGTTCGAGACCAATGTCTCTGGAGATTTCTGTTACGTCGGAGAACAGTACTGCTACGCCAAGACACTGGTGCGTACCCATGTTTGAGTATTTGTGTGTTTGTTTCAGCACATAACACCAGTGTGATAGAAAAGAGTTGAAGAAGAAAAAGAGCAGAACCTGGTGAAAGGAGACGGAACGAGGATGAGAAACAAAACAGCCTTTAGGAATGGAGGGAAGAGAAGAATGTGGGAAGAAGGGAAGGGAGGAGATTAACACGGGGGTCACATGGTTCTTATTTGATAGTATTCAGTGAGATTACTGTTTCGTCTCAGTATTTAACCCATATAGAACTAGCTTAATGTGTGAAATCTGTTAACTTGGTAACATTAGTAACTATCAAGTTCATTATCTAACCTTCCAACAGATTGAAAAAGAACCATAACTAGCAGTCAGGGCAACACTTCAGCATTAACTTGGCAGTAAGGAGCTGGCTTTGGGCTTTATGTTTACAGCATTACATACTTGTTACTAAACATTATTAACCTTATCTTGATCTCTGGAACGTGACTCATCTCAGACAGGAAGACGTTTGATTTAGACTTCCATTTATGCACAGTAACTCGCACCTTAGTGTATATTTAATTTTCTGAAATAGACGTCAACAATATTTCATTCATTTGTGAGTTTTTTTTGTGTGCCATGTGAGCCTCAGAATGAGAAGTAATACACTGCCCTCTAGAGGCTGAGTTAAAAAAATACATGTCAAAAATTACTTTTAGTCTTTTAAAGAAGCAAAGAGTCTTTTAATCCCAGCAACCTGATACCGTATTTCATACAGTTTAACTTAAAAATAAACAATAATACAATATAAAATATACTTTTCTTTCTCACTTAATTTTTTTTGGAGCATTTTATGAATTTGGTAGCTCAAAAGTGCAAACAAGTGTTAAAATGTAAATAAATAATAATAAAAATGTAATAAATAAAAAATATAAGGAAATCAGTTTCTTTGAATTTTGAAATAATGAATTCAAAATAAATTTAAACTATAAATATCACAACAGAAACTTAATAGATTGATTATTTATTTGTTTGTTTGTTTGTTTGTTTAAGAGTAGGATGTGCTACTATGATGTGCTTAGCAAAATAACTAAAGCACAATAACAAAAGCTTCTCCACTATTTTTTGGTATTTAACAGAGGACAGAAAACAGAAGTAGATCTCTTTCTATGGCTCAGTTCAGCTGGTCTGTTTGCAAGTTGCTCTAAAACATGCTTGATGTTGTGGGGCAAATCAGATTAAGATTTATTCAATTCAAATCTGACTGATTTATTTTTTTTTTTGCAAATGTAAATTCAAACAGCCAGGCTACAATATTTTTTAAATAATGAATTAAAATCAATAATTTATTTTTTCTTTGAGATCCAAACTAAATTCTACTAAAAGAAAAAGTAAAAGCTTCATTACTTTGTCTGAAGGTAGGATGAGGTCCAAAGATTAAAATCCTAAAATGGTGTTCTCTTACCTGGGTCCACCAAGGTGGCATTTATTTATTTATTTATTTATTTACCTATTAAATATTTCCAAGTCTCTAGGTGTCAATGTTTAATGGCATTTGCTCCCACACATGGGATCACTGTTCTGTTGCAGTTTTGCTCTCAGTAACAAGTAATCATGATTAATTGTGATGATTTGCCATACGTTTTGGTGACCCACCAATTTATTTCTTGTCTTTGTTTTTTTCCATAGCAAAAATCTGTTGCTCGAAAGAAATGTGCTGCGTGCAAGATTGTTGTTCACACCATCTGCATCGAGCAGCTGGAAAAGGTGAGTGTCAGAGCACTCAGGTGTGTTAAGTACACTCAAGTACTCGGGCGTATGTGACATCACGTTTCAGTCAACCAATCATATCCTTGCCCTCAGTTATCTCACAGGAAGTCTTCACTTCAGGGGGAGTGGCTTGATGAGCTGCCACACAAAGATCCATCTTTCAGAGTGAGACCACCACAGACCCCTCCCACACTCTCTCTCTCTCTCTCTGATTATGTATAACACTCTATAGGGATGTGGCTCCTGCTTTCCCCCTGTAGCATCCAGAATCCTTCTAAGTATAAGACCAAGCTGGGATTAAAGGATCAGTTACTTACATCCTCATCCTCCAGTCTGAACAGAAACTGAGACTCTGTGACCAGATGAGCAGGGACAGCACAGGGGTTAGTGCATTTAGTGCAGGGGCAGTGCTGATTCACAGGGCACAGGGATGTGGAGACATGCTTTAACTACACAACTACCCACTCTTAATACTGGTTCAAAACTATGTGTGTCAGTCTGGGAAAATCTGTCTATCAGTATTCAGGGTAAAATCCCCTCTGATGAGAATTAAGTGATAGCTGTCCTGACAGTATTTAACACAGCTTTCTATGAAGTCACTACACTTGGGATTTGTGGAATCAGGCAGTACATGTGATGTATCACATGTAATAGTGAGCACGGCACAGCAGTAATGCCGATCCAAGCTGCTGCTACTGGGTTCCATAGCAAGGCCCATAACCCTTAATTGCTCAGTTGTATAAAATGTAAGTCGCTTTGGATAAAGGTGTCTGCCATAAACGTAAGTTAGTAGTTACGGAACAGCGAGACACTAGTTTTTAATCCTGAATTATGTCACAGTCGATCTGTCTCAGTTTATGTCCTGATGAACGCTCTCTGTTTTCCTTCTCACTGCACCCCTGAAAGTGCATTCGCTCCTGTCCTCAAGTGTGCTCTGACTTATCTAACCGCCTTAAAGGGCTTGCTGGTGGTGTTGCAGCTGATCGTTGGAGTTGCATGGTGAATAACACGGGGCTTGTTTTCAGAGGTGTGGATCATATGAAGGTGAAATTGAGCTTGCTTCCAGAGACGTTTCAAATATAATCACAGTTTACTAACCAATGTAAAGATTTGTAACGAAAAGCGTGCAAACCGCTTTGATTACCGGTATGTATTTCTCTTTTAATGTATCATTAGTCATGATCACGATCACTGGAATGTCTGATTTATTTATTTGTAAAAACACAATTCATGGACACACCTTTATTATTCATGATGGTTGCTTGCTCAGTTCTGAGGTTTCCTTAGACCATTCTGGATCATCTCTGTGTATTGCTATGCAATGTTAATAATTGTAATATACTCTGTCTGTTGTAGATCAACTTCAGGTGTAAACCATCGTTCAGGGAATCGGGCTCTCGGAACATCCGGGAAGTAAGTGGACTTTGTACTACTGTGACCTTTTTTTCCCATCCTTCGTGCTTGATTTTCCTCATCTTTCCTAATTCCTTTTAGTGCTCTGAGTTTTTTAACAGCTAGGTTCTTAATTGTACATTGTGGTTGCTGCTAAAGTCAAAGCTCTTAGCTTCTGAAATACTTGATGTCCTTCTGTCTCCTTATCTTTTTTCTTTCCTATCTTTAATTTCTCTCCGTGTCCCATTCTTCTGCTTCCCGTCATCCTTCCGCACCATGTGCCCTCTGTCCTTCTGTTTCCCATCATGCCTTGCGTGGGTTAGCCCGCATGGCATCGCAGAGCTCTAAAAGGTCAGGCAGCTCTGGATCGAATCAGGCATGCTGCCGCTAAACGCAGTGTATGTATATCTCTCACACAGGTATTACACACACACAAACACACAGAGATCATCAACATTTTGGATACATTCGGATGCTATATCCTAGACACATGTGGTGTTGTGCATGTTTAGATACAGTATTGTGCACAGAATAAGGGCATCATATTTCACAAACCCAGCTTTATAAGGATTTGCTCTCTTGTCTTAGACTTTATAGACTGTTTAGATTATATCTCCATCTGCTGGTTCTCTTCATCCTCCTTCTCATATCATCTCAACCCCAGCTTCTTTTTAACATCTATCTCATATGTAGACGAGTCGGTTTCTCACTCTCTTTTATACTCCTTCAGTATGTTTTAGTATCAAAAGTGCTGAAATATGGTCAGTGATTCATAACAGATATTTAATAAACATCATTTCTAACCTACAGATGGGTGACAGATTAAACAATAAACCAGTCAGTCCCCTCACTGAGTTATTGTGATTGTTGCGGCCACATATCTTTACTGCGTCTTTTTTCTTTTTGTTTCTTTTGAGGATTTTTGTTTGTTTTTTGGTGCAGAAAGCTAATTGAACGTGAGAAATTGCAAGCACAGGATTCTTCTTTTAAACTCCTACAAGTGAAGTCACACATGGAGCTACTTTCTGTGAGAGCTGTACTCATGTTTAATATTGCAAGCTCCTCAGATTGGCACAGAGTTGCCTGAATCTGCATTAAGTCCTGGTCAGAACGACCAGTGGGTAAATAATAATAAATAAAACATTATTTTTGCTGCTATGGTTTGGCTCAAGAATGTCTCAGGAGTCTGTACAGTTAATCAAAGTTACATTTTCCTCCCTAATTTAATCATTTGCCAGCTTTCTCTTCTCATACAACAGCTAGCATAAGGTGAGGCTGAAGTCTAACACTCAATTCTAATGAGAAAATGATAAAGCAGCCGACTTCATCATTTCAGACTGCTGCTGTGGCTTTGTCAGGGTTTGAAATGACCTCCATGTGATAGGGCCAACACTTTTCTGTTGTTCCAGTTGGGACACCATACTGACCAACCACCTAAACCCCAGCAACAGATCTCAAACCAATAATACACTCATGCTTTTCAAAAATAAATTAACAAATCTTTCTTCTCTTTCGAATCTAGATACAAACAGACCCTATACACATGCTACTAAATGGTGAAGAACCAACATGTGATGGCTGCTAAACAAGAATGATTGTTAAGCATAGACTTATGGACTATCCTGCTTTTAATAATACAAGACACCACTTTTACTCTGAAATTATGCATTTAAAAGTCTTCCAAATGTCTCACTAGGGAATTCCCGGTCTCGATTTTGGGTACATGTGTTAGTCACTGCTCTAGAGTCATTAAAACAGCACCTGAGAGAAAATCTTTCAGAATGTGTTCATCTGTTCAAGTACAGTTTCAGAAAGTTGTAGAATCTTAACGGCGGCTTGTGGAGGCTCACTATCTGAACACGCTTTCTGCTGGTTGGACTTTAATTTGTCATCCATCTTTAGGCAATATATTAATCCTAAATTAATATGTAAAATGAATTACCTTTATGTTAGAACTTCTTTTTTGCCAGCTTTTCCTGGAACAAGCTATCTCTTTGCCAGATAAAAGTGAAGAGCATTTCCTACTTGACAATTAAGATTTTAATCAGGAAGTGTTCATTTGTTCTCCAGGCCAGTCCATCTGTAATTAGCTATTACTAATTCATAATAATGAAATCTGTAATAATGACCTCAGTTGTCTCCATGACAGCCTACTATAGTGCGACATCACTGGGTCCATCGACGGCGGCAAGAGGGGAAGTGCAAGCAGTGTGGAAAGGTTTGTGTGTGTGTGTCTGTGTGTGTCTTCAGCTTTTTGGAAAAAATCTCCACTTAGTACCCTATAATGCAAAAAGTGAAAGCAGAATTCTTGAAATGTCTGTAAATTTATTAAACACAACCAAACTGAAATATCACATGTACATAAGTATTCAGACCCTTTACTTAGTGCCCAGTTGAAACACCCTTGGCAGCGATTACAGCCGCGAGTCTTCTTGGGTGTGACGCAACAAGATTATCAAACCATTTCTGCTGATCTTCTTTGCAAATCCTCTCAAGTTGAATGGGGAAAAGCGGTAGACAGCCATTTTCTGGTCTCTCCAGAGATGTTCAGTAGGGTTCAAGTCAGGGCTCCTGAAATCTATAGGCTTTCCTGAATTATCTCAGAACCAAGTAAAATGAGAGCATTTTAAATCCTGGTTATTCTATTTAAAGTTCTTTAGATTTAAAAATCCTGACATCCTGAATTTGTTAAAACAACAGGAGGCAGGTTTACACAGGATTGAACTGTTTTTTTTTTCCAGGCCACAATACACAGATAATTTTGCTCTACTAATACAGACAACTTATTATTCTCTTTATCTGTCTGTCTATAGGGATTTCAGCAGAAGTTTGCTTTCCACAGTAAAGAGATTGTGGCCATTAGTTGCTCTTGGTGTAAACAAGCTGTAAGTACACGTGTGTACATATGTGAGAGTGTGCGTGTGTGTGTAATAATCATATCTCATGAATTCCCCATGTTTAATGTCCTATATTATTGTTTTGCAGTATCACAACAAGGTGACCTGCTTCATGCTGCAGCAGATAGAAGAGTCGTGTTCGTTAGGAGCTCATGCAGCCGTTATAGTACCTCCTACATGGATAATACGTGTCCGCAGACCTCAGGTACACACAAGCACACTTCTAAACACCTACTTTTTTTTTTTTTTACAGTGGATGAAAGATCAAGTGTTAGAGGGTTGGTGCAGACATTTATTCTATGTGCATATGGGTCCCATTTGCCACAAAAGACAACACACACACCAAGAAAATGGCTGTTTTCTGTTGCAGACTCAGTAGTGCAGTGGCAGTGGCAGTGGCAGACTCAGTAGTGCAGTGGCTCAGTTGTACCATCGATTTTCTATCCATATACAGTATATACCTGATACTACACAATATGATCCTACCTTACCAAGTGGTTTCTGCAGACTTTTGACAAGTCCTGCACATTTGCATTCAAAGTGTTTATGAATGAATTCATCCAGTTGCCAGTTCATTAGGTCACAGACTAAGAATACCATCAGTCTAAAGCTTTTGGAGGGAAGTATAATATAGCGAGACAACATTTGTTTGTTTCTTTGTTTGTTTTTGAGTGCAAATTTACATTCTTTATGAAGAGTTTGAAGGTTTTAAACATCGTTTGAAGATAACCAGTGACTCGGCCGAAGTTGATTCCACCACCTCGATGCCAGAACAGAGAACTTTTCTTGATGCATGTACCCTTGTCACTTCCAAGCATCACTACACAATCAGCAATACTATACAATCCAACAGTTCTAGTGGCAAGAATCTAGATAAAATTGAGTCAAGTAGCTAAAACACAAAAGTCAGAATTCTACTTTAACAGAAGAAAATAAATTCAAGGTTGAACAGGCTGAAAGTTTGACCAGTCCCACTTGCATAAGCCCGAGTGTTGGCTCTACACATGCCTGTTATGTCTTCAGACATCCTGTGTACATACACACATGCACAAGAGAGATGATGTTTGTGAGTGTACATTCATCCAGCAAAGAAATCTAGGCTCTTAACAAATGAGTATTGGGTTAAACTCTGCACTATTGATTAGAGTGTTGAGAGCTTGGATCCACCAAGCTGGCCCCATTGGGATGTTTGAGCAAGACCTTTAACCCTCTTCAAGGGTGGTGTAAAACAGCTGACTCAGCTCTCTGACCTCAGCCGCCCCCAAAATGTGGATATGGGAAGAAAAGACCCTCATCATGTATATATTTGTAATGAGAATAAACCTTTCTTTTCTCTCTTACTGCAGTCCTCACTAAAGTCGAGCAAAAAGAAGAAACGAACATCATTCAAACGCAAATCAAGCAAGAAGGGAGCAGAGGTAGGATCTTTTTTATTTTATATTCTTACTGCAAGCTGCCTTTTGCTATATTTAAACACATTCTCGAAACTCGGCTAACAGGAGTCTCGATGGAAGCCGTTCATCGTGAGGCCCATTCCTTCGCAGCTGATGAAACCACTGCTGGTGTTTGTTAATCCAAAGAGTGGAGGAAACCAGGTTAGACACACACACACACCACCAAATCAAATGAAATCTCAGAGCTTGAATTTCTGAGCTTAATAGGAGCAATCATTAAATCAAGCTTTATTACTTTCAGAGTTTTCGTGTGTGAAATTCTAACCAGAGGCTTGAAAAAGCCTGGAAAGCCTGGTCTATGGTTTATAAATGTTCAAAATTCGAAAACTGTTGTCTTTCAGGGGGCCAAAATAATCCAGTCATTTATGTGGTATTTAAATCCACGCCAAGTCTTTGACCTGAGCCAAGGCGGACCTAAAGAAGGGTGAGTAATTAACACACCTTCACACACACTGCTTATCTTAAAAACATTAGGTTTGCCTAAACTTGGAGCGTCTGTGTGGGTGTGGGTGTGTGTGTGTGTCTAGCTTGGAGATGTACCGAAAAGTCCCCAACCTGCGTATTCTGGCGTGTGGTGGTGATGGCACGGTAAGTGTGCATGCGTATTACATTTTTCTTGTGCAAACATTACTGCAAACCAAGAGTCGGGATTCCCTTTAATGCAGGAACTAAACAGTATTCATATCTGCTCTGCTGTTATTTTCTGCTATTTGAGTATTGGTTGTGAAAAGAAGACCCTAAATCATACAGTCTGCAATCCTTAATCACAGTAAAACCCCTGCGTTTTCATGCATGTGTCCTGTTGGATTTAAGTAATTAAGATTGTGGATTAAACTTGGATGGGCCTTCAGAATATCCCCATATTTCACACAGTGACATTTATCCGCATTTATCCCCTAGAGGATTCCAGAACCACACAAAATCATGAGAAAAATGACATAGTTTAAAAACCTCTCCACTCTCCCAGGGGAAACAAGGTTTCATTTTAGAGTTTGGATTTATATTGCAAATGATTACATACCAACTCTTTAAATGTCAGGCTAAGATCTTGTCCTCACAAATAATCAGTAGAGCAGAATGATCACATTTCAATCTAAAAACAAAATGTACTTAAATCTACACACCTTTATCATGGCAGCATTGAGGTTAATCATTGATCAGTGTTTTGAGCTGAATTTCTCCTCCTTGGCCAGAAGGATGAAGGCTGATGTTTCACAATTTCATACATCTCAGTAGTCATTTATGTGTCTCATTTCTCCAATAAAACACACCAATCAACCCCAGACTCACAGGCTGAAAACACCAAACAGCCCTTTAGAAAGTGGCCATAGAACTTTAGTTCAGTTATTTATTATATGACAATAATCATCACCACAAAGCAGCTTTACAGAAATTTAGATAAAGATTTAAAACCCTGATGAGCTGTAGAAATGTTACGAGTGTTTAAAGCATGAGATTGTATAACAAAATTCATACAATCTTTTTTTTAATTCTAGGTTGGCTGGATCTTGTCTACTCTGGATCAGCTGCAGCTGAACCCTCAGCCTGCTGTAGCTGTACTACCTCTGGGGACTGGAAATGACCTTGCCAGAACCCTCAACTGGGGTGGGGTGAGTGAGCCTGATGTGCCTTTTATTCAAATCCTTCCACAGATCGAACACATAAACGTATCTACTAATGAAGAATTACTAATGAACACGTGATTTAAAGATTGCCTGATCAGGGACGGATCTTTCAGGAAGGATGGGGCAGGTCGGTTCTGGATCTGGATCTGGATCTGGTGTGTTGCAAAAAAATGTAGAGGAAGGAAATCAGAGGATACAAAAGTGGCTAGAGGCATTAATAAAGACAAAAACTGGGCAAAATTTTTTTTCATTCATCTTTATCCTGCTTGTTCCTTTAGGAATGTTGCAGTCTTATGAACTGACCCTATTTTTCATCATTATCTTATACTTAATCTTGTATATAACTATTTGACATTTTATATATATATATATATATATATATATATATATATATATATATATATATATATATATATATATATATCATAAATTAATTATCATATTAGTTTGAGCTATATAAATTTAGGATATGGTTTTTACATTTATAAAAGTATCCTTAAGCAGATTAAATAATGGTATATGGATTCTGTGAGTTCTTTAGAATCTGTCTTTCTTTTTATGAAGTGGTTGGAATCATCTAAAATAATTTTCTAAATTATTTACAAATATGAAACACAAAATTTTGGATTGCATGAGGAGGTTCGAAGTAGTAGTAGGAGTTCGGAACCAGGAGCCCGTAACTATTAGAATGGTCCAGTTAAAGCAGACCTCAATCCAATTGAGAATGTGTGGCACTTAAAAGTGGATACCATTTGTCTTCATCAGATTAGATAGAGCTCTAGCAAGTAAGAATAGGCAAAAAAATCTCGAATGTGCAAAACTCCAAGCTCAGCTCTATCTGCAGCCAAAGGTGTTTTAAGCACGTACTGGCTCACTGGTTGTCAATACTTATGCAACTTAAAAATGTCTGCTTTTTAGTTTAGTTAACATTTGCCAGAGTAATGTTGGTTCAATTTTGTTTAAATCAAAAATGTTTAAAAGTTTTTCCTATTGCATTTCAGGTTGTATCTAGATAAAGGGTGTAAATACTGCAAACCACCACATCTTAGTTACAGTGTAAATTTGTAGTTACTGGTTTTTCCCTTATATAATATCCCCATATATGAGTTTTTGGATATTGAGCAGTTTTTGCAGAACAGAAGTAAACAGTCACCTAACAAAATCCATCATGAAGAGTTCTGCTCCGAGAACCACATTTCCACTTTTATTTGCATAATGTTCTCCCTCTGAGATATTGGATACACTGTGTGAAATGTACAGGGAGCCTTTTCCAGAAGTTACCAGCAGTTTTAAATGCTAAAGTTTTAATCTTCGCTTCAGATTACCTCAGGGATGACTAAAGTTTTAGTTCCTATAATGAAATTTAAACAAGAAGTGACAGAAGTGTGTTTGTGTATACAGGGTTACACAGATGAACCAGTGTGTAAGATCCTCTCCCATGTGGAGGACGGGAACATTGTGCAACTTGACCGCTGGAACCTTGTTGTGGAGCCAAACACAGAGGCGGGACCAGAGGAGAAAGATGAACAGGTGACAGACAAGGTACGACCTGACCACCTCCTCACACGTGCTTAAGATGATTGAACTTTTATTTATTAATGAAATGTAGATTTATAAAAAGAAATGATTTAACTAACAGTACACTTTGTTTTGATTAATAGTTTTTTTCTTCTTAAGACTGAAGCTTTTAATAATGGATATTTACAGTAAATGTCCAATCAGAAGTAATGTAGAATCAACACAAAGTCTATTTAACTTCAAATATCTTTTTTTAATGAACTTGCCACACCGATCCTCTCTCTTCTTTACCGATTCCCAGTGAAACCGTCAAGGCCCTCAAACTTGTTTCTCAGCTTGAAAGGCACAGTTCTTCATCTTCTATTATTTTAGAATCTTAGGAGCTGATTTTGAGCTCCAATTAGCCAACGCCGTATCGCTGCTGTAATATAGATTAGTGAGGCCCTGTAGAGATAGTTTGGGTAGGATGTTTTGCATTGAGGTGATATTTCAAAGACAGATTACGTCTGTGGAAATTTAATTTGGCTTTGCAAACTGCACAGATTACTTTTGTTTTCTCCCAAGTTCTGTCAAGTTTTTTTTAAACTGAAATGTTTTGCCTAAAACTCCGTACTTGTCCTTATTCGTCTTTAGCAGCTCGGTTACGCGCGTCATCCCGTGTCATAGGACAACTGCTATAGAAAGTAAACACAATGCGCTGTGTTAATTACCTTACATACTGTAGGTTAAATAAATCACAAATATAAACTTGTTCATTTAAGCAGTACTAATTGTTTCATTTTTATTTTTCACAGCTTCCCCTAGATGTTTTTAATAACTATTTCAGCCTGGGATTTGATGCTCACGTAACTCTGGAATTTCATGAGTCACGAGGTTTGTGGGTTTATTTGTGTGTCCGTGCGTGTGTGTCCGTGCCCGTGTGTGTCCGTGCCCGTGTGTGTCCGTGCCCGTGTGTGTCCGTGCCCGTGTGTGTCCGTGCCCGTGTGTGTCCGTGCCCGTGTCCCCCCGTGTGTGTGCCTGCCATTAATTGAAACACTGTTCTTGTGTCTTTTCCCAGAGGCAAACCCAGAAAAATTCAACAGCCGCTTCAGAAACAAGATGTTCTATGCCGGGGTGAGTGAGACAAGGGAAGATTGTGGGCTTTTAGTTACAAATCTTTTGAAAACAGCAGCATTATTGTGAGAACACGTATGCCGAGCAGTGGCAGATATCACATGAAGTAATCTGGTTGTATTCTTCTCAGATTATACTACAGTTCTGTTGAGTTTGAGAATGTGATTGTAGCAGCACAGCTCTATTGTAATGGCCATCACAAGAAGGCTTCAGGACATCTGCTCTTCTGTGACAAACAACAATTGTGTCTTACTTATTAAAAAAGAGATGCTGTTGAGGGAAAAGTTGGTGAGAGCTGTTACAACGAAATTTGCAGATTTTCATTTCAGTGAATTTGCAGATTTTCCGTGATGTGACATAACTATTTAGATATAGAAAGACATTTTATTCTTTAATTTAAAAGAATTAGGTAGATTTTGTTGTGTAAGCGAAACAAAATATGATGTTTTTTAAAACACACACACACACACCCTGTTGATTATTTTCCTACGTTCCTGTTCTGTTTAATTCCTTGAGGCTTACTGTGAGCAAAGCAGATTTGCAGAGTACAATACTAAGATAAATAGTATTTGAGTTTTGAGAACAATTGGAAATTGGAAGCAGGTTTAGCAGAGAACGTGTGACTTGTTATTTTAGTCATGGCAGTGCTGCTCATGGTAAAAGTTATGCTGCTATTTTTCAGACGGCCTTCTCAGATTTCCTCATGGGGAGTTCGAAAGATTTGGCCAAACACATTAAAGTGGTGGTGAGTGTACAAGCAGCTTTCTCTGTAAACACTGTTTAATTGTTGTGAAGACGTAATTGGCCAGTTATGTGGGAATGCATCAGGATTTTGACTCTGTGGCCACATTTGTGCAGAAAAGGTGCTTAATTATTTTTGTTGGCTGTAAAATTAGACACAGCAATCAAGAGAAACACACTGAAAACACCTAATATTGTCATGAAAGACGACACAGCCATCAGGGAATACAGTACGGTTACAATTAAGAGTCAACCTGATCTGTCACAGTGTTTAGGTAGGTGGTTCGTGTCAAAGTAACGTCCACATGAACGTCAGAGCTCAAGGTTTCCAAGCAGAACATTACCCAGAGCATCATACTGCCTCTGCTGACATGCCTTCTTCACATAATATATCCAGGCATCGTCTCTTACCCAGGTAACGACATGCATGCAAAAGAAGACCGTCCACATGACGGGAAAGAAAACACTATTTATCCGACCCGACCATCTTCTTCCATTGTGCTTGGGCTCCTCACAGCCCCATTTAATGTTGTGGCTGACTGGTGTACATCACAAAGACACTAATGCAGAATGGAGGTTATTACATTATAAGTGGTCTCCATAGGTTGTAGATTAAATTTTAAGTTTTCAAAAACATCTTGGAAAGCTCAGATTGTAGTTCCAAAATCAAAAGCATAAAAGATTGGACTTTTTTTTAGTTATAGGGCCAGTTTATCAGGCATGGTGGTAAAACAAATCTGATGGCAGGCTTGGATTGCTCTTTTGGATAGCTAGGATGTGTCACGGCAAAAGGCAACCCGGCCTTTAACATGATTACTTTACTTGTGATTGAGATACACAAAAGTCAGACAAATATTTTTGTTACACATAAATCATCACATTACATCATAAACATTGTGCTGACTTATGTTTGCTTTCCCCCATTAGTGTGATGGTGTAGATTTAACATCTAAGGTTCAGGAGCTGAAGCTGCAGTGTTTGGTCTTCCTCAATATACCCAGGTAAGAAGCTTTTTCTCATCTCTCTGTCTCTCTCTCTCTGTCTCTCTCTCTCTCTCTCTCTCTCTCTCTCTCTCTCTCTCTCTCTCTCTCTCTCTCTCTCTCTCTGTCTGTCTCTCTGTCTCTCTCTCTCTCTCTCTCTCTCTCTCTCTCTCTCTATATATATATATATATATATATATATATATATATATATATATATATATATATATATATATATATATATAAACACGTCTTTTGTGTGTGTGTGTGTATAGATACTGCGCTGGCACGATGCCATGGGGGAACCCAAGTGAGCATCATGACTTTGAGCCTCAGCGCCATGATGACGGTTGCATCGAGGTCATCGGTTTCACCATGACATCACTGGTACTTAAAGATGCACTTCAAAATGAAACACTTAAGTCAAATCAGTAAAGCTAACCAACCCAATTCTCAGTTGGCAAATCAAAATGAATTCAGTTAATAATATCACCAGTGCAATAGTCTGACATTAAGCACAAAGGGAAATATAAGGTTCAGTCATTGATTTTTTTATTTATTTTTTTGTCTGTCTATCTGAACATTCTTGTAATACTTGACATTTTATAAGTAACATTCTTTCTGAGCAACCTGCAGCCAATCAGGACAAGGAGACGTGTAGAAAGATTTCTTCCTTTCAGTTCCCAACAACTGCAAAAAACACAGACTTTAATACTAACTATTTTGCAAATTGTGTCAAATAATCAAATTGAGTCAAAAATGTACATTAAAAATGTAACTATTTCAGGTTATTATTGTTATTAATGTTATTATTAAAATGATTGTCATTCTTTTTGTTGTTTTAGGCAACGCTACAGGTTGGAGGTCACGGTGAGAGGCTTAATCAGTGTCGTGAGGTGACCCTAACTACCTACAAATCAATCCCCATGCAGGTGGACGGAGAGCCATGCAAACTGGCTCCTTCCTCCATCCACATCTCGCTCAGAAACCAAGCCAACATGGTGCAAAAAACCAAGAGGAGGACCTCTATACCTCTGCTTAACGAGTGAGCTACACAATCACACACTCGCACTCGCTCACAGTCTGTTTGATAGGATGCTTTTAAACTGTTTTCCCAAATTTCCATTTATTTTTCAATCAGTGGGCAGCCTGGATAAAGGAAATTATCCTTGCTCTTTTTTCTTAGTGGTTTTGTAAATGTCATATGTAAGTGCTTCTGTGATTAGTGTCATATCTACAACTTGCCCTGTAATGTGTTGTACGGTAATTCACCTTTGATATGAGAATACTAGTAATGAGAGGCTAATAATCTCACTGTAATGATTGTGTGGTCAGAATGACGCCACCATTCTGTAGTACTGACAATTGACAGCACAAACATAATATAGTGAAATATCACTGAACACAATCAGGCTTTGATGTGTTTTACTGTGTGTCTGCTTATGTTATGGCTACTACTTTGTTTGTATTAATCAGTATTCAAGTGTGTGTGTGTGTGTGTGTGTGTGTGCGTGTGTGTGTGTGTCACTGATCAGTCGCTGTCTCTTTCTGTCTCTTACAGTCAGCAACCGATCCCAGAAAGGTTACGGATCCGAGTGAACCGTATCAGCATGCATGCCTATGAAGATCTTCATTACCACAAAGACAAACTTAAAGAAGCTTGTAAGTGCAAACACACACACACACACACACACACACACACACACACACACACACATTTTCTTCAGTGCACCATATTTTTTAAACATGCCCACTTACCTACATTGTCATTAGTGGGACTTTAGTGGGACTACACAGCTTATTATAGGCGATTGTCCAGCATACAGTCTAGCAGCTCATTTGGAGCAGTTTTAGATATACCTTTGTTCAACCGTGTTTAATACAACAGGTGTGTTCTCGGTGTACAAGATGAACACTGAAGATCATTAACCCAAGATGCAAGCTTTCAAAATAATTTCCAGTCCAACTACATGTCAAAAACCGAACAAACTAAGGTCATCGTAGTGCAAACAGATTTCTGCGGTTCAGACACTATACACTCCACAATCTCTGTCCATCTCCTGGCCTCTGCAGTTGATATCATACATCACAATAGAAATGGCTCAATGACACACTGTCTGCACTTTAGTTCAATTTAAGTCTGATCTTAGCAGGTGGTTTTTAAAATGCTTTTTGGTCTGTGGACTTTTCTCAATTAGGGGACACTGAGGGGTTCAAATATCGATGCACCCGTGATACAAGTCCAACATTCCTAAAGCATAGTTTATTTTTAGTTGGAGATTTGAGAAAGTGAAAGCCTGGCATGTTTCTTTTTTTCCAGAACAGTAAAAGGTTCTTAGTTATCTATCCAACAAACAGGGTGGAGAAGTAAACAGGAAGGGGAAATAATTGAAAGCATGTTTTATCTTCCGTTTAAATACGATTGTGACAAGGTTTGGATTGAGGGGCAGTTTTGAATCATTGTAAATGAGGATCACCAGGCATTCATTTGTGCTTTGGAGTGTTTTTTTCTCTTACACTAAATCATGTTTTAGTGAACCTTTTTATGCTGACAGGTGAGGAGAGGGTAGGGCAAAGGAAGTACAGGGAAAGATGGATAGGATCATGGTGTCACACATAATAATGCAGTAGCAAGATACACCACAGGATACATAAAGATGAATGCATGAAGGAATTGGACAAGTGCAAAAATAATACAGATGATAGTGAATATTTAGAAGAGAACATGTTAAATGTTAGAGATACTAGAGAGTTTTGGGTGGAATAAAGCAGTGTCTGTGTACTGTAGTCCCTAACCATAGTGATCAGAAAGAAAAAATGGAATGAGTTAGTTATTGTAGTTATAAGACATGCACATCTAATAAACTGGCAGCTCACAGTACACAGTAAACCTCAGTCCTCGGTACGCTACACAGTCAACAAATGTGAAATTATACAAATTTGTTGAATAACTTCTGCACTTTTCTCTTTTCCGACACTAGATGTCAGGACATGACAGCATCAAACCTTTTCACACCCTCCCACAAACACACACACACACACACGAGCTGCTTCGGAGACATCCCGTTAATGTTGATTTACAAACGGCTACAAAGCTACAACAAATCTACCATGGCACAGTATTGTGCTGAGTGTTCATAAAGATTATATCCATGTCACAGCCTGAGCTCTGAGCTCTTCTCTGTCCTGGCTTCCATTGATAATGAACATAAAACACATCTGGCTCGTCTCTGGTGCTGTCACACACTCTTCACACCTCTAAAGAGCTTACACAACACTGGAAACAAGCTGATAGAGAAAGAGAGAGAGAGAGAGGGAAGAGGGAATGAAAGAAAGGGATGGGAAGTGGGGAAGGGAGACAGAGAGAGGGAGAGAATGAGGGATTGAGAAAGAGGAAAAAAGAACAAGCCTGAATTAAATTAGAGCATGCCTGTTCTGATGTTGCTAAGCAACCGAACATTCCTCTGTAAAGAGCTCTCCTTCTCTCTTTTCCCTTTGATTGGGAGACTTGACGTCCTCTAAAAGCAATCTGATCATTTCACATATTAATATAATAGCTCACAATAACTAAAGACATGGCTAAAATAAAGAACCTCCTACAGGCACATCATCAACATCTTCTTTCACCACGACAACAGAAGTAAACCCAGTTAAACTCTGCTGTTCCATTTACATTTGACTGGAGCTTTAATGCAGAGTGACTTACCCAGTGAGACAGATATAATCCAATACAAGAGAAGGGCTCAGAGTGATAAAAGTGAGTCTTACAGCCTAGTGCACTGCACATCGTTTCAGAATCCCAGAATCAGTCTAGTGTTCACGCAACTGTCACTCAAAAATAAGTGAGAACTGTTTATCATCTGAAATGTTTCCCAAAGTAGAAAGCTGTACCTAGTGCACCAAAAAGAGAGAAGAACTCTAACTATAAACTATAACTATAAAGGATAGATTTATAACTATAACTATAAAGGATAGATTAAGGATGTTTGGACCAAACGAGCATTCAGCTGTCTCCAGAAGAAACTGAAACAAGTTCAACTTCATGGAAGCAGGTTCAACATATTTGTTAAAAATAACAGCGAGCCAAACGGACCGTGTGTGTTAGTACTTCCGAATGCAACACGTGGAAGAATAAATCTTACAGTGAGATGGGTAAAGGAAGACTGTTGATCTTTAATGCATTTCTAAATTATGGCAGAATTCTGTTCATGTTCTTCAGACCAGTAGAAACAGAGCTATTTCACTTCCTGGTTCCCATGTATTAAAGATTTTTTCATGAAATCCAACATGGCATCTAACTTCTGCTTCATCTGTTCATAATGTCTCAGACACCAGAGCCGATTTGTGTTCAGCCAGCTGTTGGCTTCTGGCTGGTCTCAGTTATTTTTTATTAGGAATCCCCTTTTCGAAATGTCCCTCTGTGTCCAAATTGAGCAGTGCATTAGTTTTTAGCTAGCAGGACTTAATAACTGGCTCTTTGAAAAGAAAGATTGCTTCCATTAATCAGAAATGCAATATCTATTGATCACTGTGCCGTTTCCTGGTTATGATGAGAAAACGAGCCATTATAAACTGCTTGGTAACTATAAGTGCTTTCTCCTGGCTTATCTTATTTTCTCTGAGTAGCCTGCACAAAACGATCTTAATTCTCACTGTATTTATCACAAAAATACATTAATAAATGTCAAAACCTTTGCTTAGAGGAATTGATGCTATCGACAGCAGTAACAGGCTCTGGATGAGGAGGCCTTGTTATTTCTTTAATCCAAGATGTAGTCCCTTTAATTTCTTCAGCAGATTTGTGATTAAATTTTAATGGAATTTAAGCCCCTTAAGTAATACGGTGTGTTTTCAGTGGTGGATAAATCAGTAGCCATGGGGCCCTGGGCAAGCAGATGTGTGTGAGCTATTAGGTAATTTGTGTGTGTGTGTGTGTGTGTGTGTGTGTGTGTGTGTGTGTGTGTGTGTTTTAATTGTCTAGTGGGCAGGTAGTTTCAACAGTCAGAAACAGAAAACTATTTTATATTATTATTTTTTTACAGTACATTTATATTTTGTGTGCGTCCGTAAATCTAATGGAACACGTTATACATAAATTAATACATTGTATTAGTAAACCACATTTTTGTCTAGTCAGGTTACAGGCAACCAAAACTTTTAACACTAGTTTCACACTTAGGACATGCATTAGAAAAACAACATAGAACACAGACCATTTCTCAAGCAAATGATGGAATTCTCTTTGTTTTTTCTCTTTTCTCTCTTGTTCAATTGCTCTCTCTCTCTCTTTATTTCTCAGCAATCCCAATGGGGATCATCGTCATCCCTGGAGACAGTGACCTGGAAACTTGTCGTGTACAGATTGAGAAACTGCAAGAGGTAAAGATACAAAGTGAGAAAGCAGGAAGGAAAGTGTGGAAGTGCAGGGAAGGAGAGAGGAAGCACTGGGAAGGAAAGTGGAAGTGCAGGATAGAGGGAGTTCTGGGGAATCTTGTGAAAAGTGAGAAAGAGAGTAAAGGGGAAGAGAGAGAAAAGAAGTCATTTAAAGAGTGAAAAGATAAAATAGACAGGGAGTTAAAGTGAAGATGAAGATGGAGAAAGAGAGCGGCCGACTTGGATACAATGGCAGTAAAATGAGGGAAGTACACCTGGAGACTGAAGAAGATTATAAGAAAGAATTGCTGTGTATTATGAAAAGTAGAGAATCTCAAGCAATGAGACAATGCATTCATGAAGCATTTTTATGCTTTACTCTTATTTTGCATAGAAATGCTAGTCAGGTCTCTTAAACAAATCCAACAATGTACTAATTATACAGAGATGCACTTTAAGGGAAGAAAGATTGGAAGGTCATTAAGTCACTATGAAGCCGTTCTAGTACATTTTTAGAAATGTAGAAATATTCCAAACCATGGCTGCCTTCCTTCTTGCACCACTCCAACTAAACAAAACAATTCATTTTAAAAGGTTATTTCATTCAAAACTGTGAATATTCCAATGCGGAGCTTTGCTTTTACAAATACTTCTGGCTGTGTTACTCACTTGTTTATTTATATTGTTTATTTAACTGGTGTAGAATAGGTATTTTTGCTTAATAACTGATTAAGTAATAGGCACCTCAATGCTGAAGCCCACATACTTGGATGTCTCTCAAGACGCCTACAGCAAGCGGCAGCATACACCTAAAAGTTACAGCAACAGTTCATCAGTAAAGATGAGTTGAAAATACAACTACAACCTTCAACCTTTTTTCCCCCGGTGGTATTCTGACTCGCCTCCTGTGCTTCCATGGTTACTGCATCCTGCACTAAAGCTGCCTGTTAATTTTTACCCAGAAGCAGACGCTTCATTGGAAAAAAAATACAGTGCTAAGTTGGGTAAAATGGACAGAATTGTGTAACAATGTTCAATCAGTAACACAAAGTCTTCTTCTCTTTCCTCAGATGAAATCATGGTAGTTATTGTGCCAGAAAAAAAAGGCACAGGCCATTTTCTCTTTTAAATAGATGCTTGGACAACATTTAAAATAATCACAATAGAAGATATTGTTACAGAAACATAGTTAAACAGTTCATTGTGTCTGAGAATGAAGCCATTTATATAAACCTACTTTCAGGGCTGCAATTATGGAAATGTAATCAACGCCTTCTGAACAATTCGATTTGAGAATTCAACAGATAATAATTGATAAATTTGACTGTATTAATTGAATCATTAGGGTTTTAGATGATAAATATCATACACGTTTAGACTAATTAAATGACTAAGCAATCTGATTGGCAGATTGGTATTATATTTATATTAGTTTCATAAAATTGAAAACTCCATGAATCACATTTTTTTATATTAGTGCCCATTTATTATTGGCACCATGCATGAAATTTTTTCACAGGGAAGACAAGCATGTTTATTTTTCAGTCTTAAACTGAGAGCATGACAGCATGACTGCGTTGCCAGCTGTTCTTAAATCATGCTCAAATGGAGTACTTGTATTTTACACACACACACACACACACACACACACACACACACACACACACACACACACACATACACACACACACACTCACTTATTCTTGCCAGGTTTTTCCATTAATGTATCTCCTCTATAGTTCGTTGGCTCCCGTTTATACACATTTATAGGGAGAGCTCGCTCTTTTTCACTGGAAAAGCTTTTACTTTTGAGAAAAAGCAGCCAAATGTTTCCTGTTTCCTCTGCTTCCTCTTGCCTCGTTGACACACACTTTCAGAGTCTTCTTAATTGGTCATTCAGCTCTCTACGGATGTACCAGAGTTTCTTGGTTGCATTCACATATACCCCAGTGTTCCTTGCCAAGCCGAAAATCCACGTTCTGATCGTCCAAGTGTTGCTTAAAGTTACATGGAGGCACCTAATTAGTTGGAGATTCTGCTGTTGTCCAGGCAGTGATTGTTTATATCATTAAATTCAGTGTGTCTGAAAACGAAACATGGATGGGAATGGTTTAAAACACAAACTACATAAATAAAGCAGAAGCAGAACTAAGGTGAAAGAAGTGCTCGAAGTGCTCTGGCACCTTTATGCATGTGAGGAGAAAAAAGACCTCGCTGCCCAGAATTCAATTATTATATATTGTAATATTGATTACAACAAGAACAGCTGATGATTAGTGATTTAATAATTTATTGTAATTTGCAAGCATTTTTTTTAAATTGAAAGCTAATAATAGACCATGATTTACTCAATAATTAACATTTTTGTAACACTTTATAAACAGTGAAATGATTCATATTTTAGTTTTATTTTGCTTTTTTTTAAATTATTTTCTTTTGGAGCATTCTCACACACACACACACACACACACACAAACCCTTCCCTGCTGATGTTAATCAAGGACCCCAGGCGGTAAATAGGGTGTGAAATATGTTGCTATTAGAGGTTTCTGAAGTGCAGCTGGGTATTTATTTGATAATTCATTTTGCATACGCTCTCTCTCTCTCTCTCTCTCTCTCTCTCTCTCTCTCTCTCTCTCTCTCTCTCTCTCTCTCTCTCTCTCTCTCTCTCTCTCTCTCTCTCACACACACACACACACACGCACACACACTTTCACATGAACTCTGAACTATGTCGTGGATGTGTACATACACGTGTGAATGGCTCTAGATATAATACGTATAGAATAGATCCTGTAGGCAAGAGTTTGTGATGTCCATGTATTTAATCAGGGTTTGTGGGAATGTGTGTGTGTGTGTGTGTGTGTGTGTGTGTGTGTGTGTGTGTGTGTGTGTGTGTGTGTGTGTGTGTGTGTGTGTGTGTGTGTGCGCATTTTGGGATCTCTTGTACCCTGCAGGACTTTGTGTCATGTCACCCATCTCTCCAGCGACTGATGCTGCAGGTGGGTGAAATAGCTAGTATGTGAGACAGACCTGGAGCAATCTCAGGAACAAGCCTGGAAAACAAAAAGCCCATTATTGTTCGTACAGGGACACAGTCAACACACAAGCGACAGTTTGATTGAACACAAAGGAGCTTGTTGAAGCAGAAGATCTGCGCTCCTGACTGTGACTCTCAGGATATTTGGTGGATGTTTTCTATTCCTCTGAGTAAGAGTCTGAATTGGAAAACAGATGTTTGTCTTTCAGGAGGGAAAAAAAAGCTTTTCCGTTTGGTCTCAAGCAGAGCGTAATCTCTTCCCTCATTTTTTATCCCCCTCCCCACCTCCCCTCACTTCTACCTCAGCAGCCATCCTCTGCAACGGCTCTCACACCCACACATGAATATTTACCGTGCAAGCTGAACTTCCTGCATTTTAAATGCTTTAATTCATTTTAAACTATTGTAGTATTGTAGATTGTCTAGATCTATTTAATATCACAACACTTAGTCGATCCGCCTTGTTCCTAAGGGCTCTTCAGATGTGATTTAATGTTGTTTGTGGGGTCAAAAATTTGCTTTGTGCCGTGTGTTATTGTGTTGTGTATTTGTTGTATCGAGGCTCGTGCATGTATTTGTGTGACGCATATCGGCAATGTGCTGGTATTGTATTTGTTATATAACATGGCTCCTCAGTTTTATGTTAAACAACCTGCTGCTGTTAGTCGAATGTCTGAACAAATGACTTTATGTTGAACAGGGGTCTGAATAATCTGTTTAATCAATTCTGTTTTTAGAGATTTAGATAGTTATTTAGTTTAAAAACAGTAATATTCCACAAAATCATCAGAAAACTTACAGATGATGAAACCTCAATTTTCCTCTTTTTTCCTCCTGTCTTCTGTTGTCTCACAGGAAGGTGATGAGACCAAATCCAAAACGCTGTCATGTCAGAGATTGTCACCAAAGTGGTGCTTTCTGGACTGTAAGTAATGCCTGGCTTCCATGCTTCAGGGGTTAATTTTCCATGTTTGCTTTTTCAAAGTAGGCTACATTTTTTTTTTCTTTTCTTTTCGATTATTTGGTGTGTTTTTGTATATCTGGTGATGTTGTGTTATATCAGTGTTTATTTTTTTTTTATTGTGATGATGATTTATTATGATTTTAGTTTCCTAGAAAAAAAACTAGGTAAAGTGGTCAGTTCTGAAAGGTTAGGAGTAACATGATGTTAGCGCTCAGATCAGCGCTACAACGCAAGGATAATAAAAGCGAGAGTTATGTTATGTAAATATTACAACCCCTCTGCTACTCCAGAGATGGTATAACATGACTTCCCTGTCTCACCATCTCAGTCTTGAAAAAACAGCAAGCTTGCTCAGTGGCCCAACCATAATTAAATAAAGGTTAAGAAAGGTTCAAATTGAGGAGAGAATATTCACTGACATTTCTGCCCTAATGAGCAAGCCATTACCCAGCCAGCATTACTGCCAGAGAAGGGGAAGTTAGAGGAGGAGACAGAAGCAGAGAGGGAGACATTCTGTTTTCGTAGACTAATTAGATGTCTGACATGATGGACTCGATAGGGTATTCTCCCCCTGCCATCTCCAGACTGGCTCTAATTCTACTCATTTCTCATGGAGCAAAAGCCATGGTCACACACACACACACACACACACACACACACTCTCTCTCTCTCTCTCTCACACACACACACACACACACACACACACAGCACTAACTCCTGCATCTACAGCATGAAATAGGATTTTTCTAATTCCATGGAAACAGACCTCAGATGAACCTGACAATGTACACTGACCAGAACCCTTTAAGCCAAAAGCAACCTTTTTTTTTCCAGAACCATTAGAGAAAAAACCACCCCTCTGGCCAGAACCATTAAGCCAATCTCCACCCTCCTCCCCTGACCATTATTTCCCTGTGCAACCTTTAAAGCCAACACTAACTACTACTATGCCCAAAATCATTCTGGCCAAATGAGTCCTGCTGTCCTGAAATGACAGAATCTGTACCCAGAACCATAGAGCTTGAGGTTGATGGAATCCTATCTCTGTAACCTAGTGAACCAATGTTGATTTATTCATCGATAGAGACTTTAAAGCACTTTTGTACTGTACGTTGCTCTGGATAAGGGTGTCTGCTAAATGCCGTAAATGTAAACCACACTAACCTCTAGCTCTTTAGAAATTTACTTTAACTTTTGTCCAAAGCTTCAGAGTTTCTAGAGCCAACAATATCACTCACACAGCCAACATGGTAATTAACACTGCACTACCTCAGCACCAGAAACAGAGGCTGCAGGGTCTGAATTCATAATAGACAACTTAGCTCTACAGTCCAGAATCTTTTCAGCCAACGGTATCTACATTTATACATCTAGTAGATGCTTGACTTGATAGTTAAGACAGGGTATAATTTGAGGGTAATTTTGCTGTTACTGCTAGGCAATGCTGAGGTTTGAACTCCCAAGTGTCTGATCGATAGCCCAAAGTCTTAAACACTGAGCTACCAGTAATGTCTCTACAGTACCTGGGTGGGTGTCTTTAAACAGAATCATACTTACCAACCTTACACAACTCCTCTGACAATTTTGAGCAAAAGACAGAACTATTTCAAGAGCTGTTACAGCTAACACCAGCCTGTTCACCTGAACATTACAATCAATACTGCACAGCCTCAACCATGTCAGAGGCTACAGAGCTCCAACCTCTCTCCAGCCAGAACAAAGGCGTATCCTCTGGCCAACAACATTAATCCAACCCTCCTCTGCTATATCTTCTTGAGCCTAGTGCACACTATGTGATTTTTCCAGTACACCAACCCCCCAAACCCACACCGAGCTCGACGGCTTCTACACCAGAGCCAGAGCTATTATACCAGAGCTATTACACGACCCTCCATTCTGCTTTCCAGAACCATTACACAAAACACAATTTTGCTCCACCAAAAATTAAATCACTGCGATGTTGTAGCATTACTGTCAACCACGTTTAGAATCTCACATATAAAATCATGCCTGTAAATAACACCTTAATACACCAGGCACACACGGAGCAATAATTTGATTAGATTTCATTTGAATCACAGGTGAATAGTTAGAACAAAAGCTTTTATGTGTGTATCTCATGGTACTTACTCCTTCTAAATACATCTTTCCTTTTCTGATTAAAGTAAAAGAGATGGTCCAGTCTGGTTCACACACACACACACACACACACACACACACACACACACACACACACACACACACACACACACACACACACACACACACACACACACAAACATAAGGTTTAAACAGGGAGTTTCTTATGCGGACCCACGAGTCCACACCCTTCTACATATAAACATGAATTTATAAGCAATGTTCCAGTAAATTGCAAAACCCTTCTTTGGTTTTTGTTCTCTTTTGGTGAGAAATGGATTTGGAGCTCAGTCTTTCTATCAGTAGTCAGACTAAAACAAATACAATTATTCTGATTAAAAGACTGTTCCTTTAAATAAAAATGCTGCAGGAACACAAACAGAATAGGACAAATTATACCAAATATACCAAAACAATTTTGCAAGACAATCAAGGTAAACTTCAACTAAATTTTCAAGCATTTATAATGTGAGTCAAGGCTGAATCAGAATTGCCTAATCTGCCTGATGTTTGACCCTCAGGTTGGTCAAACTCTGTTGGTCAAACTGGATGTCTTAAAGAGTTAGAGCATGTACGAGCATGTGTCTAAGTTTGGAGGATGGTTGAAGGAACACCTTCTGCTCCCATTTCCTACTCTCTGCCTACTATCATCCTTTTGGCTTGGGGCAGATTCTGGCACTATTGTAAGAGAGCTTCCTGTCATTTTCTTTAACAGTGGGGGTTGGGGTAGAGGTCCAGCCATGGTAAAATGTGATATTTCGAAGTTTAGCTCAGGCATATGGCCATGTTTGTGCTTACAATGCCCTCTGTTTCCTGCTGATGTATCAGTCGTACTAGCCGTGTGCTTTCAGAGGTGGGCGGATGTTTGTGTACATGTTTTGAAAGCGGTATTAAATGGCCCATTACTACTTTTTTCCTGTTAATTACATCATCCTGACTCCCTGCAACACTTTAATAAAATCAGCGAATCCATTAATCAATCAATTATTTGAAAATGCAACATGACCTTCAGCGGGACGCATTATGCAAATACATGAAAATCACTCTTATTAAACCAGTTTCTGTTTTAAAAAATAAATAAAGAGTCACCACATCCAGTCGCAAGCTTTCTGTGGTCCTAATGGCAGGACTGTGCATTGAGCAAGCCAACCATATCCAACAGTGTCTGTGTAAGTAGGTGATTGTATGGGCCAAATTGGAGGGAGGGAAATCACTATGGACATTGCATGAACATTTTGAAAATATGTTTGTCATATAATGTACTTAGGAAATGTTTCTTCTGCCATCTGTCACACATGACTTTGCCAAATTCTAATTGCAGAAAATGAAGCGTTAACTCACTTCTCCTAGAAACATCTAAGTGCTGCACCCTTCTGCTAGAAAAATTAATATGTCCAGGATGCACATTACACAGCTAATGCTTTTCAGAAACATTTGCTGTAATTAGTTAGTCAAAAGCTTATGGTGGTGGTATGGTATGGGCTCTGTGCTTAAATCTTGTACCTGGTTTGTGTTTTGTTTTTGCAGCAACCACAGCAGATCGATTCTACAGGATCGATCGAGCACAGGTAAGTCTTTCTTCATAGGTTTTATGTATATCCATTGTTTTGAAAGTGGTGTGTGGGGACACCTAGTCTGTGTGTAATTAATTTAGTTAAAGCTGTTTAAATTATAATCCACTGTTATCAAAATTAGGGTATTTATAATTTCAGTTCTTGTTATTATCACAGGTTTAATCCAAACAACTCAAAAACGAATAGCCTGCAAATGAATGTCAACTTGGACCTAAATTTCAGTGGAAGCTTTAAAAAAAAGTTGCCTTCTTTTGCACATGTTTCCAATGTTCAAGACATACATTTCTGTGTTTGTGTGTTAGGAACATCTGCACTATGTGACTGAGATCTCTCAGGATGAGCTGTTTATTTTGGACCCCGAGCTGGTAGTCACTGAGAGTGTGAGCACGTCACCCGGCATGCCTGACTTGGTAGACTCATCTGCAGAGATCTCTTCAGCTCAAAACAAATTTGCCTTCCCATCAACCTCCTCGTCTCCTCCTTCCTCCCCAAAACCCAGGTCAGCTGTGCATTAATTGCTCTAACTATAGCTCTAATCGTATTTTGATTTAATGAGCTGTAGAACAAGCTCTTGAGCAGTCGACACATTTATAGGCCATTAATTAGCACATTACAGCTGTAATAATTAACATTAAAGCAATAAAAATGACCTGGATGGTGTAAAATAGACTTATCCCATATCATATCCCATCGTATCTCATACAACGGTGATGCTTCCAGGAGATTCTATAGTGATTTTAATTTAGAAGATTATATTTTCTGCAAGTTTATTATCTTTGAAACATTTCTGATAGGATTATCAGTATGAGAAAATTACCCTGTAAGGCTCTTTTACCCCACTTTGTCAAGCGCACTAATAATTCTGGAGCTATATATAATAGATGACAGAGACATCCAGACAGATATTGGCTGTTTGTGTATCCACTGCTGTTTTAGGGGTGTGTTTGAAGCTGTAAAGAGAGAACAGTGGGGTAGCTGTGCTGGATTATGCTTGAAATGGAATATCTAATAAAAGCCTACATAGAACTGTATGTTAAAAAAAAAAACAGTCAGGAGGATGTGTGTATAGTCTCCTTTGTTGACCTGTGTGAGAAAATGAGTTTGGTATATGTACCAGATTTCAAATGGAATGCTAAACTCATTGCTAATTTCCTCTTGAATTTAACGGGTGAAGGTAGGGTAGATTTTATTGAACCTGTGCTTCTTTTCTCTCCCCAGCAGCTCTTAATCACTGTAAAACTGCAGACGTTGCACCATAAGTCAGGATTTCCAGGATAAGGTGCTTTATGAGGCAGAGCTGGTCAATATGTGCTGTACATTACATCATCCACCTAATTAACATCAATATGACATCATTTTCCTGGTGCACTTTCCTCTCTTCCTCACGTTGACTGTAAAAGTGCAAAACGTGTGCACGGTTTCTCTGTAATAACAACTCTGAAACTGTGATGTGTCGAAAACTTCTGACGGCGGTCACAGATTCTTTTGTTATGCTGAGTATGTAGAGAAAACAAACTTTTCAAGACTTTTGGGGTTCTTGAGCTGTTGGGAGAGCTTTAACTCCCACCCATGGTAGTGATGCTGACTTTGAAAACTTGTATAAAGTAATTTCCAGGGTTGCCAGTTTTTTTTCTCAAATTTAAACCATTCCCTGAACCTTTAATTCTTAATTTATGCCTTAACTCCCTCTAAATATTACATATTTTGTCATTAAAAAAGTGGCAATAAGTAATTTCTTTAAATAAATCAAACTAGTTACTATATGGAGAATCGAACTAGTTCCTATAACTAGTGAATGAACTTCACTGTCAACTTCACTGAATGAATCTGTTCATTTAAATTCATATATTTTGTTTTCTGTAATTACCTTATATTACTAATATTACTACTGATACACCATATTGTGTTTCAGAAGCAATATTCTTCTCATTCTAAACCCTAACATTCTAAACCTCGCTTGTAATCCCGAGTACAGGAACGTTTCACACGTAATTTTGGGTACTGGGTTTCATGCTGCTTTTTACTCTAGGTCAGGGGTCGGCAACCTTAAACACTCAAAGAGCCATTTGGACCCGTTTCCCACAGAAAAAAAAAAAACACACGGAGCCACAAAACCCTTTTGACATATAAAATGAAGATAACATTGCATATATCGTTTTTTTACCTTTATGGAAAGTGTAGAGAAAACTGTAATGTGTTGCATTTATGAAATCAATGAACTGCTACCAAGTAAACGCAATTTTATTTCTGCAGGCAAACAAAAATATTTTGAACAGTTTGAACTAACCTTAAGTAAAAAGACGCTGGATATTTTTTTTCATTGGTTGTTGGGTTAAATCTTTCCCAGATATTGCTATTTTCTGATTGGCTATTGTGTAGCCTCTTTTTTGATTGGCTGATAAGTGTCAGGCTCGACTAATAACTTCAGGGGAGACGCGCTTGATTCCTGCGCGGTTCCAGACAGCGGTGCAGACTGATACATTTTGGGTGCTGCAGCTTATTAAATATATGATAAATAGTCAAAAAGTTTTTCTGCATGAGAAATACGATGTGTGGCGGGAGAGCGTGATGAAAGACCAAAATTCGTGACTGTCACTCTTAATGTGTGACACCTGACAGCCCTGCATGACATCAAAATTTTAACTTGCCGGCTGCAACAAACCAAAAACGCGTCTGCTTCTGTCTCAGATTTCACAAGTCGGCAGTTATGACGCATATTTTGAGCGACAAAAAAATTAAACACGGTTTATTTTAATGTTACAAGAGCATCATAATCTTAGCATTTAGAATTACTTTTTTTTTAAACTAACTAACTAAAATAAAATAAATTTAAATAAAATTTTTATTTTCCAAATCTACAGGGAGCCACAGCAGAGGGATGAAAGAGCCACTTGCAGCTCCGGAGCCGCGGGTTGCCAACCCCTGCTCTAGGTTATGAAACTGTACTGAAGCAGGGTTAGCATGGTTTGCAGTGTTATTCCTGTGTTACGGTGCCAGAGGTGTACATTGTGAAATGACAGTGTTAGAATGTATGGCTAGATGCTTAACAAACACCCGATTAGAAATTGGACATCGTGGGCTTCATGTTTGGTGACAGTAACAGAAATCCTGCATGTTCTGTAACCAGTAGTTGCAGCGTTTGAGGGGAAATTAAAGAAAATGAATGTCAACTGTAGAGAAGAGGAGACAGTTTTATTACAGTTATGTTCAGGAAAGTCTGTTCAGAAAATTACTGAGTATAAGGAACTGAATGAAAAATGAGCCGAAGCTGGATATCAATGAGCACGTGGACTACACATAAAACTTAATAAGGCTAAAAATGTACTGAGGTAAAAGTGTGAAACAAAACATTATTTAAAGCGGTCACATGCTGTATGTCTAATTATAGTTGGAGAGGCCATGCATTATTAATTTTTTCATGGTGTAATTGTATCGCAAGAATCTCAGGCCTTGCGAATGTTTGTGATGTATGTGCGTGTTAGCGTCTGAAATCTACACGTCGCTATATTGCATTCGAAGATAAAGTTTCAGACCTGACAGCCTCCTTCTTAAGTGTCGGACACTTATGTGGAAGTTGTCAATCACTGACAGACAGAGAGCTGTTTCAGTTTGAGTGAGTCCATGATCAGAGCAAAAGCGAATGCGATCGTCCATGATGCTGCTTTACTGCGCTTTTGCCGTTTCTAGAACATGTTCTTATGTAGAGATCATGAAAAAATTAAGCCGTGATCATGATAAAACAAGAAAGGAAAAAAAAAGATTTATAATGCATGACCTCTTAAGACTTCAGTAAGATTTAGAACACTCCAAGGTTAAATATTTCAAGGTTCAAATATTTTCATTGTCTTTACTGTTAGTCACTCACTAATCGTAACCACAGTGTACATACAAAATTGAATATGCTCTGAGTGTGGGCATAGAAAAAATTATCCAGCCATCCTGTTTCACTTGCTAAACAGATATAAATGCACAACCTTTACCATGCGTTTAAAAAAAAAAAGCTTCAGTATGGTTAATGTAGCCAATTTTCAAGACCTCGCAACACCGGCAACACAAGAACCTCTTTGACAGTGAAAAAAGGGTTTTATTTTTGTTGTAGTCTGTGGAGGAGGGAAAAATGCTCATGCTTTTTCAATATGCCACAGTCATAATAGTTTAGACATTGGAAATGTAATTTCAAGTGGAATTTGTTTTTTCATTTCAATTTTTGGCAGCTATTGTACAAAAAGTAGTACCACAAAATTAGTATCTGGCATGAGCCAAAACTAAAGCTGGTGCATTTTGCAACTCATTTGCACTTTATGCTGATCAGTGTGATGGTTCTCTAACTGTTTCATTTGTTTATATTTGGAAACTTTACCTAGTTTAGTTCTAAAGTAAAAACTGTGGGAGCTGCTGGGATTGTTGTGTCTGTGGTGAACTCGGAATTGACGCTGACTTGTTAGCTCTTGTTTGCTCTTGGTTGCTCAGGAGCTCTTGGTTGCACAATTCCACTCAATTACATGCTGTTGTAGAAAGGACATTATTTACATTGACATTATTTCCTGTTCAGTGTCACCCAAATGAACATGAGATTCACTTCTGAGTCTGGTTCCTCTCAAGGTTTCTTCCTTATGTCCTCTCAGGGAGATTTTCCTCACCACCGTCACCTCAGGCTTGTTCATTAGGGATCAATGTTAGAGATAAATACTAGCTTAATTTTAAACTTGAAACTTTTTATTCTGTTTTTATACTTATGTAAAACAATGTGATTGTGAAACGTGCTATACAAATAAATTGAATTGAAATCGAGTTCAATTGAATTGGTCAAACTTTCAGCGGATCAGGCAGGATGTAGAAGTCCCATACACCACGCAGCTGCTTCTGGTAGTAACTAGCCTGCTGAAAGGGGAATGGAATAAATCAATCAGAAGAAAATCAATCCAAAGTACACTCTAGTTAATGATGAGCTGTCTTCCTATGTGCTATAACCATACCTTAAACTGTAGCTTGTTAGCGGTACATCATGTTTGTACATGGGGTGGAAATGAACCTGGCTTTACTACTTGGCAGAACTGATTGCCTAAATGTTTGATACGAGCAGCTTGTTGTTATCAGTTTGCAGAAAGTGTTGTCTTTGTGTGTTTTATTTTTATTTTTTTGGATGTTTGTTTTCCTGCATGAGTAATAAAAGCCCTAAGCCTTTGTTCTGCTTCCTAGTTAATCAAGACCAAGGAGAGTTTCTGTTTGTGGCTTTGCTGCCTTGATCGTGTCTGTGCCTAGCTGCACAATAGGACATATTAAATTGAGATCACATGGTTGTTAAAGCATGCCATGCTGTGTCTGTGCCTTGTGTATGTTTTTGTTGTGAAACGTTTGTTCTTTGCAGTTTACTCTTGCAGTGCGTTAAACCATGTGTGAAAATTGAACTGTCTCCAAGCTGTTTCTTCTGCTTCTTCTTCTGCTTCTTTTTCTTTGGTAGATTCATTAAAACAAATATTGACTTTTTGTATTTGTTCCTTTTGCATGAAACATCATTTTTCGAGACACCCACGAAGAGTTTAGTTCGTTTTTTTTCTGTGCTTATTGTTTCACCTTTTGGCTTTTCATGTCTGTTCTGCACTTTTTAGGTATCTGTGTGTGTGTGTGTGTGTGTGTGTGTGTGTGTGTGTGTGTGTGTGTGTGTGTGTGTGTGTGTGTGTGTGTGTGTCTTTGTGTGTGTGTGTGTGTCTTTGTGTGTGTCTTTGTGTGTTTGTATGAGTATGAATTGTATCAGACCATCCAACTCTCTCTCTTACGCACATACACGCACATACACGCGCACACACACACACACACACAGAGAAAGCGAGTGAGAGAGCAAGAGAGAGCAGAAGAGTCAGAGAGAGAGGTCTGTTTTTCAGATCGTTGCGCCCTCAATCACCATGGGGGATGGAATACTAATCCCACACTGAGTCAACATACTTTTGTTCGACTCCCACACAATTGCATATGAAATTGTCAAAAAGACTAGAGGTGAGCTTAGCCTGTGGGCAAGAGTGGTACTGAGAATTATGTGAGCTAGCTTTGGTAAAACCATGTTATATACAATGTTACTGAACTATTAAACATTATTAACTGAAAGTATCTGATTTCCAAATCAAACGTTCTTAATTCAGTCCTAAACAGCGGACATCTAATGGTGCCGTATAGAGGGGGTGAGGTTCACTCTTTCCCACTCAGAGACTACATTTCACCTGAGAAGGCAACACTCTCCAAATTGGCTGTCATGTGAACAACGTTTGGTGTCAAGGGAGGGAGACAGTAGGGGTGGAAAATGTTTTATGAAGAGGATAAGAGACTCACAGCACAGCACTGGTAGCCTGATGTTTGCAAATTCACAGTGCAGTTACAGCCTGTCATTTTCTGAGCACTCTATGCCTGTAGTGGCACTTCACTGGCTGATGAGAGTGTTAGGTACTCTGACCAAACAAAGAGGACTACATTAATGTTCTCTATAAAAAAAAGCATAAACTGATTTGCAGAACTGATGTGTTAAATTAAATCGTGTATATTAATGCATATTAATTTATTATAACACCCTTCTTACATCCTCAGTTCTCTCCCTGGAATAATCTGCTGCAATGGACTAATACATCTTCAAACACAAACACACAAAAAAAGAAAAGAAATCAATATCAAGTTTTTAATGTCACAGTGTGTGTGCAAATCGTTCAGTCTGGCTCATAACCCGCTCTCCTTTTTATCGAAAGGAAAACAGCTGAAAATATTGATTTAGAAACAGTTTCACGCAGGATTGCAAATATGTAACGCCAGACACAGAATGTCTTTTGACCCATTTGGTTTCTGCTAAAATGGTTAAAAATAAAGTTATTGGTGTTCTATCAGTGCTATGTTTCAACAGGAGCCAAGATTTATTACTGCAACACGTTCGTGTTTATATTTATTAGGTTCTAGAAAGACAAGCTGTACATATTTTCAGTATTCTTTTCATGTGAAATTACATTTACAGTCAACAATCGAATGAATGCAAATGGCGAGCTGTTGAAGTGAATTCCAGGTGCCTTTCAGTCAGTTAGTGAGGTACGTGCGCTGCGATGGTGTGGGTAGATAGCAGCACATTCTCATTACAGTCAAGGCTGATGCATATGATGACACTTTAAATTATCTTTATATACCGTATGTGCGACGGCCTTAAAGAAAACTCATGGGGAACAGAGTGAAATTGAGACATACCATAACACAGCAACCTTCACAAGAACTAGATGTGATGTTGGAAATGCAGCTGTGGGGATTTGTTCGTTCAGCCACACGAGCTTTAGCGATGTTAGGCACTGACGTCAGGCTAGGTGATCTGGGATTGAGGACATCTGGGGTGCATTAGTTTTTCCAGTTCATCCCAAAAGAATTCAGAGAAGTTGAGGTTCAGGACACTTGAGTTCTTCCACATCAGTCTCACCGCATCGTGTCTAGAACCGTTTTTAGTCTCGGTTATATGAAATCTTACTTCTGAATGCAAGTTGCGTACTAGACAACACTTTAAGGACAGACCACAAATGGTTGTGCTGTTTAGTTGTACATATACATTTTGATGTAAATATCAAAACATTTAATATGTAGTTATAAATAAAAAATATCACATGGAAAATGCTACTCACTGATCAGCAGTCCCAGTCGTGGCAGCGTGTTTTCTTATATCCTGAGGCGAAAGTCATTCACAGTGTTTGTCGAACAGAAACCTCGTTGTTTCACTTGGCTCAACTGTTCACTCGTGCATCAGTGCCAACATAATCACAGAATAATTCAGTACGTTTTGGTCTTTTGGCTGAATATCCCATTTTACTTCGCATTCAAACACTACTGTATAACTTTGTTTCTGTCATCTCTCCAGTTGTAGTAAGTGCTTTAACATCATAAGTAAACTGATAGTGGATATTTAAAATGTATTAGGTTGATTCCAATTTAATAGCAATCAGCTCATCTTCTGTGTATTCAGTGTGTTTATACATTCCACACTGGAGAAAATGACTCCTAATCTGCCTAATGCGGTCTCTGCAGATAGTCTAAGCAAAGCTGTGAGGCTCATAAAAGCCATTTCTCTATGAATCACTGACATTATGTTTAAGTACATCAATTTGGTGAAACATTTATATAAGCAAAAAAACTCCACTCACAACCTTGCATATATTACAGTATATACTGCTCCTTCCTGACACCATCCCAATTCTCCCACAGGTTTAGTTCATACCTGTAGGACACATGACGGTCATAATACAAGCAACATAATTTTTTTATACAAGACCTATCATGTTCTCTTTGTGAACGTAGGTATGTTTATGTATTTGTCTGTTTTTGCTTTCATGTCTGGCTTAATTCTGGTCAGATGGGGAAAAATAGGACAGGATATTACATGGGAACAAATTCATGATTCATCAAACCACATTGAGACAAACAGGTCTCTGCAAACTTTTCTGACAAACACAAGTGATGCTAATGTTCATTTGTCATAGATTCTTCTGGTAATATTTCCTCTGTGCAGGATTGCTGAGCTGCAGAAGGCATCTCAGAGGAAGCGTGTGTCCAGTGACAGCTCTGTGGCCGAAGCTCTGGCACACAGCGACTCGCTTCGAACAGCCAAGCCAGCACTGTGCAGGTTAGACACACACACACACACACACACACACACACACACACACACACACAGATTCTGTCACGAATATCCACACAGAATGAGACACAGCTTCACACAGTATTACATAGTGTGTCACTCATAAACTGTGCTTATTGTGGTACTTGATTATGAGAAAAAGATGTACAATGTGCTGTGTTTGTGTGTAGTGAATGAAAAGATCAGTGAATGAACAAATTATGATAAGCATGGAATTTAATTTCCCATGTATAAATACATCTTGTGTTTGTGTGCGAGTGTGTGTGCATGTTCCTGTGTATTTGTGTGTTTCTGTGCTTCCCTCAGTTAAAATTCATATCCCAAGTTATACATATTTAATTTTTACTTCTTATTTCTATTACATTAATACACATTAACTTAAATGATCTATTTCTGTTTGTGCTCTGAAAATGTTATAAAAGTTATTGATAAGAAAAATCCGGTCTGGTAAAACAACATAAACCTTATTTGGCTTTTTGCCTGCATGTTGTGTGATTGTTTATTTTCCCACTGAATCAGAAGTCAGTAAGTAAATTTCAGCATAGAGCCTCTTCTGCTCCTCAAAACAGCCATCTATTATATTATATTATATTATATTATATTATATTATATTATATTATATTATATTATATGTTAGGAGCATCTTTACTATTGAGGTGGCAACTGTGACAAGCAGAGTGATGAGGAAGTCAGTAGCTCAGACAATTTGACAGTCCCTCGTACCCATCAGGAAGAGCTTCTGAGAGAAGGGCTGTCAAGTGGGACGCTGAGAGAAAATGGGAAAATGGCAAGTATCAGAAGCAGCGTCAGCTCTGAAATGACATGCTTTTGTTCTGGCAGCACTGCTCCAGGAATTTCTCCTTCTTGCACGGGTTATCGAGTGATTTACCAGTTATACTAATTATCAAAACAAAACTCTTAATTATATTTAAACACAGCACTGCAGGAAAAGGAAGCTGATATTCATTTAACAGTTTGGAAATTTAGTTAAATCAGAATACTCCAGAGTTCTAACATCCCTATTTCAGATGTTCCTTTAGATGTTCTCAGTCTCAGCAATTATTAGTGATGTTCATCAGTCATGAACCCCCTCTGATTATCATGGTGGATACATTGGCTATTTGGCAATACATCTGAGATTTTTCTGACAAAAGCATAATTAAGCTTCAGCAACAGTTGTCTTTGACCATGTATGCTTTCTAAGTGGCCACGAATCCATTCAGCTGAGTATCATCAATAAATCAGTTAGCTCTAACGGAAGAAAATGCATTGCATGTTGTGTAACCATAATGAGATGATGATATGACATGAACTCGGCATTAAAACTGAATACAGAAGTAAGTCGGCGATTGGAGACGGAAATTAGTATCTTTTCTTTTAACTAATTTTTCTTGGGAATTGAATTCTGTGTCATGATGCGCAAAGTGTTACATTAGATCATGGGAAATCATTTAAGATGTCAATTCTATTCAATTCAATTCAAATGTATTTGTATAGCACTTTTGACATTGTCTTAAAGAAGCTTTACAGAACATAAACTTAGAACTAAAGTTTCTTATAAAGAATAATATAAAGATTAATATAAAATAAAAATTCCGGATTAATATTAAATATCTATTTGAATGTGTATGTCTATTTGTTTGTATTTATCCCTAATGAGCAATGTGGCTTAACTAGCAGCTCTTAAATAGTCATGTTTGGACACTGTTATTGGTCAATTTAACAGCTTATTTAGAGCTCAACACCTATTCGTAACTTATTATGTGTTATTTGGAATTTCATTACTGCATTATGAATACTGTTCACTATTAAATGCTGCTGTTATTTGACCTTGAAAAACCAGAAGCATCAGAACTAAATGAAGTATGGAGAAATATTGATTTCAGAATAACAAATGTTTCCTGCTCTAGTCCTACTTGTGATGAAATAACTGCATTTGTTGTTGTTATTATTATTATTCTATATGTCACCTACCTACAGTTACTTACAGTCAGGAGCATAACTGATAGTACTACAATATTTGTATTAGTTCACTTTCCATGATGACTATGTGCTGGTCTGAGAACTGTTTGTGTGTGATTTGTATTCTAGAGATCCAAGTTCATTTGTTGAGTTCACATTTGCACAAAACATGCACAAAGGTCATTGATTTTACAACCTCTAAAACAAACCTAGTATGAAAAGTAACCTAGGTAAACATTTACAGTATAATTAGTTTAGCTGGAATAGTTCATTCCCCCTTAGACACCTTCGTCTTTATGGAGGTGTTGCGTTTGTAAGATTTGGGATCACATTTTTATACTCCATTATCTTAAAATAATCATGATTAACGTTCACACACTCCATCTAAAGCTCATCTATTTTTAAACTACATGACCCAGACCACATATTTTGGACCATACACTGATGAACACATGAACTGTTTTGTTCCTGTTTTCACTGATGTACAGTACAATCAGCCCGTACTGATCTTTGCACTAATGTTATCGCTGCATTTTTCCCCTCTAATAGGACCAGCTTGATCAGACCTTATCAGTGTTTCCTGTCTAACATTTATTGCTGTTTTAGGATTATTCTTAAATTAGCTCTATTGTAATTCTGTTTTAGGATTATTCTTAAATTAGCTCTATTGTAATTCTATACAAACAGGCCCATAATTTAAAAAAAGAACCTCTGTTACATATCGCTCATATAGACCACAGACAGCCTACATACTCACAGCATGTCTCGATATAATCTCCAACAAAAAAAAAAAAAAACATTCATTTTAAAAAAAAAGTTTGTCATTCAACCTCCTCGGAAAATCATACAGGGATTATAATAAAATGCAGCTTAAATGAGTGCATTTTAACTTACAGCAGCCATTTGAAATTTTTGGATCCTTCTGGAATATAACAAACTCAACAACTAAAGCAAAATCTGATCAAGCGTTATTTGGTGGTTAATGAGAATTACCTTGATATGGGAAAGACACTGTTCCCTATCGTACTCCATTACAATAGATAGAGAACATGCTAGAAAGGTGAGGTAGCCAGGTTTGAGGATTATTTTCTGCTAATAGCTTTGTTATAATTTGTCAAAAAAAATCCAGATTTTTCAAGCAGTTATTTGTAGACTATGCTTGATTTATACCCGAATACAGGAACAACAATTTAATCACTTAAAAGACAGATACAGAAATCGAATGGCATTGTTTTACTCCCATCGTATGAAAGATAGAATTACTGTACCTCCATGTAGATCCAGTGGATACAGGTCTGCTGGCTTGTTGCAAAGCACAAGATAAAAAATATGCTGTAATGAAAGTAAATGCCATGGTGTTTGTTTAGAACGGTCCTGCTCCTGTGCTTCTTCGCGATCACTTCACGTACATTACATACAAAATTAGGAATAACAGGTTTTACATGTTAAAATTATAATTTTTTTTGTTTATTTTATTTTGTTGATTTTATAGTCTTATTTTTTTTTGCTTGGTAATTTTGCACTATTCTATAGGTTGTCTTTCATGAACTTCATGTTGTTTTGGTTTATGGTTGTTTTGGTTTGTTGTTTTGAAGGGCAGGGGGTGTGCACCGCTCTAACACAACCGCAGCCGATTTCAATCAAGCTAACAGGTGAGATTGAGCTCCGTAGTCTGTCTATGACCCTTCAGCCCTGTTGCTTGCTTTCACACTCTCTCTCTCTCTCTCTCTCTCTCTCTCTCTCTCTCTCTCTCTGTGTCTTTCTCTCTCTCTCTCTCTCTCTCTCTCTCTCTCTCTCTCTCTCTCACACACACACGCTCTCTCTCTCTCTCTCTCGTGCTCTCTCGCTCTCTCACTCACCCACACCCACATGCCCATACACATTTGCTTTCCTGTCTTTTATAAATGATCTACAATAACATTTAAAAGTTTAAATCCAGTGACAGACGAGCTGAGCTGTTATTCTTTGACCTCTCACTGTTTTGGCCCCTGTGCAGAGATTAAATGAACGCTTACTGCCAGCACAGACAGTGGGGTGCATTGTTGTAGGAACGTTCTGTCTCTCATTATAGTCCAGCTGTATCTCCAGACATGACCTGAGAAACAACAACACACCTCAGTATGAGCTAATACCATTTAAATGGGAGGCTTTGAGATCTGCATGTATAGATCTGTTTTGCTTCACTGGAACCTTTTTAACTCCAGATGAATAATATTTAAAATATTTACAGATCTACTCATTACTTTAGTGTTGCTGTTGCTCAGTGAACAGCTACACACACCCATACAGACATGTTGAAGCTCAGAGATCAGAGTCAGCCTGTCCCTCAGTTCTGCTCTCTGTTGCAACAGTGAAATCATTTTCTGTCTCTCATCCTCCTTTGCCTGCTTATTCTTAGGAATTGCAGCATTAATTGGCTGGGGTTTGTGCTTTGTTGTCTTTTAGATGAAAATGTGCAGTTTCATAACAATCTGTGTGCTTTTGTTTTTAATGAGATTATTAAGCACTAATCAGCTTTTTGGACCCAGCTTCATTTGGGAGGGGCAGAGGCACAGAGAGAGCGGTGAACATGTTATCGGCAAAACACAATGCTGCTACTGGGAGGGAGGGGACTTGGAGAGGAAGACAAGAGAGAGACAGTGATACAGATAGAAAAAAAAAGAAGCGGGACTGAGAAAAGTAATTGATACGCATCGGCTTTTGTGTATATTATTGAATATTCTCACGGGTACACAGCCCAAGACAGAACTTGGGGCCAATGGATTATTAGAGGTCACATCAGATTTATGAGTCTGGAGGCTGAATGCTAGTAATTATGGGACATACACACTGGATTCCTGTACTGTGAATGAAGTGTGTGTGTGTGTGTGTGTGTGTGTGTGTGTGTGTGTGTGTGTGTGTGTGTGTGTGTGTGTGTGTGTGTGTGTGTGTGTGTGTGTGTGTGTGTTTATGCTCTCAGTCCCACTTCTGCTGTATGTGCTTGGTTAGTAGCTAGCAGGCGTTTACAGCCAATGGAGGGAAAAGTATGTGAAAAGCATGGCATTTCATTTATCACATATAAATTCATCTTCCACGCTCTGTCAGAAAAGAAACATTGGGGAGAAAGCACAAAAGAGGAAAAGAGGGTTAGTGAAGCAAACAAATATGGTGCCAAGAGCTCTAAAGGGTTTCATTAATTTATGGGAATGCTGGAGGATTTTGAAGCTTCTTTATGTTACTTATTATCTAGCTACAGGGAGTGGGATTTCTGATAAAGTGCCAAGAAAGCTAACAATAAGTATTTATGAATTTATGTTTCACTGCAGCATAGATAATTCATCATCAGCTACACATTGTTGAGATCTGTTTCTCAGAATTATTCTAATATTGTCAATGATAATCATCCACTATAACTCATTTCTGGTCATGGTACACATGTAAGTTGCCTCCCGTTGCTTTCTAGATCTTGCAATAAATAAAGGGAAACATTCTGACCTGGAGTCAATAATCAATGGTATAAATCTGGTGTGAAGGCTCAGCTGTTGGGGTTTGATTGGTCATGGGTCTACATCTGTGCTCAAATTCATTATTTTTTTTTTGTTCCTGATGATTCTAAAACTAAGAATTGAGAATTGGCAGCATGAACTCTGTTTGGTTGCTTTTCTCCATTGGCCACATAGTATAGTGTAGACCGTTTGATATTCTGCACCTAATTTAAAGTTGTGCTCTATAAGGTGTGTGTGTGTATGTGTATGTGTGTGTGTGTGTGTGTGTGTGTGTGTGTGTGTGTGTGTGTGTGTGTGTGTGTGTGTGTGTGTGAAGGTCAAGAGCTCCATTTATGCATTCATCAAGGAATGGCTTACCTGTGTTTAGCCACTGATTAAATCCATTTGCTCAAGAGGAGGAAAAATTAGTGCAAGATAAAAAAAATCGGCAAAGATAGTCAGGTTAATTGGTACATTGACATTTTAACAGCAATCATGTGTAACAGTAATAATAGTAATAATAATAGTAATAATAATAATAGTAAAATTTTAACCTTAACACAATCTGCATTTCCTCCTTAAAGCCATTTGTTCTTGTCCCAGTCGTCACAGTTATAGTAAAGTCATCGGCTGCCTGGCTGTGATTATCGTGCAAACATAGTAATGTATGCACCCTCTGCAGCCTGAAGTATTTTATTGAGGTCGAGGGTTATTGCAGGCTGCAACAGGAGTGTGTTTAAGGCAGAAGCCATTTGTCCTGTCATGTGAGTCCAGGCTTGTAGCAGTAAAAAAGGCCTCAGGGTTCAGGATACTTGTGCAGAGGACGTGTTTTTATGTGATGGGGAAACGCTGCGAGGTCATGTTCAGATTTATGGGTCTGAGAGCTGTTCTTAATTATGGGACCCATACAGTGGATTCCTGAAGTGTGATGTGCAGATTTTTATGTACACACACCAAACAGAGACGAGCCATTAGTGTCATAGAACCTCGAGTGCTGTTTCTTTTCATCCCTAGTTTTCTGTCTGGATAGAAATTTAGATAATTATAGAATAGAATAGAATAGAATAGAATAGAATAGAATAGAATATTTGTGTCACATCTACATCACAGCACAGTGAAATTCTTTCTTCTCATATCCAAAAAGTGGTGGTTGGGGTCAGAGCACATGCTCAGCCATGATACAGCAGCCCTGGAGCAGTGAGGGTTAGGGGCCTTCCTCAAGGGCCCAACAGTGGCAGATTGGCAGTACTGGTGCCTAAACCCTGATCATCCAATCAACAGTTCAGAGCTTTAACCACTGCCCCTTTTATAATGTATAGACTTAATTGTAAACAGAAAATACATATAGAAGCATTGTTACTGAGATTTAATATTGCTATTAAAGTCAATATTAATCAGTTTTCTTGTTGGTTTGGTTTGGTTTGGATTTTTAACCTCAAATCTGACCACTCACTCAACTCCCATGTTGCTTTGCATGAGATCATAAGTTTTAAGGCAGTGTTTTTCTATTCTCTCAAGCCCTGATCCTCACGTTTACGCAAGGCCTGACACCTCACATTTAGTGTTTCTTGCTCCTAACAAATTAATAATGAATAAACCCCTCATATGGTTTAAATGCAAGGAAACATTGGCAGGGCAGTGGTACGGTACTCCATGACCCATTTTGAGAAAGCCTTTGTTCAGGTAAATGGTGGATTTGTTACAAAGCTTGTGCAAAGCATTGACAACACTCATCTCTTCTCTTCAGGGTGTGATTTATTTCACAAATCCCCAAAATCAGATCTCTCTCGCTCTCTCTCTCGCTCTCTCTCTCCCTCCCTCCCTCTCTCCCATTGTATCCCTCTTTCCGTTTTTTCATGCCTAGTCTCAGTAGGGAGCAGATTACTGGCATCTCTGTCACTGCGGCTTTCCGACAGATGCTTTTGATATGGCACGGTACCACTTTGATCAAATATTTATCAGGACGAGTGATCTGTGTTTAGAGGAGGCATTGTGGCAGGGCTAAAATCAGAGTTAATCATCATTAATAAATCGCTGCAGTCTCTGAACTACGTCATGTATACACACACGCCTTTATAAATAACGACGATATTTTTCTAATTATGTGCTTGTTTTCACTCACTTTGCTCTCAAAAATGTGGTTTGTTTTTAGAGTTATTTCTGCTGGTGATCATTGCCTCTCAGTGTCCAGCAGAAATTAATTATTTTCCATTAAATCAAAGCACATAATGTGCGTTTTTCTGTTAAGTAATGCATTACGCATTTCTATCATTATCACAATTGTTGACTCTGGTGTATTGTTTTTTATTATTGTTTGCTGTGAGCATTTTGACCAATTTAATAAGCTGTTTTATCTGTAATTGGAAACATTCCTGAGAGACAGAACAAAACAGTGCAGGGAAATGTTGTCATTTAATGGGGCGTTCTCATCATTAGTCGTTACATGTTTACAGCACGTACAAATCTTGTTCCCACTTGACGATGCATGACCTTACCTTATAAACACACATAACCAAAAAATGAAAGAGCACCAATGTTCTCCCTATTATAGTGCCAAATATTATCATAGTAATAATATCAAATGACCTCACAAAACAGCTTTTATTTGAAAAACTGTAATAGTTAAACAATTTCATTTTGGTCACTGGGGTAGGGTTAGAATTCATTAGCTGCAGTAGTTATAATGCCAGTTGAAGGTATGAAGCAAATCTAAAAACTAAATATGCAGTGATGTTGAAGTGTAAAGAGAGTACTGCAGATTTCAGGCCCCACTGTTATTAATCTAGGAGACTCTGAGCTTCTGCCATTTTACTAAAGATCATTGTAGATGTTGATTTTGGATCTTATTTGACTTCTTACAAAATTGAATGCTAGGATTGAGGTAGGACATACTCTATATTAGGTTCAATTTTGTTGGATTGTGGCTTTGGGTTGGATTTGACTGATTGCAATGTTGTCTGACTCCAGAGTTTTGGGGATTGCGTTTCAGTCATTCGTGCCATTTCCAGAGGAACCACCAACTGGGATTAGTTAGCATTCAGTCAGCAGTCTGTAATCCTCTTCTTCCCCCAACACCCCCCACCCCCACCCCCAAAACGCAGACACACACACACACACACTCTCTCTCTCTCTCTCTCTCTCTCTCTCTCTCTCTCTCTCTCTTACACACGTACACAAGTACACTGTTGCCCAAAAAGCAATGATTTTTCATTTTTATTTATTTGTTTGTTTGTTTGTTTGTTTGTTTTTACTAAAGCTTTTATCTTTGGGTTCAGCCCTGATTATGCTATGCAGATCTTGCAATTTATAAGTATCTCTGCAAACTTCTTATTCGTTTTTCTTTTTTTGTCTCCCACCTACAGGTCAGAAAAGAATGCTGTAAGCGTCAGTAGTCCAGGTAAACATGCAACACACAACATAAAAAGGACTTAATGAGCGCAGTATAAGGATCTCTGCTACACCCTGTTAAACTCTGTTGTGCTCAGTATGTGTGTAAAGGAGCGCTTCAGTGTCTCAGCTCTCCTCTGTTCTTTTCTGAGTGTGAGATAGCGGGTTGTATACAGCACTGTGGATAGGTTCAGTTCTGCTTCCTAAAGGCAGTAAAAAAAGGTGGTGGATGTTAAGTGTTAAATGCTTTCTGGCCCTTGCTTCATATGTTGCTGCCAAGCCTAAAAAGGGAAGCTGCCTCTGTTTCTTGCAAACTGAGAGGAGTAGAGAGGAAAATAAAAGAACTCTCTTGACCTTCTTGAGGATCAATAAGGTATATTTGAGTATACATTAATGGCATTGTTCCATTGTACATTAGCATTCAGTGCCTCTTTCTGTCAGCAGTACTTTCAATACTGCTGGATGTCCTGGAACTATAGATAATACAGAACCTAACTTTAGAACAGTTATCCTATGTCCTATATCCTACAAGTCATGTTGTGAGGGCAGGATTGGCATAAGTTTATCTTCACACAGGCTTATGGATCCAAATGTTAGAATCCCCTTAGAATAAAGCCTGGTATATTTATATTGTTTTGTCCAGTTTATGAAACAGACACGAAGGATGGAATGGTGAATGGAGACTGTATAAAGGGCATCCTGAAGCTTTGAACCCAGATTTAGCATATTAGGACAGAAGCTACAGAAGCAGCATGGCCAAATGTGATTACCAATGCTAATTAAAATCTTATTTCCCCACAATATTTTCAAGCCCTCTGCATCTGAAATATTAAAACAAACAGTCTGCTGGTAAAACTCTGAAAACCTGACGAATTAGAGTAAAATTTGAATAACTGTAGCATGATGTACTTATTAGATACAGAATGATTGCTAACAGAATGTATTGTTTAAAGTGGTACTATATAGTTTTATAGCACAATTGCATATAAGTGCTGAAACTTTTATTAATAGCTTCACTCATAACTGCTAAGCATCGTTCAGGTTAAGTGAAGAATAAACTAGTAAGATGTCCATCCTGAAAACTTTTCCATGTTGGAAAAGTAAAAGGAACAATTTTACTATTACAGAGTCTGGCACTGGAGACTGGAGTAACTGTAATCACCACAGAAAAGAATTCAAACGCTTGTTTATCACTGTAGATTAGCCGTGTTTTCAGACTGTCACATTCATCATTTTACATCCCGTTGACCCATGTTCATTTCAAACATATCTGCTGAGTTCAAAAGTCACTTTGTCTTCTTTTTGCAAATTGCCATTATAGAAATTAAGACAAGTTACAAAGAGCAGCATATATGAACAATAAAAAACTACTGTTAGAGCTACTGTTCTAGAGAAGAAATCCTCAGACACCTTCTGACCAATCAGAATCAAGCATTCAGCAGCGCTTTGGTGTAAAAGCACTTAAGCTACCGTTGTAAGTTAGTTTGAGCTGGCTTTCCTAAATAAAGCATACATCTTTGTCCTCTCTATGCAGTGTCAGCAGATGTGCTTATTGAGTGTGTGAAGAACAAAGACCATCAGAAGGTATGTTCCACAAACATCGATATATATTTTTACATTATCTTTTTCGTTACTGCAGTGAGCCACCTCAGTTATGTGCATTATGGTTCCTGTACACATGAAACATGCAGACATATAGACAGATTTAACATATTAACATAAAATATATGATTATTTTTTTCACAAATCAATATTTTAGAAGCATAAAATTCTGTTTACAGCCATGAACAGTAGAGACACATCATGCGTAACTGATCGTCAGCAATATCATTAACATTATTATATTTTCTAACTTTCATGACACTTTTGCTATAGTTATACCTGAGTTTACATTTAAAACACTTGAATACAGGCTAATTGTGAAACTTGTGAAACCACTTTTACTACGCCATAAGTAGTCTTGCTTTTATACCTCATATTAAATCCATAAAACATCATTTTTGCTGTTTGGGCTCTGTAGCTTTAATTTTAGGCTTCCAAACAAAAGAAATACCTGCAATGCATATTTCTAAACCAACATTTTGTTTCCTATTCGATATTTTCACCCATATTTCTCATCAGTTAGACATTTTCCAGGTATACTGTTACTTTTTCTGTGTGTATTTCCACTGAAAAAGAGCTGTTTCACATCTGGCACATTGTGTTCAGCTCCAATACCAAATTCCTAAAGGTGTAGTAGCAAAGTCAGGTAATTGGGGTCTGCTTCACCTGGTTGCCATGACAACAGATTTTTCCGAAAAATAGGAGCTGAAAGGTGTGTGGCATAAATAAATACAACCCCCCAGCCCCCACCCCTCCTCCCAGCCCCCTTTTTGGTGAGACCTAGATATGGTAGACAGACAGACAGATCATTGCTGTGTCACTGAGGTCAGTAATATAATACACACACATAATGCTGCTCTAGTATCTGTAATCACCACAGAAAGGAAGTCAAACACTTGTTCATCACTGTAGATTAGCCATGATTTATGACCGTCACATTTTTACCCAACACTGTAAGAAGTAGCTTGGCTTCTTGGGACTTAATTCTAACTACGACAGATTTGTAAGATAGACCGAGTCATGGTAAAATTTGGTACAGAACATCTCCCTAGAATGCATTATAAATAGAACCATTATATTACCACAAAATACTGTCAAGCAAGTGAAGACTCCCTTATGAAGAGATTAACACAAGAATGAATCTAGAGAAGGATAAAACACCTATATGGGCTCCCAGGTTGCACAACACACATACTATATTTTAATGTTGCCTTTAAAAAGCCAAAATTCTGTATTGCGTTGTTAGATTATTTTTCTTAGACAGTTCATTTTTAAATGCTTCTCCTTCTGGAGCTTTCCAGCTACATGCACCAAACGCAGCCAAGCTCTTCATGCTGTTCTGACTTAAGTTCCTTTTCCTAGAGGTCAGAATTCCACGGAAACTCAAAGTGGACTAAATTCTCATAGGATTCTAATAAAAAATTTGGCTTTTTTACTTGAAATTCTTTTAAAAAACTTCAGACTATTAGGACTGATGAAGGTGTACATTAAACTGATCACACTTGCAGTTTTCCCTTAGTGGACGATAAAAAATCCTCAAAAGTGACATCAATAAGTTCAGCACAATGAGGAGACCTGGATAATGTGTATTCTGGTGATGTCACACTCACATATCCACTCCCCTCCAAAAATACTGGCACCACGTCTGTCCACTCACCTCCAACAAGCATTGGACATTATATAGCTACTTGCTTCAACCTCAATCATTACACAATTTACAGGCTGTATATTTACAATCACACCCTTCAGCATCACCCAAATGATGATGAGGTTCCCTTTTGAGTCTTTTTCCACTTAAGGTTTCTTCCTCTTCCATCCAAGGGAGTTTTTCCCACAGTCACCTCAGGCTTGATCATTGGGGATAAATACAAACACATTTAAATATGTCTAATATTAATATAATACAAAAATTCATATTACACATATTTAAATGTGTAATATGAATTTTTGTATTATATTAATCTTTGTATAATATAATTTTTTTTTGTAATATGTTTCGTATGTTCTGTAAAGCTTTTAACAATGTCCATTGTTTAAAGTGCTATACAAATAAATTTGAATTGAATTGAATTCAACAAGCTAACATCAATGTTTGCCATGACAAACTTTAAAAATTTGCTTCTATATTATAATTACTAAATTATACCATATTTCATACCATCTGTGCCTGGGAGTAAAAGAGAACATAACTGGGTGGGATTACATTTTCACTTGCTTTTAATAAGAATAACACAATAAATGTTTGTTTTTTGTCACTAGGGTACTTTTTGTTAGAGAATCGAATAAGTGAATTTGTTTAAGCTAAATAATTGGACCTTGAGAAACAGTACATTTAAATTTTATGTTTTCAGTGTAAAAAAAATAAGGACCTGTACAAAACTGTCAGAGCATATCAACGTGTGTATGAGTGTCGGGTGTGAATATGGGTGTATGAAAAGCTACTACTTAGTGCTGAAGATCTTCAGAGGAGGTCTTTTACAACAGTACTAGTTTAAGTAAATGTGTGTGTGTGTGTGTATCTCTCTCTCTAGCTAGAGGAGCTCCATAAACAGGGAGCAGACCTGAGTGTGCAGGACTCAGCAGGTCGAACATTACTCCACCATGCAGTGGATGTGGCCAGTAAAGACATCGTCAGATACATCATTGATAACGGTGAGATAATCTCTTTGTCTCTCTCAAACACCCACCCACACACAAACACACACACAGCACTGTTCAGTCCATTTCACACAATATGCAGGACATATTTTACAGGGCGTTCTTTAACTTCACAGCATTTGGGTACACGTTGATTCATACATCTGATGCTTTGACCTCGGTGATATTACACCTACCCTCTGAATAACATTCAGCACTTATGTAAGGAATAACACATGATAGTACGTGCAGTGTAGAATCATTAAGATATGATGCAACACTGGTTTGCTGACATTTTGTTAGCATTGATGTATTATTATACTTCATTATACGTGTTATGTAGCACAGGAACGTGTATCTTTATGTAACGATACCCCTACAGAGAGGATTAGTACCTCATGAGTCAGTTTTAAACATGTTTATTGCCATGTTTTATTCTTTTATGTCTAAATCTTAGAATGGAAATGTTTCACTCAGTCTCAAAATTATTAGGAATGAAAAAAAAGGTAAGAAAGAGGGAAAAAAGTCATCTTTTAGTAATAGTCAAAACAGTCATTTTTTAAGGCTGTAGACATAGCCAACAGTTGGTGAGAATAAAATCAGATCAGATTCTCTTTTCCTCTATACAGTACACTTTTTCTCCAAGTGCTTTGACAGTGCATTTATTCTCAGGAGGATGAAAGAAAAAGAGATAATGGACAACAGTTTGTGTGCATTTATTTTAAATATTATTATGAGTGTCAAAACCACATTTGTTTTTAAGAGAAAATACTGCTATTAAAAAAAAGTTTCTTCTTATGATTATTTTGATTAGAGGAATGCTAAGTTTCTTATATTGTTCAGTACAAAATTGTAATAATTGTGCAATCTTTGTTTTATATAATCATGTTTGCTCAGATTAGTGAAACCAGCAATTCTGGAGTTTACTGTATCAACGTGCATTGTTACTGTCTGTAGTGTATAATTGTATATACACTGTTCCCATAATGAAGTGCATGCACTGCAACAATTTCTTCTTTTTCAGGACATAAATACCTTTTCTACATTTCTAGCTTGGTAACACACAAAGTAGACTTTATGTTGTCTCTTGTTTCCCCTTTTTAACAGCACCTGTTGATATACTGGATGTGACAGAGACAGAAAAGTAAGAAACACTATTTCTTTCTTGACTTTTCCTATTTATTTATTTTTTAAATTGGCCAGGATAAGCTTTACCAGTTGGATTGACAGCTTTTGCTTTTATCTTGCCAGTGACTAGTTTCTACTGTTCTTACTTGCAGCGGCGAGACGGTGTTGCACAAAGCTGCCTCATTGTGTCAGAGGACAATCTGTCACTACTTAGTGGAGGCTGGAGCTTCTCTTATGAAGACAGATTTACAGGTGGGAAAAACAAGTATTTTTATTATGATTAACCCCCGAGACTAATACACCATTCCAGCAAAAATGGGAGACAGGGACATCTGTACACTGAAACAGAAGTGCTGTATCCAGTTTTTCCACAGATCTACAGTATGCAATGTGACAAAAAAAGCTAAGGAGATCCATTATAGTGTTCAGGATGGAAGTGATTTTCTAATCATCCCCTTAAACTTTCCGATGTGCGTCATCGGTTTGGAACAAAGGGTGCTGGAAAATCTGCTTTTGTGAACAGCCTGTAATCTCTTTGCTGTTTCTAGTTGGGCTGACAGGCTTTAACTGGTGGCTAGTTTTTCACTCTTTCATGCTTTCTGTCTTGCTGTCTGAAGCAGCATGTGCTCAAACCTCCACATGACAGATGGGATATTTTTTAGTCTGTTCCTAACCTGTACTTTCCTTGGGGCAAATGTATGCTGTCTGCCATACTGGCTGCCTCACCAGCACCCTCAAATGCTTTTAAACCCCACTAACACCAATAGTTTAAACCCAAATGTACTCATTATCATATCAGATTTCTAAAACCAAATCATTACGATCTCTTTCATCTCTCCACATCTCTCTTATTTGCTTGTTTGATTTTGTGTGTGTGTGTTTTCTACTGTATCTTCCTCTCCCACTCACTGTCTTTCTCCCACATTTGCTCTCTTTCCTTTCTTCAGCCATACATGTCCGCTTATGGATAATATATGTTCCCCATGTTCTCTCTATCTGGCTGCTGTGTGTCTGTCTGGTTTATTTTATCCTTTGTGCTGTGAAGAAGCTCTCCGGTACTGTTTTTTTTTTTTTTTAAACAGTTGTCAGAACAATGTTCTTATTCTTCACAAACTTGTGAAGAGCACTTCTATCTGACGTAATTATAATGCTATTCATTCTTGTCTAAATGGAAGCTCCTCTGATTTTTTTTTTCTCTCTCACTGTGAACATTTCTCATTGTTTGTCACCGGTCCTTGTTATTCCAGAGCATTTTTTTAAGCTGTTATCTCCAAAAGTGATAAGCAGAAACAGGGAGCTTTAGGTATTTTAAAGTATAAAAAAGCTGTAGTGTTTCTGATTGTCTACACAAAAAGAGCTTTATCTGTCATAAGCGGCAACGAAACTGCCTGTGCTTTAAAAAGGAAAAAAAATTCAAGCTCTCTTCTCTTCAGCATGTCAGATTATGGTGATAATAAAAGACATTCAGTGGTTCTGGCACAAACATTGTTGTGACTAATGGATAGAAGAAAGGTTTTGGATGCTGTACAATCTTGATTCATTGAACTCACAGATTCCATTCCTCCAGTGATTCCTACTCATAAGTCAGTATGTGGAATTCAGTACTGTATGGGAAGTTCTTGTGTTAAACTGTGTTCAACTGTTGAACAATGCAGTGCAGTGTGTACTGATTTGGTGAAAGGGAACTCCTTACTCCATGTATTAGGACACATCTGGGATCTCTGATGAAGCCTGTCTACAGCAGATGGTATTCGAAAATTTGAAGAGATGGTTCTTGCCAGCTTATGTACATCATTTGCATATGATGTTATATATTTGTTTGGCTTTGGATGCATCATTATTAAATGGGACCAATTAAATATAATGTGGAACAGGGGCACTAAAGCAATTGATATTGTGAACCAGAGTGTGATGAATCATATGTTTTAAAGAAAATAATTGGCCAGACTGCATCCTTTGCTGAATAAGGCCTTCAGAGAAATCCAGTGGGTTTTGTCAAAGTAGGCTCTTGACAGTCTGCTCGACAGAGTGCCTGGATACTAATGGTTTGTGTCCACATGGAACTTGATGAGGTCCACTCAAAATTGCCCACTCAAGCTGATTTACTGGCAAAATTTTTCAAAAGAGCCAATTAAAACATTTTATCTCTTTTGCATTTTTGCATTTAATGCATATGTAATTTGTAGCTGGTCTAACTAGACATACAGAAAACCAAGATGGTGTCAAAGCAAGCTGGTAATTGCATGTGCTCAGAACAGTAGAGCCAGAGGGCCGGTATAAAAATCAGAATCAGAAGCTGGTAAGAATGTTCACCAGTTACAGACAAAATAAAACACTTTGTGTGTAAACAATGATAAAGTTGACCAAATAAGACTAAATAAGACCAGAAGTATTCACAAACTGACCACAGAGAATAAAAAGAGTAATATAAAAATATCGGGATAGCAGATACTAACCGTCTAATAATAGCAGTCACTAACCTCACCCTTTGCACATGATACTCTTTTCTTGTTAGCCAAGAATGAAATGCTACAATATTAAATCAAAGTATTTCCAGCGTGTCCTTCCCCCCCAGTTATAGTTTGCATTTTTGCATTTGCAGGGCGATACCCCGAAGCACAGAGCAGAAAAAGCAAAGGACCCGGAGCTGGCAGCGTATCTGGAGAATCGGCAGCATTATCAGATGATCCAGCGCGAGGACCAGGAGACAGCAGTCTGACCTCTGACCTTTCACACACCTTCCCCTCTAGAGTCTGGAGCTGTCTACATGTGCCAAACCAATAAAGTAAATAAGAATGGACTAGCTCATAATAAAAGGCTCCTTTATATGGGGTGAATACATACTGTAACTCCTAACCGACTCTAGAGCTAAGAGACACATGTACACACGCTATGAAGAGATCTGCAGGTTTACCGGCTTGACTAAATTTACATCCATTTCACTGTCATCATGTATCAGTGTGTCTGTGTCAGAATGTATGGAGAGGGCTGGGGTTTTCTTTGTTAAGGCAGTCACTAATCTGTGTGGCTTTTAAAGAGCAACCATTCAGATTAATACAGTTTGTGTAAAAGAGTTTGTTGAATGTTGTCTCAAGATGGTATGAGACTGTGAATCAATGTCTGATGTGAGCTCTGTGCAGCACTGATCACACAACTCAAAATTTCAATTTTTATGTTTTGTTAAGAAAAATGCTAATGTTAATAAGGAGAATAAGTTTATTGCTTTGCAGGATCTTACATTTCAGAGATTTACTGATGTATTTGTTTATCCAAACTAAGGAGTGTTGAAAACTTAAATTTTAGGATGTGGGGTGCTGGCTTTCAGCTCTCACTGCACTGAAAACATTTGGAACATTTGGAGCCTTTGGAAGCTTTTTTCTGGCTTTGCTTCTTCGTTGTTTTATTTTCTTCTCTTCTCTTCTGGAAAGGTTTCCTTCTAATAACTTTTGGTACTGTAAGTGTATCTTATTAGGTTTCTGTCTGAGAAACCTTTGCACTGTAACTATCATTGCCTTCTTTATTCCACTCATGAATTTCCTGATTTATAATTGTTGTACTTAAGTTACAGTTCATTTGTAATACCCTTTTAATAGTAAATAGATGTTTATATAATTTATCACTATAACATCTGACTTGTTTACTTGTCTTATTATATTATAAAATACTGAATATTTACTTTATTCTTTTTTTTCCGAATGCAGATCACTTGATTTTGTTCCTAATTTTCCGCTCTTTAGTTTTTCTGGATGGTCTCACTGTATGACAGAATGTTATCCTTCTAATCAACGCTTTATCTTAACGCACCAACATGTAATGATGCTATTTATTTTCTATAATAGATATAGGTCTAAGTTAAATTAGATTTGAAACTAGATATTACTCATTAATGGATTAATATTAAAAAAAATAATTCAAATTTTCAAAGAGGGCACTTTCTTGTGTCCACTGTACAGTTCTATCTTATATATTTATTTATACAGATGCCCACACACTCACACCCAAACCAACACACACACACAAAAGACCCAGAAAGGAGATCTCTTAAATAGATCATTTCAATGGCCATGTTACACAAACTAGTATTTTTTCCATTCAAGTAGAAAAAAAAACATGCTTATCCTACGTTATGTAATAACAGCTCACACACTTAAATCTTCAACAATGCAGCAGATTTGACATTAAACTTTTTTTATAGAAGTTTCTATAAAATAACCTTTTTATAGAAGCTTTCTTAAATAAGTATTGATGAGGTTTGATATTTCCACATTGACAGTTTGATAATATAATATAAAATGAACCTTTTCTATTAAAAAAAAATATTATACCACAGCACTCTTGAATTCTCCAATTCCTCAAAAGATTTTGATTACATTTCTCTAACAGCAGATCTGCAGTAGTTTGACTGCATGGCAAATCCCAGGTTTACACTAAAGCAGAACAAAATTAATTTTGCGTTTTTTGCCACATGACTGAAATCTAATAATAAACAGATTTTAAAAATGGAGACATGGATAAGTTTTTCTGTGATGGTTTCCTATAGAAGCTCTTTGTTGCAGTCATATGTAATGCTTTGAGGGCTGTACTGTAGATACCTTAAGGGAAACAATAAGAGAAACTACTGTAACATGTTTTGCAACATAAAACCTTTTGCAGCATAAAAATTGATTTTCTGTTCTTTAATATATTGTTTACAAATGTTTATTGGCAAATCGCTGTGGTATAAAAGGAATGACATTTCTTAATAGACTATTATTGGCAAATAATCATCATTGGGAGGGCAAAACACCAACCCGATTTATTCCTTGTTTTTTCTGCATTGGTTCATAATCTGTCGAGTAAGACAGAAACTAATTTTTATGCCAAATTTAAATGACTGCCTGGATGCATATTAGATGTGCCTATGTAAATGTGCTGCCATAGCAAGCACACATTATGTAGTATTTTTAATATCAAAAATCTATATACTAAAAGATTTTTTTCCTAAAAAAAATCTTTTGTTTTTTAGCAAGAAAAATTACAGCAAATAAAACATGGAAGCTAGTTACATAATTACGTTTATTGCTTCTCTTTTAGATGAAAATATTTATTTTTTTGTGTAGTATGGAAATAATAATAAAAAGTGTTGATTGGTCTTGTCGGTGTGATTTGACCGAAGCTCATTATGTTGGATCTGTCCGCAGTTAATAGGAGCCAGCATGAGCTATAGTCCCTGCATCTGTTAACTTTTCTATAGTTAAGAAGCCTCATTTAAATCAGCAGTTAAGAAGCTGAACTGCACACAGTGCCTTCTTTAAAAATCCACAAAATGACACAGACTTCATGTATTTTTAGATTCCGGTATCTAATTTGCAGATAGTTGTTTCAATGCCAATCTAATTAAAATATTAAATAGTATATTTGTGTTGTCCCCCTCTCCTATGTGCTTATTATGAAGTAAGACTTTACTTTTTGGGAAAATGGCTGCCTCTTAGGGCTTTATAAAAAAATGTCCCAGAATTGATCCGTTTGAAATAAGCATCTTCTGCTTCTTTGATTGCCTTGCAAAAACATTTCCTATACAGGTTTGCATGTAATCTGGTGCAATAGGCCATTTGGATAAATAGAAATATAATGGTTTTGTACTATAATTACAGAATAATGGTGAATACCTAGAAATGCTATGTACACACCATTTTGTTTCAGTGAATTGATTCTGGTGTTTGTGATTCTTCCAAGACTAATAAAGAATAGTATTTCAAGTATTTATTAGGTAGTATTTATATTTTCTTAGACTATACTGTAATAGTAATTTATCTGATCAGGGTATATGATGATATACTATGATACACATGATACATGGAACTTGTCTTTTTGTCTTTTTTTATATATATATATATCTGTTGATTTTGTTTATATATAATGATTCTAACATTTTGTATAAACTCCAGCTTCAACAGCTGTATCTTGTGATGCCTATTGTCTACATCAGGAGTGTTTAAAATTCAGGTCTTGCTGGACTACAAATCTCTAGGGATTTGTGTCACAAATTTAGCCCATGAAGGCTTTAGTAATTAGCTAATGTGTTGACTCGGGTGTGTAAAATGTGTTAAATGAGGTAGAATGGCAAACTCTGCAGTGCTGTAGCCCTACTGGGGAGACACCCCTGGAGTGGTTTTATTATGTATGGTCTAACTCCAACTTTTCTGTCATTGGCAGTTGTTTTATTTCATAACCCTTTTCAGGTTTTTCACTTTTGGAGTACCCTTAACTGCTCTGGGTGAGCAAAAGTAAAAGTATTTTTTAAGCGTGAACACAAGTTTGTTTTATTATGAAACCAGTTCTTTTTCATATTAGAGTAAAACTTTTGTTTAGGTTTTTTTTAAATAGAATTTTAACTTCTGCTTCTGTGGAGTCGGTTGCCCGATATCACTTTACTTCGGTAAGAAAATACAACATTTCTGTCTACTGCATGTTTGTACATGTTTACTCCAGCGATTACATTGCAGGTGAGGGTCACTAGATGATGTTGTAATCCAGTCCAGAACAGCAAACTCCCTTAAGGCAAACTAAACACTCCCACTTCCCCTTAGTTTTAGAAGATAGACCTATCTAGTACCCTCTCTGTCCGCTGACTCACTGCCTACATGCCTGTGGGCTTGTAATGGTTCACCAGTTGAAAAACAGGATGTACATATTTCACACAAGCACTTAATATCTTAAGATCAGGCATAACTTCAACAACTATCACTATATACTTTCCATATTATCAAAAATACATTGCCAAGTATGTATATAAATAATTAGTTTATTATATATTAAATGTTGTATTATAATGTTATTTTAGGGTTGTTGTCTTTTTTGTTTTGTTTTGTTTTTTTCTTCTCCCTGTTAAATCTCATTGTTGGAAAGTGTACAATATTTCCCAAAACCAATCTTCTAATGCCCAATGCCTGTATTCTGCATAAAGAAATTTCATTACACATGATACAGTGATTCAAGATAAAACGTTGTTTTCTGCAATTATTTTAGAGCTGAAGTTTTGTTTATTGTCTGTTTTTTCTTTTTTCTTTTAGCGTCACCAGTTTTTCTGCTTTGCCATTGAAAGAGCATTGTCTACATGATTTCACACACTTATCCAGGATGTACCTGAAAAAGATTTAGTACTGAATTGTTACATTGAACTTAGGTCTTCAATAAACTTACCAATACAAATTATCATCATCTTTGGGTCCTTTTGTGTGTTGGTAAGTCTTAGTTGAATGTAGAGACTGGTTCTTCTCACGGTTGTTTTCAGTTTTTTACACTGCATGGACACATTAACCCTTCACCTATTAATTATATTTCCCATGACTTGTCCTGTACCACTGCTTGTGTGTGTGTGTGGGTGATTGGTAATTATTTGAAGCCAGTCTGACCCTTCCCCACCCCTAAAACCAGAGTGCAATGGTTTCATCCAGTCCTGTGATATGGAACAGAGGTTGAACTGTAGAAAACATTGATGATGTCTTTCCTCTTCAGCGGGCTATAAAGAGCATATATTAACCTTGCAACCTCTAAGCCACTCTTTCTCTCCATTTCTTTTCTTTATCCCCCTTCATTCCTTTGCAGTTCTTTTCTAGCTGTTTTCTCCTTTTTGGAGTGGGGGGTCTGTCACACAGATGTGTGCCCTTTGTTACTTCACTTTTTCCAAGAATAACAGCCTGTTCCCAGAGTGATAAATAATTCCAAGATCAGCACATAAAATTGTCTTTTGTTTTCTTTGAATTGAATTAAAATGTCTTCCTCAAAGAGTCTGCTTCAGATATTTGATACTTGCAATATAACACGAGTAACACATAAGTAACAAAAAAGAAAAGTATACTTATATATGGGTGAATTCAATGTTAGATGGATAGACAGATTATTTGCGAAATTTCTGGAAATATGTAAATTGTTGCTGTTATCTGTTTAATAACTTTATGTAAGTAAGTGATTTTGCAGGCATGCTATTATGGGTAATCAAAGATGGGCTAGCGTGTAATATGGAGTTTCTTTTAATGTGCTGAAGTTGATTATTTAACTGTAAAAGCATCCCCTTGTACCACTGCAATTTTAAATTCTTTATCAAATCATGTCATACCTTTGTTTATCATTGTATGTAATCCTGTGGAACATTCACAAAACAAGTTATTTCATGTGATTGCTTATTGTAGCGCAAATATTGATCTATATTTGTTCCCTCTCACAATAATATAATAATCATCACAAGGGATCACAAGTTATGTGATCCCTTGTCCTGGTTCCAGTCAGGATTCGGACGGCTGAATTTTGAACTAGCTGTAGTTTATTTAGGGTAGCGTTTGAGACCCTGACCAGCAAAGCATTACAATAACACGAGAAAACACAAAGATATTGATCAACTTTTCTGTTTTTAAATGAAAGAATGATGTCTTTACAGTGTTCTGAACATGGGGAACAAATGTTAAATGTGCATCAAATATCACCCCTAAATATTTTAATTTTGTTTGGAATTCTAGTGTAGAGCCATCCACACTTATATACTCAGCCTTACGTAACTGGTAGGGTGAACCAATGAGCATTACCTCCATCTTGTCACTGTCCAGACACAAGAAATTTCCAGACCTCCATTTTTTATATATCAATGTATTTAATAACACAAAATATACAGCTTGTGATGTTATTAATGAAAACAGCTTGCAAGTCCTCTGACCTGAATACTTTCTCTGTCAGAAAACCTAAAGTTGCTTGTATGTTGTGATTACAGAAACACAACCACAAAAATGAACAGTCAACAGCTACTTTATAAAGGGCACCTGTAAAGTTGCACATTTATGCAGTTATGCAGCCAGCCAATCACGTAGAGGCAGTACAATGGATAAAATCACACAAACTGCATTAATGAGCAGATACCTATATGTTTAAATACTAGGCTACTGCAACTGTAGGAAGTAATTAATTCTTTATGCCTGATTTTACTCTGGCAGATGGATATAATTAAAGCTCCATTCTGCAGGGTTGTCTGAGAGGAAGCACTACATCTGCCTCTAATTTTAACAAATTATTGGAACACAGTGTTCTAAGAGTATGATCTTTTATCCTAACCACACCTGCAAGGAGTTTTAAAATGCACACGAGTAGAACCACAATGGTTGTGTTCTGTACATGCATGTTTAGTATATAGCATGTGTAATATAAAATATTGTACAGAATTATAATTTCAGAATCTAATAGTAAAAAAGAGAACAGAATTGATCTTCTTGCAAAGAAGTGCCCCGTTTTCTGTGAAACTGTGTATGATTCCACATTTTGTCCAGAATATCTAATAAACTCTATGAACTTATACAATGGTGGTACTTAGCAATTAATACTTAGCATAGTTTAGTTTAGGGGCATGTGGTAGCCTGGTGGTTATGGTGATGGGCTACCAATTGGAAGGTTGTGAGTTCGATCCCAGGTCCACCAAGCTGCCACTCTTGGGCCCATGAGCAAGGCCCTTATTGCTCAGTTGTACAAAAAAAATGAGATAATGTAAGTTGCTCTGGATAAGGGCGTCTGCCAAATGCTGTAAATATAGTTAATTTTTTTAGGTTATAAATGTACATTTTAAAAAAGCATAATGTGAATATAAAATCTAATGTTCATTTGTAAAGACACAGAAATTATAAAAAAAATACATAAAATACACAGATGCTATCAGTTACACTGGCTTTATTGTTATATTGAATGAGAGGTGTTTTATATTAGGTAAACAAATTCGGGATGTTCTGGTATATTTTTGGTGATCACATTTTCAGGCAGGACATGATGTTGCTGCCTTAAAACTACATGCTTCCTTGTTAAATCCTAAGCTTGGACTGTTCTTCTGTTTCAGTTGTTCTCCAAGACGAGAGATGAACTTCCCCACAAAATAAAAAGCCAGCGGCATGCCATGTTCTTGGCCATGACACTATCATGGATAAATCAATATATGAAAATAAAGAAATGTGTGAATAATTTTAGGTTCTTAAGTTGAGTCAAGGTGCCTTTATTGTCATTTCAATCATATATAGCAGTCACAGTACACAGTGAAATGAAATAAAATGCTACATAAAAGGACATAGAGCTACATAAAAACAACACAGAGCTAAGGACTTAAAGCTGTCCTAGCCACATAAAGTGCATTGTGTAAATTGCACTGCAATGTGCAACCTAGTGGAAAACTAGAGGATTGTAAATTAAAACGGTTCAAGTAAACATACAATTTTATGTAGCAGCAGTTTGATGAGGTATTGAAATGTGAAATGTGGTGTACAAAACAGCAACTGAATAAGTGTTTTGTTCTAAACAGTCCAGTGCAGTTAGTGTGTGTGTGTGTGTGTGTGTGTGTGTGTGTGTGTGTGTGTGTGTGTGTGTGTGTGTGTGTGTGTGTGTGTGTGTGTGTGTGTGTGTGTGTGTGAGACACCAATCACATTATCCTTATGTAATATAGATATTCAAAAGTCATTTCATCTATGAAATCTGTCCCAATCTCTAGAATTATGTGCAAGCCAGAGTTTTTTTTTGTGTTTATATATATATATATATATATATATATATATATATATATATATATATATATATATATATATATATATATATGAGAATGTATTTCATTGTCATTTCTACTCCTTGCAGCTGACCTTGATGTCAGGGGTGTTAGCAAACCTACATTTACACACTATTGTAATGTACAAACACATCTGACTCAGTTGAGAAACGTGTAGTCAAGTCTTATGCTATCTGTTTATATAGCATCCACCCTTTTGCTGTTATCACTATAAAATATCTGGACTTTTTTGGACTATGACTATGCTATACCAGGTCACCCTACACACAGCTTAGAAGAGTTATATATGCATAGAAAAAGATCAGAAGGACAAATTTGTCAGGAATTTAACTACAGGCTGTCCAGAAATTCTCCATACATACAGACATAGTCTCCATACTCCACATGATTTAGTAAAATGCCTTCTATTTTGCTATGGACTTTAACTGGAAAAATTGCAAGCACATCAAACAGGACTTTTTGTCTTTTTTACTTTTTGTGTGTGTTTGCAAATAGAAAAGCATTCATTTAGAGAATTTTCCTAAATAAATAAATAGATGAATAAATGAATAAATAAATAAATAGAATCTTAATTTTCCCTGTGTATAAGGATTTTAGGGATAGGCTTCATTTTGCATGACAGTGCCACGCTCTCTTAACCTCGCCAACGGAATGCCGGTCACGTGACTCTGGGCGTCATGGGGTGTCTAATTTAAAGCTGTTCAGACTGGGGTTTGGTTCACACTTACTTTTGTTTGGACAGAAACAAAGCCAGGCTTCGAGCGGATGCTGGAGAGGAACTTGCAGACACAGTTTTCCTAACTTTTGTGTGTGGAGCTTGAAACAGAGCGATCGAGTAAGTGTATAAAGTTCACTTTTAACACACATGAAGTAGCGCAGAAACTGTGGGGATTTTATACTGAATTCTTTTCTTTAAGTAAAGTTAAAAAAAGCTATATGAATGGAAGCGCATCTAATTCGGATTATCAGCAAGTAAAGGTTTAAAGTAAACAAACCAAGTGATAATTCTTTGGGAAAATCATACAATTTCTCCCTTGAACGTTTAGTGAAAAAAAAAAAAAAAAAAAAGAAGCCCTGATCTGCACTTTTATTTAGTATTAACCCTGCTTTTGTATGCTGATATGTTATGTTACCCAAAAAATCTATATATAAAATAGTTTTGTTTAGTTTTAAAAGTTTAAAATAAAGTTTTAAGCACTTTTTAACCAAGAAAGCTGTTAATGGTAGTTCTGGTGTGCTGTGATAAGCAAACGCAATAAAGCAGGATGGTACATGCACACAGTAATACTAATAACAAAAGCTACAGAGTGAATGGTGAAGGGAGTTAGTGAGGAGGTGGAGAGCTGGAGAGAGGCAGTTTGTGTGCTTTTAATGCCCTTGGTAGTGTTCATCTCCTATTGACTTTAATGGGCTGATTAAGGCGAGCTGAGTCAAAAGCTTCAGGTTGGAGAGAGAGAGAGAGAGAGAGAGAGAGAGAGAGAGAGAGAGAGAGAGAGAGAGAGAGTGTGTGTGTGTGTGTGTGTGTGTGTGTGAGAGAGAGAGAGAGAGAGAGAGAGCATGTGAGGGATAGGGGGAGAAAGAGAGAGGGGGAAGAGAGAGAGGGAGAGAAAGAGCGGGATATATATATATATATATATATATATATATATATATATATATATATATATATATATATATATATGAGAGAGAGGGAGAGAGAGAGAGGGGGAGAGAAAGATATATATATATATATATATATACATGAGAGAGAGAGAGAGAGAGACCTTTTCACCCAGCCTGTGTTTGCATCTGCAGCCTCTTTCCCCTTCATCTGCCTCAGTTCTCATTCCAGTGATTACAATCACATTTCATGCTAGACATTGTTGTACAGCCTGCATGGTTGTGTGTTAAGGGGAGAAATAAGTAACTGCTTTCCCTCTTGCTTTGACTGTGGGTAATTTTCCATAAGCTCCTTGAATGTGAATACCAGATATGTGGAAAAAAAAATCAATAATAGATTAAAAATGATGTAGTGTGCATTCAAACTCCTAAAAGTATACATCTTGTAGCTGTGTTTTCCAAAGTGAGGTCAATAAGCCTCAAGGGGTGTGTGATGTACAGGGGTTTGCACATGTATGTATGTATGTATGTATGTATGTATGTGTGTGTGTGTGTGTGTGTGTGTGTGTGTGTGTGTGTGTGTGTGTGTGTGTGTGTGTGTGTGTGTGTGTGTGTGTGTGTGTGTGTGTATGTGTGTATGTATGTATTTTTAATTTAATGAGATTACAGTGATGGGTTATTAAACTACTATAAAGTAGCAGTATAATAGTTATTAATTAGTTATTATGGTTTGTTGACTTCAGGTTAATATAATGAGATTAAATTGAATCTTGGTGAATGTCAAAAAGATTTATAAGAAATACAGAATATTACGAATCTAGTATATGATGCAATGCAACTGTTCAAGAATAAAAAAACATTAATGTTTTCTAACTAAAAAGGTTAAATATTTGGGTAATTAATCTGCTAGTTCAACGATTAAAGTGGTCCATTTACGATAATTGGAGAATATACTTATATATCTCCTTTTTCGCTCTTTTTTTGGACCAAGACTGCAAAAAAAATGTTCTAGATATTTAAATGATATGGAAAAATACTACCATCATGGCACAGATAATGAATTTGTAATAGCTCTAATACGTTGTACAGCTTTCTAACATTATTTACATATAGGTATATTTTGCTGTTGATATATTGTTCATATTTTGTATGAGAAGACAGAGGAGTAAATATGGCACAGAGACATAGTTTAACTTCATGTACTGGTTAACTTTTTATATTTCAACTGGGAAATGCAGAAGCGCAAAGCCACAGGGTCCAAATGCTTTACCACTAAAATAGGGAGGTTTCTGCTCTTGGCTTTAAAGCACTCAAGATTTGTATTGAATAATCAGTGTAGTGACCTGAGTAGAGCTGAACATTGAACTTTGTTCTCTCTCTCTCTCTCTCTCTCTCTCTCTCTCTCTCTCTCTCTCTCTCTCTCTCTCTCTCTCTCTCTCTCTCTCTCTCTCTCTCTCTCTCTCTCTCTCTCTCTCTCTCACTGTGAGTGAGATTTTGTGTGTGTGCGTTTTTTTTTTGTTTTTTTTTTGCATGTCTACACATGATAAACAATGTGGATTTATGATGCTTAATCACAGACAGTATAATCATAGTTTCCAGTACTTGTAGTAATGTGTTTACTGTGACAGCTGTTTTTATGCATGTTGTCTGTTTTTGCTGCCTGGACTTCAGTTCTTCCTGTATGTGTCGATCTATATTTGGTCAAAATGTTTTTAGCCTCTGATATTCTGTATTTATATTTTATCTACATTCTGTAGGGAATGTAATAATGTGTTTAGTTTTTAGATTGGTCTCTTTCAAACTCATGAAAGAATTTTACTTAATTGGAATGTTAGGGCACAGCAGTAATGGATCTAAGATATGTTGGCAGTGAGATGGCTTTTTATACATCTGAATGAGCCAAAGACCTCCTGATGAGTGCACAGCTCTGCCAAAACTAGCGAACTGGGTCACATCTTTGTGTTTTTTACTCTGGTATGGAAATTAGTTTAATTCCAACTTGTCATGCAACAAACACTACACTACACACACACACACACACACACACACACACACACACACACACACACACACACACACACACACACACACACACACACACAATTGTTTTAAATGTATGCATATAATGTGTGTGTGTGGCACTTGTGCATAATTGTATGTGAACATTTCCCATCACATTCAAATTGTAGCCCAGAGACAACCCTCAAACACACACACACACAGTCACACACAAGATTCTCAGAGAACAGGTGGTTTGCATTTCCTAATAGCAGCAGAGAAAATGGGAAAAGTAGGAAAAGAAACAGTAAAATAGAGAATTTTGAAAGCCAAGAGAATTTTGTGGCACAGAAAAAGAGGGGTGACTCCTTTAGTTATGCTTCAGCAGGCATGAGGGTAAGTGACACTTAATTAGAGTTTTGGATAGAATAGATTGATTTAGTGAGTCTCTATTTATGGAGGATCTAAATGAGGCCTAAGTATTTGCCCTGAGTAGGCAAAGAGAGGATATATAGAGAGCAAGTTTTATTGCCCATAGTTATTGCTAGCCATAAAAGTTTGGCGCCACATGATGAAAGGCTCAGGTGAAGACTAGAGTGAGACACTGAATGGTAATTTAAATTACACTATGGGAGAGTTGAGTCTTTTGCTTGCCAAGAGACAATAAGAATGCATGACCCAGCATGTAAACTTTAAGAATATCCATAACTGGTTGCTAGAGCTAAAGTGTGTGTGTGTGTGTGTGTGTGTGTGTGTGTGTGTGTGTGTGTGTGTGTGTGTGTGTGTGTGTGTGTGTGTGTGTGTGTGTGTGCTTTGTCCTGATGTAGTGATGTCCTATGGTGTTGAGTCTATTCTCTCTTCCTGTTTGCAATCTTATGCTCTTGTTATTGTCTTGGAGATGTAAGCCAGTGATAAAGAGTGTACTCAGCTGTAGGAGCCATGCAGTTACTGAACAACAGCTTAATGTGGGTGTGTTTTTAATCAGTCTGAAACACACTGAGTGAGTGTTCTTCAAAGACTGGCTACTAATAAAATAAATGCAGCCACAGGGACAAACAACTTGGTCTTAAATACTAATGCTATGCTTTATTTCTTTTGTCAACTTAGCACACACATTGAGGAAATATGGTAATAATGTGTGTTTTGTCTAGGGCTATACAATATGATTATGCATCTTGTAGGACGATCAAAAATGTCTAGATATTTTCCTACATCATCTATATCCCCAATGTCACAAACCCATTTTAAAGCAGCCAATTTACATCACCAAGTTTGGAGCAGATTTACCAGAGGTGTACTATAACAAAAACGAGCCTGGAAGACTGTGACATACAGTGAAACTCCCTGCAACACAAAAGAATAGGCATCAGTTCAAATAAAAGTCGAAGAATTTGCACCTATATAGGGAGGTACTATTGATGTTTGGATTCCTGAAAATTAAAGTTTACTGAGGTGTTTTAATATTTATTTTTCGTTGTTCCCTTTTTGAAAATGTTACATTTTTACTTTTCTTATTTGTGGTAGTTCTGTTCAATGTCCCTTCCAAATAAATGGAGAAAAGAAAAAGTTCATTGGGTTGTAGTTCACAAAATGATCAAAATTAGTCATGTATGCAGATAAAGGACGCATATCTAGATATCCAGTAAGTATTTTTAGTTAATTCAGCAATTTTAGAGAAAATGTATATATCATAGGATATATTGTTGAGCATATGAGAGATATTAGATTTGGTCTAAATTGCCCAACACTAGTACTGTGTATGTGTAAAATATCCAAGTACTGAGGTAAGTCAGTAATATTCCAGTACATTTTGAGCCTTTTGGACATCACAAGATGCACAGGATGTGGGTAACTGCTAATTGAATCATATTTCTGTACTCCATCTTCGTAGCCATGTTTGTTTTGTGCTTCTGTTATATTAGAATATATAATGATCTTTTTATTGTTTTTTATGATTGTCAAGCTTTTTTGTGTATATGATAATATAAATATATTTTTTTCATTAAAGAAAACACAGTTAGCTTTATATACTGATGCATAATTGCTGTGTTAACATTTTTAAATTATGAATTTATTTTATAAATCATCCTATTGGGTCCCACCATGATGAGGATAGCTTTCCTTTTTAAGTCTGGTACTTCTCAAGGTTTGTTCCTCATATCGTCTCAGGGAGTTTCTCATTAGGGATAAATTTACATTTAAACATGAATTTATGTATTTATGTAAAGCTGCAACAGTATCTATTGTTAAAAGCACTATACAAAAATGTCTTGCTTTAAATTAAAATCAGATGAAATAATAGTAGCTTTGATTAAAATATAGCCAGAATGTTACTGTACTCTTTTGAATAATGACCATAATGTTTAAAAAGTTTATGTCCATAAAGTGTGCTGAATTATGTGTTAAATTTATTTTACAGTTAAAGTGGTTCATTCAAAACAAATAGCTTGGTGGTCTGTGCTTTAGTGGACCTTTGGAACTGCAGTTTTCTATATGTAACATTAAGAAATGGGCCTCTTGTCTTTTACGCACACTCTAAACATTATCTTTTGACATGTTATGAGCAGGTGAGGTTAGGTGTGCTGCTGCGATATCCAATCAAATCAATTCTCATCAATGAAATGCATTTAAGTGCCATTTTATGAAAATATTTAATTATTTTGTACTTAGGTGTCATTTGCATTCATGAATACAATTGCAGATAAATCTTACAGAAAATTTGGTTTCAGTTTTCTTTGATTTTGTTTTCATATTTTGGTGGTAGTGACAAATGTGTGACTTGTATACAAGTGCGAAGGTTTTTATTTAGACGAGTCCAAAATTCACACCATATAAAAAATAGATAAAAAATAGATACTATTGCCATAGAAAACGTGACTCACAGCTTTTTATTTATTTATTTATTTATTTATTTATTTTAAAGTTAATTGTTTTCTGTCTTGCATGCCTTTGTGAGTGATCACTAGTCTGTAGCTTGTACTGTTTATTCAGCTGATTCCATGTATCTGTGATATCAATACATTTGGTGAGTGTGTTAGTTTTGTTAGACATTTTATTTAATTATAGGTCAACTGTGTGATTCGTATTTTGTTGCCACACCTGAATTGATCAGTGAATTTCAATTATTTAGTATTTGTGCAAAATAGCATTATACATGCCAATAGAAAGATTTTCAGTGCCGCATCCCACAATATGCTGCTCCACGCAGGACAACATTTGGGGATTAGCATTAGTGGTATCCAGTTAAACAATTAATGAAGCAGGTGGGTATGTGTTTACATCCTAAATCCACATGAAAGAATATGGATTAAAAGGGAATCAATATGCTTATTGTGCGTAAGTCAGACGTGTGGAATGCATCATGACTAAAACATATTCAGGAACAAGAAGCTTTTAATCTGTGTGGGTGGTGGCATGCAGTTAGGCATCAATCTTGAAGGATAAAGGGATATAATATATTTCCAATAATGTTCACTACAACTCTATTAAGGTATCATATGATTCAGTTCAATTAAGTTTCCATTTTACACCAAAAGCATAGTCCTCATTGAATTAACAATGTGCAGGTTTTATACAAATTATTTGATAAAAGAAAAAAAATTGCAGTTTTTGAAGTCTTGTATACAAAATCTTGCCTATTTACCTTGAAAAACATTGGACACAAAAATCCATAATTTATGTACAAGGTGTATTAGAAGATAATGAATGCATTAGAACATTTCTTTTTGTGATCTTTTGAAAATGTACATCTCTTCTGTGATGCATTTTAATTCTTATTTACTTTAAATACATATATCTGAAATAACATTTAACTAATTTAGTGAAATATTTATGTTCGGATCTTTTAGGATGCGTGGCCTGTTTTCTACCATTTTTCTGCTCCTAGTGGCCTTGATGATTGTCACTACAGAAGCTGGAAAAAACAAGAAAGGTAATACTTTTTAAAATCATGTAAAACATAAGATCACTTTGCTATTTTTTTTAATACTGCAAACCAATTTAGTTTCTGAATGAGCCATGTCATAATTATTCTGAACACTTTGCTTACCAATACCTCCTGTGAAATGTGAAATTAAGACAGGTTGACATGAAATAATAATAGACAACATTTTTAAGAATTATTAAGTATTAATAATATAAAAAATTACAATGTCCTGTGCTAGATAAAGGTAAAGGAGTGAAAGGGGCCTCAGACTGCACAGATTGGCGTTTTGGGAACTGTGTGGCTAATAACGGCGATTGTGGAAGTGGTATGAGGGAGGGGACTTGCAATGATCAGATCAAGAAGCTGAAGTGCAAGGTTCCCTGCAACTGGAAGAAGGATTTTGGGGGTAAGGCTTAAAATCATCATTTTATATACAATATCTTCAAAAACTATTCAGACCCCTTCTCTTTTTTAAAAATTGTAATATTACAGCCTTTCACAAATTACTTAATATTTTTCTGTCTTCAGCTGACTGCAAATACAAGTTTGAAATTTGGGGTGAGTGTGACGCTGCTTTAGGCATGAAGAGTCGCACTGGCACCCTACAGAAGGCTCTCTATCATGCTGAGTGTCAGCCTGTCATTACGGTCCAAAAACCCTGCTCAACCAAGAACAAAGCCAAGTCCAAAGGTAAAAAAAATGTACATCAGGTACATCCCTCAGGTATTGTTGACAATAGTGTTTTTGCCCCTACATGACACATCTCTTTTTTTTTTTTGTTTTAAAGTGTACTTCTCAGCTCCAATTAAATTTCTGCATATATAGAGAAAACAGAGGCATGTGATCCTCTTGTGTATAAATCCTTCACCAAAAAGACTATTGCACGGACCAATCTGTTTGTGTTTGTTTGGACTATGGTGAAGGCTTTACGCACAAGCACTGTAATCTTTGTCTTGGTGAGAACTCAAGGCCTTCAGTGGGTGTTTGAGTAGGATGCTGAATCGAACAAAAGCCAGAGGAACTAGAGTGGAGAGGGAATCACTCTATAGACCTGGAGCTAATTTTGTTCCAGATTTGCTGAAAAATATTTCTAGCTTTCAAGCATGACATAATATTCAAAAACTTATTGGCTCACATTTGTCTGTTAACTTACATGTTTTATAATATGCAGTCAATAAATGACTACAAACCCCTATTAAAAATTGCAGGTTTTTAGGGTGTAAAAACAAATAAGCCATAATTAAACATGCCAATTATATAATCTTTTCCATGTGTAAAGAAAAAATATATAAAAACCTTGCAAGGAACTGTTTGCACAAGTCTTCACACCCTTTTGTAATGGGGTGTGTGATTATGCTTATAATTAACTAATCACATTCATTCATGTATAAAAGTAATTATTGTATCATCAGTACATCTTGAAGGCCATCATCAGTCGGAGTAAATGGGCACTGCATTGACATTACCAATAACAGATGATCTCTCTAAAATTGACAAAAGGAAAAGTCTAAATCTTTAAAGGAGCTGCAGGGATATCTGGCAATTACTGGTCACCCAAAGAAAACCATACCCAGAGTGAAAAATAGTGGTGGCAGTATCATGCGATAGGGCTCATTCTCTCCAGCTGGACCTGGCACTTAAAGTTTCAATGAATGATGGACTGTTCCTAAAACCATACAATTCTGGCACAAATCCTGCAGGCCTCTGTTGGACAGCTGAAGATAAAGAAATATTGCTCCATCCAACACAATAAAAACCCAAAGCACAAACCTTTCAGAAGTAGTAGTTCAATAATTTGGAATGGCCCAGTCAGAGCCCAGCCCAGAATCCTACCTGAAAGAATTGAAAAGGGCTGTTTACAGGAACTCTCCTCAGAATTTGATAGATCTGGAGAATTTTTGCAAGGAAGCCTGGAATAAAAATTGCCAAATCAAGATTGTAGGTTGTTTTAAGTAGGAATAGAATCTTTACCAAAAAAAGTTGAGTGCTGTATTACAAACAAAAGGTGGTTGAATAAATTTATTTTAGGGCTTTGAATATATACACAAACATACACAAATGTATCACATTAAAGGTGAAAAAAGGTCTGACATTATTTTGGTTCCTTTTTTTGTAACACAAACCCTGAAGAATCTCAAGTGGCAGAAATTTTGCTGACACATTGAACTTCTTCCATAATATTCAAATAATCTGAGAGCTTCACCATATCAACAATTATGCATTTTCTTTGTCACATTGTAATTGTTTAAGATCTATTTTTGTGTGCATGTGCTATACAAATCCCTGTGTATGTTTTTATGGTAATAATAATAATCATTTGAATGAATACATTAATGTAAACCTTCAAATATTATCAATAGTTTAATATTTCAGGCTGCTTCATCTTTATTAAGAATTTAATCTATAGAATAATTTAATCTGTGCAAAGTAATACTATTACTACATGTCTGCAATGAGTAGCCATTAAATTACACAATATACTGTACAAGGTATGATACACACCAGTCGTTCAGACACTTACAGTGACTACATTAGAATATAATAATTATTGTTCTGCCACATGCTAATAATCACTGTGTTTTGATATGTGCTAAGGCTTAAACATCAGATGTGCGAAATTAAACATTGATCCTGTGTCTTTCCACTCTACCCAGGAAAGAAAGGGAAGGGAAAAGGAAACTAGAAAAAGGAGACATCCAGCAATGGAAGTGTGAAGACCAGACCTCCAAATCCTAGCCTTTCAATTTTCTAGCTCTCTGACACTCTTTTTTTTTTTCTCTGTTGATATGTCATACACTAGACACCCTTTTTTTACATGCTGTGTTACAGTTTTAGAGCATAGGATTGTGGCCGCTGTGATATGATTGACAGATATTATATGACATCCCTGTTCCACAAGGGAGTATGAAATGCTGATGTTTAGAGGAAAACAATCCTTTGACTCTTTATAGAAGACAGAAATATTACTCTGTCAGAATCTCAGTTCCCGTTTGACACAAGAACTGCTCTCTCTCTCTCCTCCCCCCCCCCTCTCTCTCACACACACACACTCACAGAGAGTGAGAGACCAGCCTGTGTACTTAATGATTTGTCATATAAATGCTTTTTTTAATTAAAATTTGATGAGGATGCAGTAGAGTTACCTGAATAGTTTAGTGTTTTTTGAAGTTGTACTGCTTTTTGTAGGATCAGTTTTACTTAAAATAAATGATATTGTGAAAGTACAATGCAAATTATAATAGAATATGCTACCATCATTGAGCCTGCCAGCATATTCTGGCAACATGGGTGAACCCTTATGCTTGTGGCAAGTGTTTCCAGGATTTCTGGATTCACTCAAACACTGACCAGGATAAAGCACCTCTGTGCTTTTAGCTAAAATTTCCATTTTTAATTAGGATTCACACAGCCAAAGTGCAGTGGCAGTGTCAATTTGACCAAAGCATAACATTCAATGTGTCAGAAAAGCACACATAGCAATCTAGCAATTAAAATTTTACTAGTCAAACTGACCATTTGTTAAACTAGTCCTTTGTCTATACAATATTTTCTTTGCACAGAGATAGTAAGGTTAGAAAATCAATAAAGAAATGTTTTACATGGTTTTGTTCTTTGGCTTCTCTAAAAGTAAAGTAGGAGAATAATGGCATACTTAAAACAAAAAAAAACCCTGATTGTTAGTAGGGTTTTTATTGGGTTTATGCATTACATTTCATATTCATACACATGTAAACCCTTTCAGAGTTACTTATGGGATCATTTCTATTGATAATCCAAAAAACCAAAAGTGGACTATGCTTAACCTGGACATATACCTTATAGTTCACAATTCAAGAAGAGACTATGATTGATTAAGACATTGTTTTACATTGATTTCTAGGATATGATCAGCTGCATCATACATGTGATTGGAAACGTTAAATTTAAGAAGCAGATTTTTTTCAGAGACAGGAAAGTGAATTTTTTTAATGTACTTAAATCATGAATAGTGAAAATGTCACATTTTCACAAAATCACAAAACGTCTATATGCTATTATGGAAACCCTTGTCTATTATTGTACATGGCTCTGGCATATTGTATTGGAGCATTCCAATGATTTCAACAGACCATTAGTAGGAAAAATGATAAAAAGTCAAATCTTTCTCATTTTTATTTACCCAGCATTATAGAGACCACAATGTTCCATTTGCATCTAAGTAAACTATTAATGACCCTAACAAACTAGAGAGATAAATAGCAAACATATCACTAGAAAGAGGTGCCATGAATAAAGAACGGGACTTAATTCCCGTTGGAACTTAAAAGAGCAGGACTGCTGTCCTAATCCTGAGATTCAGCCAAATTAATGGTTTTATTTTTCAGCTTTCTAGCTAAAGCATTTGAACAGCAGTTAGCTGTAAATAATTTTCTGTCCTGTAGCTAATACATTACTGTATTTATTAATTATATAGCTGTGATGTAGCTGATTTTATAGCAAGTAGTTTTTCCTCTATCATCATGACTACTAATTCTTACATGTAATATTTAAAACAGAAAAAACAGGGTGGTTCCGTGAGCATTAAAGAGGATCTGTGGCATCAGTGCTTACGTGGAGGAAAGCAAGGATTCTGTCCGGATAATCCAGGAGACAATTCGTGCTTTAATGATAGTTTGTTAATTTGTGTATCTGTTTTAAAGACCAATTGTGAATGTTTTTAGCTTCTAAAGCTGGTAATAAGGCTAAATATTTTTCCAAAGGATTCTAATAGGCAGCTTAATTAGATAATAATAATATTGCTAGGAGAAAACCAATACTGTATGAGACAAGGAATGCCACCACCCAAACCTTTTCAAGCTAGATTACAGTAGGTTAGCTCACTAGATGATATAGTTCAGTAGTGAGAACCAGCATGTTAATAGCTTTTAACTAAGGTTTATGTACTTTGGCCAGAACAACAATATTTTGTGTATGTATAAATGTGAATTGTTTTTCACTTTCAGAAAATACAAATATACAGCAATTTGTTGGGTTTTAAATGGCCCAATCAGGCTGGCTGTGCTCTCTTTTCATTAGATATTTGCAGCACCCTGCTATACAGTAAATATTCCCCTGAACTCTACTTGTATGATAATATAGGTGAAACTCTGATACATTTGGTTATAGACAGCAATATATTTCATAAATAGAAATTAAATGTAAATTACTAATTAAATACAAGAGTACAAACACAGTACATATAAAATGCAGGAAACCTTACTTTGTAGGAGTATTTATAAGCATGTTATATATTATATACATACCCTAACCAAAATGCCACAGACTTATATCATACATACATACATGCTTGTTTATATATGGAAAGTTCTTCACTACAACGGTTGGGTTCTATTTGGGAAAAGCATTGGGAATTCACAGTTCATCAATATTATTCAGGGTTACATTTAGGTTTTAAAAAAAGTGCTTGTTTTGGATGATCTTATTATTCTGCACAAATGAATACTATAAGAACTTTTTTCAGTCCAGTCACTCAACTAATGCAAATCGTATGATTTGGTGATAAACTTGGCAGTAGATATAAGCAGAGCAACATTATATACAAGTATATTTACCAGCAGCAGATGAGTTCACCTGATCAGATGTTAATACAGCCTTTTGTTTTGTCTTCGTATATTTATTTGTTTGTTTAAAGATCTGGATTGAAACTGCACAATGCACTAAGCATTAATGCCTTACACAAAATAATACATAATACATTTCAGATTTTAATGCATTAGAGACACTGGCCTAAAATACTGGGAACAACCCAATTATCAATCAGAATCCAGTGAAGAGCATCCAGTTCACCTGGTTCCAATATTTTTGTACTGGCACATAAGGAGGTTCTTGAAGGTCTTTTTAAAGGTAGCATTGCACAAAGCATAGCAGGCAGGGTTTATGGTGCTGTTCACATAGCAAAGCCAGTATCCAATGGCCCAGACTGTGTCTGGCACACAGGACTGACAGAATGTGCTGATAAGGACCATAACATTATATGGGGTCCATGTAATGATGAAGGCCAGAAGGATGGCAAAGATTGTCTTTGTCACTTTCTTCTCACGTGCTGCCATTTGTCTTTTTCTTTTCACCTGGCTGCGGGCAATGCTGGCAAACTTGCGTACCACTGTGCGGGGCCGGTTGATTGGGATAGAGCGGCCCTCTGTGCCACTTTCTGGGGGAATTATTTCAATAGCAGTAATGCACTCATCTCCTGTCTGTTTGGTGACAATCTTGATCTTGGACCATTTAGAGACTGGGTTAAGTTTGGGTACCTGGGCAGAGCCAGATGTCAAGCCTTTTTGGGAGGCACTTGCATTATTGGCTCTTTCCTTGGATTCTTTGGGTGCAATGCTAGCCGTACTGGAATCATTTGAGCTCTCCTTCTCCTCATGCTGCATGTTGCCATCAGCTTTTATTGGGACTATGGTCTCATCAAGCTGTCCATTTTTCATGGTATCAGCTGTGCTGCATGAATCATGGCTGGGCTTAGGAGGAGTCTGATTATTGTTGTTCTGCCTTAGTATGTGCCTCCTCAGCAGTCCAGCAGACCTCAAACCTTTTTTCTCTTTCTTAGCTTCTGGCTTCTGCTTTGACACACGGCTACGGCTAGCTAAGGAGATGTGAATGTATAGCACTGTCATTATGACCACTGGAAGATAGAATGCAGCAATTGCTGTGCCAAATGTGACCACAGGGTTAGAAAGAAACTGGATATAGCATGCTCCTGGTTCTACAGTGCGTTCCCCTACAATAAACTGCCAGAAGAGAATTGCAGGAGCCCACAGAATAAAGGAGAGGATCCAGGCTGAGGCAATCATCAGACCAGCCATCTTGGTTGTGCGACGTGTTGGGTAAGTTAGTGGTTTGGTTACACAAAAATAGCGATCAAAGCTGATGATCAGCAGATTCATAACAGAGGCATTACTGACAACATAATCCAGAGCCAACCAAAGATCACACACCACTGGGCCAAGCGGCCAGTAGCCCTTCAGTATATATACAGTGTAGAGATTCATTGAGAACACACCAATGATGAGGTCTGCACATGCCAAGCTGAACAAAAAGTAATTGTTGACGGTTTGGAGGTGCCGGTTGACTTTGATAGACAGCATTACTAGGATGTTGCCCACCACAGTGACAAAGCTGATCGATCCAGTAACCAAGGCAATGAAGACCATTTCCACTGTCTTGTATGGGCTCCCAGTGACCTCAGCAACTGTACACGACCCATTGTTGCTGATTTTGTCACAGCTGACATTTTCATCACGTGTCAAGTTACTAAGTGAACCTAAAACACACACACACCGAGAGAGAGAGAGAGAGAGAGAGAGAGAGAGAGAGAGAGAGAGAAACAAAACATTTAGGTATAGTTTAGCATCTCAGCTTTCTAATGCAGAGAATAACGATTATATATTTAAGGTAATAATTATTTGCTTCCAGATAAAATAAATGGCAGGAAATCAGGAGAATAGAGTCTGGGCTATCAGCAGAGGACTTGTGTAAGAATGAATAGTCTCTGGCAAATAACAGATTAATAATGTTCTCCATGGTAATATTCATGTCTACTCTGAAAGAGGTTATTCCTTAAGAAATTATCTAATTACAACAAATGTGAAATTAAGTTTCCCTGAGTCTGTTTGGATGCACATCCCATGGCAATCCTAGCATTAAACATCCCAGGACTACTTTGTAAGAATTTTAAATCTTCATTCCCTCACAAATATTTCTGTTATTTAAATTAATGTTTACCTTTATAAAATGCTGCTGATATAAATAATAATAATAATAATTGTACTATTTCTACTACTACTACTACTACGACGACTACTACTACTAATAGTAATAAATAGAACAGACATCATGTCAGGGCAAAGTACACAATGATAAGAATGAAGAAACAGCTCTAATGATAAAGACTAGTAGTAGAATAAATTGCAATAAACCATATTTTTGTCCTCATTATTCCATTCATTATAATGAAGCAAAATCATCTCTCCCTCAGTACGGGGTTACAGTCTATAAACCATTTATTTATTTGTTTGTTTGTTTACTATTTATTTGTTTATTTTTTTTTTCTTATTGTATCTCGTCTTATTATACTTTCGGATCATTAGGTCTTTGGATTTTAATAATGATTGTACAGTGTGCTTTCAATTTACTTGAATATGTTGTCTTCTGGTATGGTAGGTTTCTGACTTTTGTGTACTATCTGCTTAACTCACTTTGTTCTATTATATTGCATTGTTGATCTTATAGTGTTGGTCTTTGCTTAGTAGTTCTCTCAGCTGATTAATCAGGAGTAGTTTCAGTCTCCCTTAAGGTGTGAATTGTGGGCAGGGCTTACTCATTTAAATCGAAGATTCTCTGTGGTGGTTTTATAAGTATCCCTCTAACGCATTGTAAATAAGTGTCTAGTACTGTTTGATATATTCTACCACATCTTTTTTAAATCTCACTCTTGGTGTACTACAGATATGTGCCTCAAGCCCATTTCTGAAGTCACCTCTTACCATTGTAGGCCCTCAAACAGTGATGGTAGGTGGGCTCTGGAATTGACAGTCTGCTGTAAGGAAAGCTGATTTTATCTCGGCTTTAGCTTCCCACTACTCCTTTTATTTTCTTGCGCTAACAGAGACCTGGATATCCCCACAGAACACTGCTACACCAGCTGCTACATATATACTCTGCCATTGCTTTCTTTCACTCACCAAGAGAAACTGGCAGGGGTGGTGGTACAGGTCTACTGTTGTTAAGGAGATGGTGTTTCACACCTCTCTTCTTGTCTCATTTAACCATCTGCTCTTTTGAATTTCATGCCATTTCAGTTACCTCTCCAATCGACCTTGTCATCATTGTTGTCTACCGAGCTCCTGGTCCCCTAGGAGACCTCCTGGAAGAAATGGACACACTGCTTCGTGCTTTCCTTTTCGACAGCATCCCTCTGACAGTGCTTGGCGATTTCAACCTCCTTTCTGACAAGCTTCAATCTTCTTCCCTCCTGACTCTTCTGGACTCTTTCGTCCTGAAACTCAACTACTTCCCCACACACAAAAGAGGAAATGTCCTAGACCTGGTTTTCACCCGTCCTTCCCCAGCCACAGACATGACGGCTACCCCACTACACATCTCCGATCATCACCTGGTATTCTTTACCATCACTGTCCCTATCCTACATAACTCTCACCCACTCTCTCTTACCCGTTGTAATTTCCATTCTGTCTCCCCTTCTTCTGTAGCTTCTAGCACTCTTTCATCTCTTCCTGATCCTTTTCCTTACTACTGTTGGACTCAGCCACAGACACTTTCGTCTCCTCTCTTTCCTCAACCATTGACTTTCTCTGCCCTCTGTCCACTAAACCCAAGAAAACTTCTTGTTCTGCTCCCTGGCTTTCAGTTATTTCGCTCAACAATTAAAGATAGCTAAGATCATCTGAGAGAAGTGGAAGAAATTTGATTCAGACCTTGACTCTTACCATACACTCCTGGCCAGTTTTGCAATCCTACCACCTACCCATTGTATCCACTCCCACTATGCTCCAGACCATCTCGCAAGACATTCTGCCCTTCATTATCACTATCATCAATGGATCCATAGCTACCTTCAAGAGAGCAAGGGTTATTCCCATCCTAAAAAAACCTGCTCTGGATCCATCAGACATCAATAACTACAGACCGGTATCACTTCACTTCTCTCATATCAGGTAACATGGAGGGGAGTGACATCTGCTCCACACAGACTCTCCACTGGTGTCTCATAGGGCTCACACAGGTTCTCTTACCAAAGCTATGCTAAAGATACACAACATATCTTCTCTTTCCCACCACTGCTCAAACCAAGACTGAACTGTTATGGCTGTGTATCATCTAGAAAAATGACATCGTTATCTGGAAATAAGACGGACCATAGCATGCACCTGGTCACTTAGAACACTTTTTAGCTTAATGATGGGGCCAGTAGAATATGTTATAAGATATGCCCACCCAAATCTTCACAGATCCATGGTGTTTGACTGCTGGAACCAGACAGTCCAAGTTGTATGCTTCCTCGGGGGTTCTCTTCTGACTGTTTTTGTGGAAACAGTGCCTTGAAGGTGGATTTTAAGTTCTGCTGTCACTTGACACAATCCTTCCTAGTCTTCAGTGGTCCCTATCGTGAAGTTTTGATTTTCATCCAATATTCTTTAATTATTTATTTCATCCTACAATGCTTTGTATACACAGTCATAATTGTTACTCTTGATTATTGTTTACAGAGGCTTGGCATATAGTCGGTTTCCTTCAGTATTATCAACAGCAGTGGTATTGGTAGAAAATCATGCAACTGTAGATCATCAATATATCCAGGCCCAAAACTTTAGTCTCTGCTTTATCTTTGAAACAATTTGTACAATTATCTTACTGTTTGTAAATAGATCAACCCGAGTTCCACATTAGACATCATTTCCACAGCTAAAGACTACTGTGAGACAGATGTTTGATAATTTAATAATAATTGAACCCCCGACTTTCTGATTAGGCATAAGGCCTGACTGAGACACCACTGGCTGAAGCGTCACAGAAAAGGTGTTGGACTACTGATCAGAAGGTCATGGATTCGAACCCCAAGTCCAGCAAGCTGCCACTGGTGGGCCCCTGAGCAAGGCCCTTAACCCTCAATTGCTCAGTTATAAATTTAAATAAAAAGGTAAGTCACTCTGGATAGGGGTGTCTGCTAAATGCCGTAAACCTAATTTGGAGATTTTGGATTGTGACTGTGTGAATTTCTGTCCATTAACCCATAAGAGCATTAGTGAAATCGGTCACTAATTTGTGTGGTCAGGATAGAAGAAATAAGTGTAGTTACAAGGAACAGAGTGAGTGAATTCAGAAATGTGCTTATAAGAGAAAGTCTTTGTGTGTGTATATGATAAAATATACAATGTGAATATATTCAGGTATACAGTACAGTGAGTAAGAGAGGCTAATCATAGGTGTTTAGGAAATGCAGTGTTTTAAAGCACAACTGTAATCATGAGTTTATGTTATATATATATATATATATCTTTGCAGAAGATAAGGAATGTCTGTGTTCAGGAATAGCAGATGGTAGTGGGAAAAGCAAATAGAGTAGATGTATGCAAGAAAAACTTTGCAGTTCAAAGATAATGCATAACAAATGGGGTTGAGACATTGCCTGTTGTAAAGTTTCTCTTGCTCTGTATTCTTGACATTGGACTTATAGTGCTTTGCAAGTTTTCTGAGAAGTTCTGAGAAGACTATAAAACACTTTTTACCAAAAGTGACAGAAACCTAAAAACAGTCTTCATCTTCATCAAAATAGAGTATCATCGGTGATGCATGGTGGTGGTAGCATAATGCAAAAATAGGTTTCATTGAATGGAAAACAGGTCAGGAGCCAAATAAAGTGAAATCCTACAGGAAGACCCTTTCCACTGTAAAATAGACTAAAGCAGATATTTAACAGTATAATGACACTAAGCGTTTTGGCAAATTTACAGTAAAATGGTTCAAAACCAAAAATGTGAGTGTGTTAGAATGGTTCTGTCACAGACCAGACCTCAGTCTGATGTAGAATCTGTGATAGCACTTGTTGGTCTCCTTAAAATTTGAAAGCACAAACACACACACACACACACACACACACACACACACACACACACACACACACACACACACACACACACACACACACAAAAAAAAACCTACAAAATGAGAAAATTTCTAAAGGATGTTCTAAAGACCGGTAACACACATGTATTCAAATTAAATCTCTTAAATCTCTTGGCACATCATATCAAATTTGCCACTCTTTACTATTCTGCCTTATATTTATTATATTTATAAGACTACCCTTTAATGTTTAACAGATGGCCTTTGTCCTTCCTCTCCTCCTATTCTGATTTTATCAGGACATTTGTCATTATCTGCTGACAGGAGGAAATGTGCCTCTGTAGCTGAGAAAGACTGCATGCATCCAATTAACAGCAAATGGCCATATTTCATTGTCTGATTTATGTAAGATCCACAGTCCAAACACTAGGGAGTCCCACTAAATGCAACACAATTTTATGTTCATGTAGGCATGAATAAGCATTAACATATTAACCATTTGGGACAAGCAAAGACCATGCTTTTTAACAGTTTGTGGTGGTTCATTGTGGCACAGCCAGGAATTAATTTAATGGGTGAATTAAAAAATATACTAAATAAGACCACTGTAATATCCGCACAAAATGCACATAGTAAACATGTTATTTAATCTAAGGGACCAACATCAAACACTCTTGGCATATTTATAACACTGGCCTGATGATATAACTATGATATGACTATTGCAGTGCTACATTTTATCTTCATCTCAGCTCTATCCTTTCTTTTTCTTATAATAATTAGAAATAATAACTGACCAATTATTAAATGTATATTTAACTTTACTTATCTCAGTGAGAGGGATTACTTTGAGTGCTGATAGTGTGAAATCAGGAGCATCACATTTGCCTTTGTATAAACTAAAAACACATTGTCAATGTGCACACATTTCTGTGTTTTGCTTAGTGAAGTGTACATTCATTAGCATATGACACACTTATTCATTGCATAACAATGCTATTTTTTCCTCACTGAAACTAAGACTGCAGGTGTGTAATGGCAAGCTTTGATGAACTATTTGTGAACATTGCATCAGCAGTATGATGGCTCACAGCCTTTTATAGGTGCCACAAAATGTCTTTAAAGTACAATTCTTAATAAAAAAAAATAAGGATAAATGAAATGATTAATTAAGTTTGACATCTGAATTGGGATATGCATACAATACCTGACAGAAGTGAGTATACCCCTCACATTTTTGTAAATATTTTATTATATCTTTTCATGTGACAACACCGAAGAAATGACACTTTGCTACAATGTAAAGTACTGAGTGTAGAGCTTGTATAACAGTGTAAATTTGCTGTCCCCTCAAAATAACTCAGCACACAGACATTAATGTCTAAACCGCTGACCACAAAAGTGAGTACACTCCTAAGTGAAAATGTCCAAATTGGGCCCAAATTATCAATATTTTATGTAACCACCATTATTTTCCAGCACTGCCTTAACCCTATTGGGCATGAAGTTCACCAGAGCATTGCAGGTTGCCAGTGGAGTCCTCATCCACTCCTCCATGACAACATCACGGAGCTGTAGGATTTTAGACTCCTCCCCTAGGGTTTAGGTCTGGAGACATGCTGGGCCAGCCCATCATCTTTACCCTCAGTTTCTTTGGTGGACCATGGCAAGGCCTGTTCTGAGTGGAACCTGTCCTGTTAAACCGTTGTATCGTCTTGGCCAGCCTGCTGCAGCTTAGTTTCAGGGTCTTGGCAATCTTCTTATAGCCAAAGCCATCTTTATGTAGAGCATCAGTTTTTTTTTCAGATCCTGAGAGTTCTTTGCCATGAGGTGCCATGTGTAACTTCCAATGACCAGTATGAGAGAATGAGAGTGATAACACCAAATTTTACACAACTGCTCCCCATTCATACACTAACGAGTCACATGACAACCCGGGAGGAAAAATGGCTAATTGGGCCCAATTTGGACATTTTCACTTAGTGGTGTACTCACTTTTGTGGCCAGCAGTTTAGACATTAATGGCTGTGTTTTGAGTTATTTTGAGGGGACAGCAAATTTACACTGTTATACAAGCTGTGCACATTTCTTCAGTGTTGCCACATGAAAAGATATAGTAAAATATTTACAAAAATGAAAGTAATGTGCTCATTTCTGTGAGATACTGTATATCAAACACCAGGCCAGTTATATTAAATGCCATCACACCCCAACTTTAAACACAAAACAAAACCAATGACAGACTAGAGGTTACACTATCAAGATAAAGTGATAGAGAGAGAAAGCATGTGAAAGGGTTAAAGTGATTCAACGTGAGAGTTAGTATGATACAATAAAAGGAAATTTTGTAAAGATTTATTTTCTTATTGAACAGGTAAGGCATTCATTTGCTTTCTAATGGCAGCTTATTTTACTGTGATATTGGTATCATTAGCCAGCTGAGGAGTTTGAAGAAAAACTCTGGATGGCTGGTGATATACGGTTGATGTTTTTGTGTATTTCCACATTTCACACTAAATTATCTCTGAAAAGATGAGTTAGATTGCCTTAATTTATATAGTTATTATTCTGTGTTTTAGATAGCATGCTAACACTGTCCAGTTAAGGCCTAACATTTTGTATGCTAATCTGAATAGTCAGGCTAATAGGCTAATAATGAATTTTAAGGGCACATTTAAAAGATAGCAACAGTGTGAATTTCGGAGATACGATGGTCAAACTTTTTGATATTCTTTATCTAGTGTATAATTGCACATATCCTCCTATGACCTTTTTTAAAAACAAGCCACTAACTCTCATTAGTGGTTAGTAACTTTCATTACTAACCCAACACATACAGTACTATAGTACATAATGGGACATTCAGTTGTTTTGTATAATAAAACCAAGAGTAAGAGATTATAAAACGCATACCATTATATAATGAAATCACCATGGATACCAACCATAAAATCGCTGTATTAGTAGGGCTCTACAAATCAATCCCTGGTAAAAAGAATTAATGACAAGTAAATTAATGTCTGGGTTGTAATGTCTATTGTGTGCTTGCTATACAATGGCTTCTAATTCCTCCCTCTTTTTATTGAAGAAACCTAAGATAGAAAGGAATTTGGAGAATTGGTGGGTTGATAAATGACAAAGTCATGTAGAATGAATGTAGGTGGAGTTCTGTGACTAAAAGATGGCTTATGGCCTTGTGATCAATATTGCAAGAATGATTATGCACAACTTACTTAAATATTTGTCATCTTTAATTATATTAAGTCAGTTCTACCTTGAGAAGGCCGTAAGGGATTCATAGAAACAGAGGGAGAGTTAAATACTTGATGATTAGAAACAGTGTCACAAGATTTGAGTCCTGGAATGGAAAAGCATCTTAAATAGGAAGACAATGTTGAATTCCAAACAAGAATGGTATTTCTAACACAAAGCATTGACAATTTATTTTAAGTCATACTTAGCTCATAAATTGTTCAGCCACGTAGCCAGGTTCAAATTTATTCTGAGACAACAACAAACATATTTTGGGCTTACTGTGTGCTAAGAGTGCCCGTAGATGCAAAACAATATCTCAGCAATTATTGTTGACAGTACAGTCTAGACCTTTTCTCCTGAGAGTGACAATGATTAGAGAGTCTAGTAGTGCTGCTGGATTCAGTCTGTTATATGAGCTATCAACAATTTCTTCATTTTTTTAAGGAACACTGGAATATAGCAAGCAGTAGCTGGTTATAAATTCTGTACATACATACAGGTATTTAAAAACAATACAAGGCTTTGGTTACAGAGTATGTGACTATTACATGTTATTATATACCTATTATTTTCCAGATTGGCCTCTCTCTTCTTGTCCCTTGCTGTGACTAAATGTGTTGTGTGTGTGTGTGTGTGTGTGTGTGTGTGTGTGTGTGTGTGTGTGTGTGTGTGTGTGTGTGTGTGTGTGTGTGTGTGTATGTGTGTGTGTGTGTGTGTGTGTACTGTTCTGTGAACAAGAAGAAACAAGTAGCAAGGAGAATTGAATGACTGAATAATAATGAATAACAATGAAGGTCGACATTGTGGTGATGCTTGGTTTGCTGGTTTCCTCGTAATGTTGAAAAACATGCATGTACATTTTCTAATTTGCCCATAGGTATTAATGAGTATGCAAATGTGTGTGTAAATGATACTTAGGGGTGGACTGGCATTCCATCAAGGTCTATCACACCTTATACCCTGTGATCCCAGCATAGGATCCAGATCCACCATGACCCTTAGCAGGACAAAGTAGTCATTAATGTGAAAAAATCAAAACAAACTCAAAAACAAAAACATAACAAAAATAAATAACAAGCATAATAACAAACAAGAACCATACTTCTATACTACAATGTCTTCAGGTTTTCAAGTTACTCAGTCAAGTGTAAATTAAATCTTGTTTCCATACCTTGAAACTATAGACATTGTTTCAAAACTTTTCAGTGTAGATATGACATTTCAGTCTAAATAATTCAGTCAATATCAGTAATGCTGAAAGTTCCTCATGTACTTTGTAGACAAGCTCATATGTTTCATTTATAAGTGGTAAAAGATGTCCCAGGATTACTACAGTCTTATGTGTTACATTGTAAATTTCCTTTCTAGGCTGGGACTCTCCTATCGCTCACTTTTACCAGCTGGCAGCCCTGAGCAATCTGTTAATATATATTAACTGAAACTAGTGAAATTTGTAATAACGTGAAACTAGTAATTTGAAATGATAAAATATGGAACTATATATATATATATATATATATATATATATATATATATATATATATATATATATATATATATATATATATATAATAACAATAAAAGCAGCCTTTCCTCAGCCAACCAAACAGGTGCAATATATGTCTGGTGGGAATATAGACTTGGCAAGATACACACAGGGCATGTTACCTTAATATTTATGTTATTTTGAATAATTGAAGTCTATTAGGATAATTTGAGGTATAGGTGTTGAGATACTGGCAAATATAAACTGAAAGGTAAAAACGTTTTCACTCACAGAAAGTGTGAACTAAAACTCCATCTGCTGGATGCTTTTTGCCTCCTTGATCTGACTGTCACAAAGTTACTTTTGTTAATTCTAAGAGTGTGTGTGTGTGCAAGGGCTTAGCACACACACACACACACACACACACACACACACACACACACACACACACACACACACACACACACACAGAGAGAGAGAGAGAGAGAGAGAGAGAGAGAGAGAGAGAGAGAGAGAGAGAGAGAGAGAGAGAGAGTAGGACAGAGGCAAGATGCTAGAGCTTTGCATGTCAATGAGAGTAAAAACGTTTTTTCTGCATTTCCTCTACTCCACTCTACCCGACAGCACTTAGCTTATCTAACTAACCCCTAATTTCCAAAAGAAGAATGAAAGAAAGAAACTCCCAAGTCAATGATTACAGAATGATTACAGAAAACATTACAAGATTTCCATTAGACACTCAAAATGTTAGAAAAACGATGAAATGGTTTCCGTGTAAAGAACAAGTACAGTAATTATATATGCAGACGAACAGAGAAATATACTGTTTGGAGGATTGCTCTGACCACTAATAGGACCTACACCTCTACATTTGCTATAGAACAGGAAATGCATGGTAAATTAACCTACTTTAGTATTGAAGCTACACTTTTTAGACCCGGCAAAAATTATTACTGTCCGATTCAAATCTTAATAAAAAAGTCATGCAGGCTTATGCGAAGGCAATAACAAGACTAAATACTAATCGTAACTTGAGATTTTTCGTTTTGAGATGCATGCATGTTTTATGCATTGATAAAACTTCTACATATATTTTATTTTAATAGCTAAGTGGCTTATCCATATGTTTCTTGTACACAAAGTGATCTGAATTGATCAAAATGTAACAATATGAATTAATAGAGAATTTTAGATCCAGAGAGAGGATCTTAGTGTAACAAACTAAACTCATTCTCAATTTTTACTGGTTGATATTGAGAAGAACAGATCTAAAATCGGGTTTAATATAGTATGTTATGTATGTTTAATTAATATACAGTATGTATATAGTATGTTTAATATAGTATGTTTCTTAATATGCTTATCTCCAATTTTGAAAAGCAGCAAACAAATTATTTTTTATTTTTCCGCTCGTTTTTTTTTATTATATTATATTGTATTTCACAATATTCTGGCTCATGAGCACACACACACACACACACACACACACACACACACACACACACACACACACACACACACACACACACACACACACACACACACACGCAGTGTATATCTTTACCACACACCCATCAGTTCTAAGGTCTGTACCTTTGGTCTCGCTTTCCATGCTTTTTTACTCACCAGTAAAGTTCCAGGGCGCAGGTCCGTCCGCTCCAGTGCCGTTAGTTACATTCATGTTGCATGATTAGTAAAAATGCATATCAGGGCAAATGGGGAAAAACCCGTAAAAATCCAGTTCGCTCACAATGCGTAGTTTCTCCTTATCCCTGTTAAAAGTGCTCTCCTCATGTTCCAGCTACTCTGCTCTCTCCGTCACGCGCTCTGAGCACGCGAGGCCCCCGCCGCTGTTGAGAGACTCGTGCGTAAAGCAGCCATTCCATCTGACTGCTAATGAAACTGAACCCCCCTTTCACTGGACGGAATTTTTAAGACTCGCCAAATGTTTATGCAAAATCTCTACGTGATTTCATGGAATTTAAAGAGGATCTGAAGCGGTTAGTGATGTCATCCAATGACAGCCAATCAAGACAGAAGCGGTAGGTCCGCGCGACCCACACTTCTCAGCTCGAAGTAAGCAGAGCGCAATTGTTAATATTTTTTTCCTCCCCGAATCACCCATAAAACCAGTAAGTTAAATACCAAAAGATGCCTTTTTAACTGTGCATAACGCCTTTAACTGGAGCGCATGTACGGGGTACATTTAAACACCATCACGGTTGGACAGCTCAGATCAGCTCAGAAGTGCGCGCTGTAGAACCTTATGACTGTTCATGTCCGACTGGATATAAAAGCGCATGGGTTCAATTAACATGGTTGGTATCAACACTCATTTACAACACATATGCTAGTTCCCTGTGTTAGTGAGAGTTTATTATTTTTGTTATGGAGACTTGTTAATACGCCAGCTCTGTGACACTAAATCAAAGTACAAAGTGTTGATCGTTCAGATGCTCATATAGACGGTGTGTAGTCTGATGCAAACTGCTGTGAGAATCTGGTGCACAAATGTACCAGCACCCTGAGCACAGAGTTTCAAAAATTTGTAAGGCGTAGGTGAAAAACAGATTAATTTAATCCAAAACAGATTAAAATCAGAATCAGATTTATTGGCCAAGTGTGTTGACACACACAAGGAATTTGGTTCCAGCAGTTTGTGACTCTCAACGGTACAGACATAAATACCACAATAACAATGCAGATGATGAGATACAATGTAGACAGAATGAGTATAAAATGAGGATATAGAACGATTAAAATATATACAAAATATGAATATGGAATATGAATGATCAGTAATGTACATAAAGTGTGGGAGTGTAAATAATATTGTGCAATATTATGCTTTTTGTGCAATAAACAGCAGCAGTAGTGTGTAATATACAGATGATTTGATGACTGACAGTCCTGATAATGCAGTACTTATGATAAGAAGAAGTGAATATAATTATGGTGAGTTGTTGATCAGGGTGATTGCCTGGGGAAAGAAACTGTTCCTGTGTCTGGCAGTTTTATTAAGCAGAGATCTGTAGCGCTTGCCAGAAGGGAGGAGCTGAAAGAGGGTGTGTCCAGGGTGTGAAGGGTCAGTAGTGATTTTCCCTGCCCAGTTTCTGGTTCTTGTGTCGTACAAGTCCTGGAGAGTGGGCAGGGGGGCACCAATTATTTTTTCAGCTGTTTTTCAACTGTGCGTTGCAGTCTGTTTCTGTCCTGTTTTGTTGCTGCACCAAACCAGATGGTGATGGATGTACACAGGACAGATTCTAAGACTGCAGTGTTTTTGATGATAGAGTTTATGTTGCACTCCCATTTCAGGTCTTGGGAAATGGTAGTGCCCAGAAACTTGAAGGCCTCCACAGATGACACCGGGCTGTTTGATATTGTGAGGTGGAGTAGTGTTGAGGGGACTTTCCTAAAGTCCACTGTCATCTCCACAGTTTTGAGGGTGTTTAGCTCCAGATTCATCGCCATCTTGGATGAGACCGATGAGCGTAGTATCATCTGCAAACTTCAGGAGTTTAACAGTTGGGTCACTTGAAGTGCAGTCATTAGTGTAGTGGGAGAATAGCAGTGAGGAGAGGACACATCCCTGTGGAGCGTCAGTGCTGATTGTCCGAATGCTGGAGGTGGCACCTCCCAGTCTCACCTGTTGTTTCCTGTCTGTCAGGAAGCTGGTGATCCACTGACAGATGGAAGGGGGTAGTGAGCCTTAGGAGTTTGGAGTGAAGTATTTCCGGAATTATAGTATTAAAAGCTGAACTAAAGTCAACAAACAGAATCGAGGCGTATGTTCCTGGGCAGAATGTGTTGCAGAATGTAGTGCAGTCCGATGTTGACTGCGTCATCCATCCTGTAGTCATTTAGTCCAGTGATGGAGGGTTTCTTGGGGACCGGGATGATTGTGGAGAGTTTAAAGCAGGAGGGGGAGACAGCTCCACAGTGATCTGTTGAAGATATTGGTGAAAATAGGAGCCAGTTGATCAGCACATGCTTTGAGATAGGAGGGGGAGACCCCGTCTGGGCCGGGGGCTTTCCTTGTCTTCTGTCTCTGAAAGAGCCGATTCACATCCTCTTCACAAATCGTGAGTGCAACTTGAGTGCTGGGAGGAGTTGTTAATGGGGATCCCAGAGGTGTGATGTCAGTCAGTGTGCTGGGTTGGATGGGAGGTGTGAAGATACTATTCTCAAACCTGCAGTAGAAGGTGTTGAGGTCGTCAGCCAGGTCATTGTTTGCTTCAGAGGGAGATTGTAGTTTGTGATGTCTTGCAGGCCTTTCCACACTGACACAGGGTTGTTATCTGAAAACCTGCTTTTCAGCTTTTCAGAGTAGCTTCTTTTGGCTATTCTGATCTCCTTTGTCAGTAGGTTCCTGGCCTGCTTATACAGAGTTTTAATAATATGTATCATGGTGGCAGGGGGGTTTCCAGAGGGCCTCTAACCAACATTGTAATTTGCACTGTCACTGATTTATCAAAGGGTATCAGTTTGAAACTTTATTTTTTTCTCCTCAATAGCATTTTACATACTCCAAACACATGCCCACAAAACACACACACGCACAGATGTAGTCAACCCCATATACTTTTATTCATCTCTCATTTTGCTACACTATATTGTCACTGAAAATGGAATTACAAAAGAATATCATTCTTTTCATATCGAGCGTCAGCGGATGTTAAAGAGAAAACCGATTTTCATTCAAACAAATCGATGTAAACTACACATTCGAGTTAATCAATAAAATTAATTTATCGCCCAGCACTACTACATATACAGTATTTTCCTCACCATAAGGCACACTGGATTATAAGGCGCAGTCTCAATTACGGGGTTTATTTCTGTACTTAACCCGTACATAAGGCACACTGTATTATAAGGTGCATGCTAAAACATACGGTCTACAAAAAAGGTAACAGAAACAAAACAGTGAGTTTAGTTGAACTTTATTCTACTATTTCTAATTCTACACACACATTATTTTTTAATCAATCTTCTCCCACAAATCCATCAAAGTCTTTATCTACTGTGTTTTCTTAACTTGGCGCAGTACATTTTCTTGCTTCCTCCACTTCCGAAACCGATCCACTGATGTTGAATTCTTTCGCAGCTGCTCTATTCCCATTTACAACCACATAACTGATAGCCTGTAGTTTGAATTGTGCCTTGTAAGCATCTAATTTTTATTGGCGGATTAAGGTGCATTTACTGCCACCTACTGGACTGGAGTGTGGAGCGCATAATGGTTAGGAAGAAACAAATGCTGTTTTGCAACATACCGGTAGTATACCTACCGGAGGCATGGCGAAGGTAAGCGTACGTACTGTACATATTACGTAATGCCCTCTGATTGGTTTATTGCTGCCAGCATACATAGTGTATGTATTATGTCCCTGTGTCAGCGGGAACTGGTCCGACAGTCAATCAAGCGAAGCGCTTACCAAAGTCGCACAACAACATTTTTTCAGATTTTTGGAACTCGGTGCACACATAAGGCACACCGGATTATTAGGCGCATGGCCGATTTTTTAGAAAATTTTAGGCTTTTAGGTGTGCCTTATAGTGCGGAAAATACTGTACATATAATTTATATGGCCAAACATAAAATTTCACCCAGAGATACCATATATAAAAATCGAGCAGTGGGCTTAAAACAGAACCTAGTGAAATACCCAACTTTCCATTGGTAGGCATAGAGAAGTCACCATTTATATCCATAAACTGATAACAAGCAGTCAAATAAGACCTGAGGAAGGAGGGCTGTTCCCATAACACCTGGCATAATAAATTGATAAATTGCGTTAAAAGCTGCACTAAGGTCAAGCAACACCAGTAAGGAGACAGTCCTGATCAGAGGCCGGTAGTATGTAATTTACCACTAATGCCTAAATCCTGATCTATACATTTCATGAATGTGATTGCTATATTTTCTATATTTAATCAAAATGTAACATGTAAAATGTAATATGAGTACAAGCGTGGGATGTTGCAGCCTAGTGGTTAAGGTGCTAGACCACTAATTGGAAGGTTGTGAGTTCAATTCCCATGTCCACCAGGCTGCCATTGCTGGGCCCCTGAGCAAGGCCATTAACCCAAAGTTGCTCAGAATAAGATAAAAATGTAAGTTGCTCTGGATGAGGGTGTCTGCTAAATGCTGCAAAATGTAAGAATGTGACCATTGTTATTAAATTCTGATTTACTTACCCTTAATCTAGAATTGACACAGCTGCTGTTCTCACTAAAGTAAAGTCACTAAAGTCTTGATCAATAAAATCTTTGTCTAAGAAACCAACTACATTTAAGATGAAATCCACAAATTCACAGAGGAATTCAGAATAGTACCCAGGGGTAGTAAAAATAATAATTTGCGGAATTGTCTGGGAAGACTTTTTTGTGGCTACACATGTTAGTAAAAATAACTTAAAATGTGTTGAATATATGGATTTTTTGTGTGTAAAACCTAGATTATAATCATACAAAAAGAACTATGACAAGAGAAGACCAAAATAAAGAATTCCTCTGCCCCTTAGGTGAGGCTGATGTATATAACTCTAGCAGACTAGATTAATTTAATTCAACAATAAGTGCTTTAGATATAAGTGCTTTAGATGTCTACAGCATATCACAAACTGTTTACATGCTGAACTTGCTATTATTACACTAAGTGTACTGTAAATATGTTTAAATAGAACCCACTTGTTAAGATTCCTCTATTTCAGTACAATGTACAGTATGATATAATATATGCAGTGTGTCTGCACTGTTTTTGTGTATTGTTTTATATTGTTGGTTTGCAATGTCTTTTGTCTCACACCGTTTGCACTAGGTTGCACAGATGCACTTTATGTGGCTAGGACAACTTTGCTCTGTGTTGTTCTCTGTAGCTTTGTTTTGTTAGTGCCCTTTCTCTAGTGCCCTATCGATGGAACTCAACGCTGCATCATCGCTGACGCTACATGAACGCTTCCTTGCAGAAGTTGTGTCTGAAGCCCTGTGCCAATCTACTGGCTCAGGTAGGTCAGCAGAGTGCAAGCAGGGAGCACCTACTACACCATAAAGGGCATCTACGTTATTTTACCCCAGCTTCTTTGTCTTCAATAAATGCTCTGCGTGTGTTTGTCCTAGACTAGGGAAAAAGAAAATATATGTAAAAGATTAGGAAAGATGGTGAGCAAGCTCAGAAACACACAACACAGAGATAGTCCGTCATGTTGTAAGGATGCACACACTTTGCATTGTGTGTTTAGTAAATGAAACTATTCCGCTCCAAATCTCTTCCACTGCTGAGCCAATGTCAACTTAGATCATTTGTAGACTTAGATGACAGGCTGAGTTAGAGGTGGAACAAGGGACTAGCTTTGTTTGGCCTGGGGGAAGGGATAACGTTATTGAGTCTCAGCTTGATGACTGTTACCTAACTTTGCCTTCCATGTTACCTAAGCTTGCCACCTTAGACCTCCACACTGAAGTTTGTAGAATGTAGAATAATCCTTAATAGGTCTCTGCTGCTCTGCTATATAGGGCCTAGATGAATATTGGTATGTGGTGATGATTTGGTTGAAGAGACACTTTTGAACACATCTCTTCCCATACAAGTATACATGGCTGCAGACCAAATTGGGGCAACGCTGCACAAAGTGGCGGTTTTGCAGGTGTAATAGGCTGGCCTGGTAAAGGAGCTCATCTGCGGTGAGGGGCTCACCAAAGAGGTCTGACCTCCAGAAAGCAGACGGCCCATGCAATTGGCAATCATTGGTTTGACATTTTTGACAAATTTGAGAAAATTTGACAGACATAAAAGGAAAGGACAAAACCTTTCGTTTGGACTCCCCAATTTCTCCTAAGGGCCTGTTCTTCCCTTGCCACAGTGAAAAGCTAAAGCTATGAGACAGTGGCCACCAGCCCCAGCCTAGCTTGCTGAGCTAGGAAACGAAGGCTAGCATTGTAACCCCCAGCCCCCAATGTAAAATCTGGCCTGCTGGCCCGCACTTAGGGGCAGGCCTGCCAGACGGGTCAGAAAGGAATCCTAATGCCTGAGGGCTAGGGTTTCTAGAGATGTCCCTGTAAGAAAGATTCCTCCTCGCACTTGTCCGCGTCTCTTTACCTCTGCAAAACAATAGGAGCGCTCCGGAGCACTGAGAGAACAAACCACACGAGTGAAATCAAATCTGGTTTATTCCAAACAGCTGTTCAAAGAACTGAGTTACAGAACAGAATATATACGCAATGGAATACAGTAAGCTATGGTGTATTAGATAAGGCGGGGGCTAAGTTTTATCAACATAGATAGGGGTATGCCAGAATGCTGCTTCCTCACAACTCTTATCCAAGCATTGAAGGTCAGAAAGCCTGTACATGAGCAAAGAGAAACTGAATGTCCTGCGAGTAATCTCACAAGCAGGTCAACCTATCTTGTCTTCTTCATCCTGTCAAGAGCGCTAAAAGAACAGGATAGACTCCAATCAAAAACATTAAATCAGAAGAGGTGAAGATGACATATAACACAGAAATACATTTTTACATGACAGAGGTTTCCTCATTTCTATTCCCTTAAGATTAAGGTTACGTTATCAGAAAGCCTTACCATCCTGCTTAAGTTTGCAGAGACACAGAGTACAAAAACAAGAAGACAAGAACACACTTATCACAGGTCAGCATGACCAGAGTGTGGAGAACATTCCTTTCGATAGAGGAAGAGAAATGTGGAAAGAAAATGAAATAAGCACAAAAATTAATTAACATAAAGAAAATTCATTTCAGCAGTCCCTTTATGGCCATCTTCACTGCTGCTTACCCCACTACCTCTGGTGCTTTGGGGGTCAGCCATTTTCACCCATGGTCCTGCTGTTTATGTGTTGCCACCTCCTCGGTTATCGACTGCCAGCTTACTGCTTCAGGGCACCGGAAAAAGGCTACAGAATCCAGTTTGCCTCATGTCCTCCTTCCTTTAAAGTGGGCATGGCATTTGGGATGGCTCCTTTCTCTCATGGCACAGATCGCCTGAAGATGGGGTCTGCACCAAAGGTTTTACCTTTAGTGGTTCCATTCATCAATCATTAGGGCTGTCATTGTTTGTACCTGTTAATGGCTCATTGAGCCATTGCCATCTGAGGTTGTTGAACATTTGTTGAACAGCCCAGAGGATGTTGCCTCTGGTGTATTTACTGTTGTCAGGACCTAGTTTACTGCCCTGTACAGTAGTGCTAGAGTTCTTGCAGACATGCCTCTTTAATGGCCTATCAACCCTTACATTCAAGTATACATGGCAGTCATTGCTCATTGCCAGTCAGCTAAGGCTTTCCTGTAGACTCCGTCAACTCTTCTGGGATCTCTCAGAGGTTCTGGTGGGGCAGAGGAGTTTCTGACCCTCAAAGACAGAATAAAGACAGAAAATAAGAATATAAAAATAGAATAAGAATATAAAAATGTTATAAATAAAAAAGGGTATTAAGAAGTAATGATAAGTAATGTGCAATTGTGGCCTTTTCTGTGTTCACAGTTCTGTGGATTATGAGGGAGGGGAACATGAGGGTATTTGTCTACCTGGGCAGAGAAGGTTTGTGGAGAAATCGGTGGGCAGGAGGAAGGGGCATAATGGAGGCCACAGCTCTAGGATAGAAAATGTTCCTCATCCTGTTGGTGCGGGAAACTATTGCCCTGAAACAATTTCCAAATAGAAGGATCCTGTGTCTTATAATGCTAATGGTGCTCTGCATCCGGCTCATTCTTGCCCTTTCACAATGTTGTAAAAAATCTTAGTAGAAATAATTAAAATATTATTCCTTACAATACTATAACCAAAGTAAAGTATTAGGCCTTGCAAAATATTACAATTGCTGTCATAAGACATATGTAGGTGATGTTGTAGGCCAAAGATGTTTATTGCAACCAGATTCGGGGCTATCAGGCCTAGTCAGTCTGAGCACATTTGTAATAACAACTTGTTATGTAGAAGGGAAAAGACCATTGTTCCCAGACCTTAGCTCATAAATTGTTATGGAAAATGAAGAACACCATGGTTCTCAGACCTTGGTCCATAGCAATAACATGTTATGTAGAATGAAAAAAAACAGTGGTCCACAGACCTAGGCCCTGAAAAATAAGGGGAGGAAAATCCATAAATGGGCATGTGGTGCTCATAAACTTGTTGTGCAGACTGAAGATGGCCCAGGTGTTTAGTCCGAGGTCATGAAAAATAAGTGGAGGAAAATCCATAAATGGGCATATGGGTGAAAGGTAATGGGAAATAAGGGGAAATTGGGTCAGTGTATTTAGAAAACATAGGAGGTAATGCCGGTAAATAAGGTGATATGGCACCTGGGCTCCTAGGAGCGCCAGGGTATATATTGAGAAGATATCTGAGGTTTTTTTTGGTTCTTCGGGGTTGAAGGTGTGTGTGTGCGTGTGGGGGCGCGCGTGCAGGCGCATGCCCGTGTCCGCGGGTCAAGGTGGGTGGTTTTTATTTTTGCAAGGATGTCGCGAGAGTTCTTGTTTTTCTTGATTGATTTTGCATGACATGCTCTTTTTGGGGGTTTTCATTTGTTACTTTGAATTTGGCAATTTGTTACTTTGAATTTGGCAATTTGTTACTTTTAATTTGGCAATTTGTTACTTTTAATTTGGCAATTTGATACTTTGAATTTGGCAATTTGTTACTTTTAATTTGGCAATTTGATACTTTGAATTTGGCAAATTATAATTTGTTGGCTGATTGACCACAATAAAGAAGTCATTCTCATCCAGGTCTGAGGAGTTTTCTCAGTATTTTTGTAGTAATTATAGAGTTAACAGTTAAGTTTAACTAAAACAGTCTTTAGTAACCAAAAAGTCTAAGTGTGGAGATCACCCTGTGATGTGTCGACTTGGAGACCGGCTCTGAGTTCCGACAACAACCTCTGGGACAAACATTACCTGGCAAGTGACATTGGCTCCCAGTACAATTTGTCATTGAGAAAATATTGTATTAATCTTTTTTGAATAAACCAAAGATTGCTGGGAACATATTACTTTACTGCATTCATATTACTGTATACTATACATTAGTGCAAAGTGTGTTAATAGGAACTTAAGTATGAGCACCATTGTTAAAGTTTCAACTATAAGTTTATCATCTCAAACTGCAGTTATCAACTTTTTAATGGCTGAGTAATCTGAGTCTTTTATCTTCCTGTGCATACTTTAGAGAGAGGAGCTGTGGCATCACCCATTGCCTGTTTTGGGAGATGTAATCTGCTATTTAGGATCAAGCTGGAATAGCCAGGAAAAATTCCTTCTGCCCAGTTAGAATCAAAAATGAATTAGTTGTGTGGCATAAACCTATTTAGTAACTGGCTATCCAACAAGTGAAAGAGGTACCGTGGAACTGTTTTTTATGGATTACGATACAGTATTTCACGATATCCTAAAGTTAAGAACATATAAGGTAAAAAATACTGATTAAATGCTACTCCCCGTTTATGGAGTAATGATATTCATTAGTATGTTAAAACTGTTCAAACTGTATTTAAGTTAAATCGGAAGAGTTGTATATTTCCTGTTATTTAACTTAATTTTTGGTAATGATCGGTAATCCTCAAAGTGAGTGAATCTGCTAATCTGATCTTGATTGCTTTTGTCTTTGCCCTTGTGCTGATAGGGGAATAGCTGTGATTTTTCACATCATAGTAAAATCACTGGCTAAGAAAACTTACATAAACTTTTTCCTGCTAATTTCTTCCTGTTTCTCATGTAGGTTGGAGGTTCAGATGCCAGTTACATGTTTGTGACAATTTCCTTACATTTTGGGGATAAGACACGGGAATTGAGGCAAGCTGAGTATGTTTTCTCTCGGTGTGGAGGTTCAGGACTAATTGGAAATTGCAGCAATGAGGTAACTTCTGGCCTGATGTCAACAAGCAGAAGGTTGACCTTTGAATTGCAAGAAATTGCACATCAGACTTCCAAATTCAAAATGCCGCCTTTGGAATAGGAGAAGAGGGTGAGAGAAAGGGGATTACACACCTCATGGACTGCTTCTGATAACTCCTCTGCAAAATAAAAGCTGGATGTAAATATTAATTGAAAAACTCTCACAATGCACACAGCTAGCTCTCTCAAGAGCTGTCCACAAATGCTCCACTCCCAAATAAACAACTTATACCTCTTTTCCACCAAAAAGAACCGGGTGCTGGTTCAGAGCTAGCACTGGAGCTGGTTCAAAGTTGGTTCCACTGGCGAACGTTCTAAGAATCGGTTTGCCTTTCCTTCAGCTAGAGAGCCATCACAGTCCCGCGTCTGACGTCATGTATACTTGTCACATTACACAGCAACATTAGTGCAGCAGCGGCAAACACAAACACGACAACAATGGCGGATGTTGCTTTACTGTTAATGCTCATGGCTTTGTGAACCTACATTGGCATCCAAACGCGGCGAATCCAACGTGTATGTGCAGCTCCATGTAATCTGTATAAATGGAGGTTGTAATCGAGAAAGTACAAAATGTTATTTTATCATTAACACAGAAAAAAGGTAGCCTTAGCATGTAACTACCTACTATCATGTGAGCTGATAATGTATCATATCGCGGTAAAGTAAAAGTGTATTAAACATTAGTATACTTTAAGGTACATTATCAAATGTGCTAACAGTAGCCCCACCCACAGCCCCTGAGCAAGCGGTTCTTAAGTCTAGACCAGCAACGTTTCGGTGCTACTTAAGAACCACTTTTCCTGGTTCAGAGCCGGTGCTTTGGCGGTCAAAAAAGAAAGAACTAGTTCTAAATTAGGCTCTGGCTCCGAACCAGCACTCAAACTGCCTCGGTGAAAAAGGGGCACTAGTAACCAACTTGGTAAACAACTTAGCCCCCAGGTCTCAGATCAAAGAAGCAACAACCTATAGTGTCAACAAGAAGTCCTGGGGACAAGAAAGGCTATTTCTGAGCCCTTGTTCATATATGATTTACTCAGAGAACTACATGAAATCAAAGACAAATTAGTTTTTATTTTATTCAAATGAAAACTAAAAAACTGAGCTAATATTTTATTCACAATTGAACATGGATAACACAACAAATGTTTAAAAGACAAAATTTTATACCTTTATCCACTGAATGAACTAATTTCAAATTTAATGCCTGCTACAGGTCTCAAAAAAGTTTGCACGGGGACAATAAGTAGCTGAAAAAGCAAGAAATATTCTGTGTGTCATGGCTCCGGAGTTCTAACTCTGTTCCGGACTACACTCCCCAGCATCCTTCACTTACACTGATTGCACCGCCACCTGTTCCTCATTTCATCTCTCTACTTAAACTGCTCGATTTGTCTGACAATCATTCTGAGCGTTTCCATGGTTTCTGTATTTCTGATCTCGACCCTATTTCCTCTCTACGACTTTTCTCTGCTTGCTGCCTGTCTCGACCTTCTGCCTGTCCCTCGTTTCCGATCCGCCGGCTTTGACTTGTTCTGTCTGACGTTGTGTATTTGCTGTAATAAACGCTGTAAATGGATCCTCAGCCTTATGCCTCCTCATCACAGGAGACTTCGCCACAGGAAGATGCAGTAGCTGTCATCCAGCTTGCCACCCAGCTAACCGGTCAAGCACAACATCATCAGCAACTGATGCGTCTCACCACGCTGACCCAAGAGCTCGCCGCGGCACTACGGAGCCTGCAAGGAGCCTCCAGAGCACCAAGCCTGCCGCCACCGGCAGTGCCGCTTCCTATGCCCACCTACGCCGCTCCGGCAGCCGCCAGCCCTAGGTTAGCTTTTCCAGAGAAGGTTAACGGGGATCCCGGAAAATGCCGGGGCTTTCTTATGCAGTGCTTGCTCTTTGTGGCGCAGCAGCCTGCATTATACCCGACCGAGGATAGCCGCATCGCCTTTGTGTGCTCGCTACTAACCGACAAGGCTCTCGATTGGGCCACCGCGGTATGGAGGGAGAACGCCTTCCCCTCCTTTGACAGCTCCCTGGCACAATTTCGCACAGTCTTCGACATATTTCTAGATCTTATCACTTTACAAGTCACACCCAAAATAAAGTCTACCTGTAATCAAAGGCATTATCCTTTAACAAATCACTGAAATCTCTACATACAATACATTTATAATCCTTGCATGCTTGATCAGATGACTCCTCCCCTTCAGGATGCTATAACACTGGCTTCCTGTTCGTGGGCCACTCCCTTTTAGGCCTTTCCTGAATCGGTAGGACAAACATTCACATTAACACAACCATTTATTGATTTCACCGTACTTTGGATGTTACTAGCAGTCAACATGGAATGTGCACCTTTCATGTGACTGCTTCAATAGTAAAACAAACAAAATAAAGAACTTGCCAAACTGTATTGTGTCTTTATTTAACTTGAACTGTGTGTGCCACATCACACCGTCACCGACCGATTTTCGAAGACCTGCCGCCTCATTCCCCTAGACAAGCTCCCCACAGCCTTCGAGACAGCGGAAACACTGTGCAATTGCATTTTTCGCTTTTATGGTCTACCAGAGGACATCGTTTCTGACAAGGGGCCCCCAGTTCACCTTGCGGGTCTGGAGGTTCTTCTTCACATGGCTGAATGTCAATATCAGCCTCACCTCGGGGTACCGCCCGCAGTCCAATGGGCAGACCGAACAGTTGAACCAGGAAGTCATTCGCTTCCTCCGCTCGTATTGCCAACACAATCAGACTAAATGGAGCAAATACCTGATGTGTGCGGAGTATGCCCAGAACTCCCTGATCAAGCCCGCTACTGGCCTGACTCCCTTCCAATGTGTCCTAGGTTACCAGCCCCCCCCCCCCCCCCCAATGGTCCGACATGGCCACTGAGCTGCCGGCCATCGACGACCGGTTTCGCCGAAGTGAGGAGACCTGGAGCGTGGCACATCGGCAACTGCAACGGGCCATCCGACGTCAAAAGATTCAAGCTGAACGACACCGCAGGGAACACCCCGCATATCAACCTGGCCAGTGGGTGTGGCTCTCCACCCATGACATTCGGCTCCGCCTGCCCAGCCGGAAGCTCAGCCCCAGGTACGTAGGGCCGTTCCGGATTCTCAGGCAAATCAATCCGGTCTCGTACCGCCTCGCACTGCCACCACACTATCGTATCTCACCTACCTTCCACACATCACTGCTGAAACCTGCCAACGAGCCGAGAACCAGCCCCGTGAGCACAACCGATCCGTCCGAACCACCGCCACTGCTTATCGAAAGGCGAGGAGGCGTATCGAGTTCACGAGCTACTGGATTCCAGACGCAGGGGGGGTCGCCTAGAGTACCCGGTCGATTGGGAAGGCTATGGTCCAGAAGAACGCTCGTGGGTGAGGGTGGGGGACATCCTGGACCCCTCGCTCTCCGCCGAATTCCACCAGCGGCATCCTGACAAGCCGGCTACCCGTTCCCGTGGACGACAACGACGCCGCCAGCATCCTCGCGTCAGGAGCCACTCGCGGGGGGGTGGGGGGGCTCTGTCATGGCTCCGGAGTTCTAACTCTGTTCCGGACTACACTCCCCAGCATCCTTCACTTACACTGATTGCACCGCCACCTGTTCCTCATTTCATCTCTCTACTTAAACTGCTCGATTTGTCTGACAATCATTCTGAGCGTTTCCATGGTTTCTGTATTTCTGATCTCGACCCTATTTCCTCTCTACGACTTTCTCCTTGCTTGCTGCCTGTCTCGACCTTCTGCCTGTCCCTCGTTTCCAACCTCTGCTTATCCTCTGACACCTGTGTTTGCCTGCTTTGACTTGATCTGTCTGACATTGTGTATTTGCTGTAATAAACGCTGCAAATGGATCGTCAGCCTTATGCCTCCTCATCACAGGCAGAGGATCTCTAATCTGTAAAAGAGTGCATAAAAAGAGTATGGAATATTCTATAATGTTTCTCAACATTAAATTGCAAAGGCTTTGCAAATCTAATCTCAGTGCATAATATCTTCAAAAGTTTCAGAGAAACTGGAGCAATCCCTGTGTGTAAGGGACAAGGCTGAAGACCTTTATTGGATCCCCGTGGTCTTCAGTCCCTCAGATGACACTGCATCACTCATTGGCATGATTTTTTCAATGACCTTACTAAATGGGCCCAAGAATACTTCCAGAATCCACTGTAGGTAAAAACATGCCATATGCAGATGCCAACAAAGCTCTATCACGCAAAAAGGAAAAGTGTTTGAATTGTTTCCCGTGAGTTTTCGTGCTTATTTTGGCATTTAAATTATACTGTTATTTATTTTCTCTTTTTAGTGTATATTTTACGTTGTCGCCTTAGTTTTTTAAATTTTTTTATTCGCAGTTAATCTTATTCCTTTTCTTAAGGAGACACTTGTTTGTTCCATGTTTTCAAACATCTGGAGGAGGAAATGTGCTTCAGATCTTTTTAATATTCTGATCTGATTCAAGTCAAAGGTACGTAATCATTCAGTATGGCAAACTTTCAGCTTGTCAAGTGTGTGAGCTGCAGCATCTTTAGTAATTCTTCCTCCATCATTAGCATTAATTTTACTTGTGATAAGTGTATGTTAGTTAGCTCTCTCATGGGAAAGATCTCAGCTTTAGAGGTGCATCCAGAAACTAGAGAGGGATAGCGATAGTAGTGTAGTTTCTGTAGGCGTAAATCTGGATGCCTTAGGCGGAGTTAGTAACCTCCACCTCCGGGATTGGAGCCCTCACAGTGAGGCGAATGGGTGACGACTTGGTGGCAAAGTCGCAAAACCAAAGCTAATGCTAAGGCTAGCCCAAACGAGCACCACACCTCGCCGGTTCACATGTCTCTCGTCAGTGAAGCACCTGCTGAGAAACCTGAAAGAGCTCTGGTTGGAAGAGACTCCATCTTAAGGCATGTGAAATTAGCTCAGCCTTTAGGGGCTCCAGCAGCACTGGTTAGGTGTATTCCAGGAGCCAGGGCACCGGACATAGTAGGTAATCTTAGGGTCTTAGGAAAGCATAGGTACTCAAAGGTAGTTTTCCATATAGGAGCTAAAGATATATGCCTTTGTCAGTCAGAGAATTCTAAGAGTAATATTGTAGAGGTGTGTAAATTAGTGAAGGTGATGTCTGATGCTGTAGTATGCTCCAGCCCCATCCTAATGTGGCGTGGCGATGTATCTTACAGCAGGTTATGGTCTCTGAACTGCTGGATGTCCAGGTGGTGCTCTGAAAACAATGTGGGCTTCCTAGATAATTGGAGCACTTTTCATGGCAAGGCTGGCCTGTTAGGGTGGGACGGTGTCCATCCCACACAAGGATGGTGCTGCTCTCATTTCTTGCAGCATAGCACATAACTTAAGACCAGGCCTAGTTAATCTGTGACAAGCCAGGGCCAGGGAGCAGACAAGCAGGCTAATCTGACCGTCACCCAGGGTTCACAATATTGAGACTGTGTCTGTTTCCCGAGCTAAACAAAAAACTATAAATATTTTGAAAATTTGTTCTAGTAACCTTATTAGCATAAAATCATAGTGAATGTACAGCCAGCACCTTTGATCTAAAGCTAGGACTGTTAAATATAAGATCTCTTGCATCTAATGCTCTCATGGCTAATGAAATGATTACTGATCAGAAGTTTAGTGTTCTGTGTTTAACAGAAACATGGATCAAACCAAACGAGTTTGTTGCATTAAACAATGCTTGTTCATCCGGTTATAGTTATATACATCAGCCACGCCTAACAGGCAGGGGAGGAGGTGTCGCTGATGCTGATAAGCTTGATGTCAAGCAAGAATCTAGACACATGTTTAACTCATTCAAAGTACTTTAAAAAAAAAAAAAAAGTCTTCTGAGAAGTTCCTCTTATTGTTATTTACAGACCTCCTGGACCATATTCTGAATTCCTTTGTGAATTTGCATATTTCATTTCAAACCTAGTTGTTTCTTAAGACAAAGCAGTAATTGTTGGAGAGTTTAACATTCATTTTGATAAGTTCCTCTAAGAACAGCATTTGTTTCCATCTTAGATTCAGTAGAGGTGAATCAGAATGTAATAGGACCCACTTATAATGGAGGTCACACTCTTGATCTTGTTCTAACCCTCGGAATTAAATATAGACATTATAGTCACAGTGTCTCAATCAGAAGCTATCTCTGACCACCATCTCATTTCATTTAAATTGAGCTTCAGACAAATTATATGTTAAACGTAAATTTACATCCATTACTGCAGAGAGTTTTACCAACAGTATTCCAAAATTATCATCCATGATTGGATCACCATCTGACCCGACAGAACTTCATCAGGTGACTGACTATTTAGAGTCAGAGTTTTGCTACACCCTTGATATTGTAACTCCACTTAAAATAAAAGTAGTTAGAGAGAAAATACTCACATCCTGGTACAACGACAACACATGAACTTCAAAAACAATCTGCTAGGAAATTAGAATGTAGATGGCATCAAACTAAATTATCAATATTTTGATTAGCATGAAAGGAAAGCCTTCATAAAAATGCTACAAAAAAATCTCTTAGTGCTGCTAGATCAGTGTATTTCTCTAGCCTTATCAAAGATAACAAAAATAATCCTAAACTTTTATTTAATACAGTAGCAAAATTAACTAGGAATAAAAACACTGTCAAAGTGTACACCATCTATTTGTAGCTGTAATGAATTCATGAATTATTTCAATGGACAAATTGATAACATCAGGCCATTATATTCAGACCATTATACCAAACAAATTGATAGATAATGCTGTAGATAATATTTCTGTTTTTGACCAGTATCTAGACTGTTTTAATCCCCTTCAAGAGACTGACTTATTTTCACTGGTTTCTTCTTCAAAATTATCAACCTGCATACTGGATCCCTTACCCATGTGTTTCCTTAAACAGTTACTACCAGTAGCTATTCAACCCATTCTAAAGATAAGTTCTTCCCTTAGAACTGGCTATGGGCCAAAATCTAACCCAGTTGTCCAACTATAGGCCAATATCAAACCTCCCCTTTATCTCCAAGATCCTAGAAAAGGTTATAGCTCAGCAGTTATGCTCATACCTGCATAGGAATAATATTCATGAAATGTATCAGTCAGGATTTAGGCCACATCATAACAGCACTGGTTAAAGTTGTAAATGACCTGCTACTGGCTTCTGATCAGGATTGTGTCTCTTTCCTAGTTTTACTTGATCTTAGTGCATCTTTTGATACCATTGACCATTCTATACCACTTGATATGCTAGAACATTTTGTTGGTGTTAAAGGGACAGCTCTCTGGATCGGGTCTTATTTAGGGATGTACCGATACCACTTTTTCTCTTCCAATCCAATTCCCATACCAGCATTTGCCAGTATGGACCGATACCGATCTGATATCTGTGTTCTTTTCTACCTTTAAAACTAAAGAATGTATACAACATGATTAGTTATTAAGATTTATTTGTTTCTGGCAAAGAAATACAAAAATGCCCATTACTGGATGAAAAATAAAAACACAAGAAATCTTAAAAAAGTATTAATGCAGTAACAAACATTACTTTTAACAGTTAGTGGTATAACAATCAAAACCATATATACTGCAATTATTAAATAAAATCATTTTCTGAAGAAAAGGCAATATTTTAAAGTGAATCTTAAATTAGAAAAAGTGCTGAGGTAAATGGAAAGGAGCCTGCTAAACTTGCCTAAAAAAAGACATATGCGCTGAATAGAGACGCTAAAAGCGAGTGGGTCCTATATTATTGGTCTTAAAAAGTGGGTGGGTCCTGTCCCACCCATGTATAATGGTTCAGACGCCCATGACCACGGGTATCGGATTAGGATTGGTCACGCACCACCGATACCCGATCCACTCAAAATGCTTGGATCGGCATCGATACCGATACAAAATATCGGATCAGTACATCCCTAGTCTTATTTGACAGATCGATATCAGTTTGTAGACCTAAATGGTGACCACTCTAAACTAACTAAGGTAATGTTCGGTGTTCCACAAGGTTCTGTTTTAGGCCCATTGCTTTTCTTCCTATATATGCTACCCCTTGGTGCAATTATTCATAATCATGGTATTGGCTTCCACTGTTATGCTGATGACATGCAGTTATATGTATCAGCTAAGTCAGATGTGAGTCACCAGCTTAATAAGTTTGAAGATTGTGTGAAGGACATTAAACAGTGGATGCTTACTAGCTTCCTCCTGCTTAACTTTGACAAGACAGAAGTGCTTTTACTAGGTCCACAGGCAGCCAGGATGTAAGCTTTCTGATTACAGAGTAACTCTGGATGGTCATTCTGTTACATCATGTGCAGCAGTAAAAAACCTTGGTGTGAATATTGATACCGGTCTCTCATTTGAAACTCACATAAATAATACCACAAGGGTAGCCTTCTTTCATCTCAGAAATATTGCTAAGATAAGAAATATGATGTCATTACATGATGCAGAAACACTAGTTCATGCATTTGTTACCTCTAGGTTGTATTATTGTGATGCTTTACTTAGAGTTAATATAAAGCACTTAATGGTCTTGCGCCACAGTACCTGAGAGATCTTTAGGTTTTTTATTATCCGTAACGCCTACTTTGATCAAAAAGTGCAGGCTATTTGGTTGTAGCTCAAGTACAAAAGGCTACAACAGGAGGCAGAGCTTTTTCTCACAGAGCCCCACAGTTATGGAACAAGCTTCCAATTAGTGTTCAGGACTCAGACACAGACTCAGTATTTAAGTCCAGGTTAAAAACATATTTGTTTAGCCTAGCTGTTTATGGATAGCTTTTCTCAGGTAAAGGAGTAAACCTGGAAGGTTCATGGGCATAGAGTGTTTGGTGAACTGGGATGTCTGTATGCTGTCAGCTTACTACCCTCGCAAGTCGCTCAGGTTTTGCAGACTGTGGAGTGGTGGGACACTTTACATCCCAGGAAGCCCTCATGTCTGTCACGCCTTCTGGCTCTAGGATTTTAGTTGTGCTGTCATAGCTAGTCTTGCCGGAGTCCCTGTCTGCACCCTGCACATACAGTAATTTACATTGTCTATAACCTGTTCACAGTCATGCATAACAATTTTCTTCTCTCTGTCGAGCTACTGTATATATGCCACTCCCTCAGTGTTCCGAGTTCTTGGTCCGATCATCTCTTCTTATGAGTCTCGTCACCTGGTTGTCACCTTGCCAGGGATTGGTCTGCATGGTCAGCCAGTGTCTCATGGGATTGTTGTGGACGAAGCTGCCGGAGACTGTCATGCCGTCTTTTGAACCAATGTTGTGTCAGGGAGCTATATGGTCTGGTCTGTATTAGCAATCAGGTCTGTGCTGAGCTCTGAGTTTGCGATGGCCCTTTGGTTCCTCAGGAGCTCTTGGTTGCACTATTATAAACTGTTGTAAGAAGGACATTATTTACATTTACACTATCTACTGTAGCATGTCACCCAAATGAGAATGGGTTCCCTTCTGAGCCTGGTTCTCCAGGTTTCTTCCTCATATCATCTTAGGGAGTTTTTCCTTGCCGCCATCTCCTCCGGCTTGCTCATTAGGGAGAGGGCTGCTTTGAGACAATGGGAGATTGTTAAAAGCGCTATACAAAGAAATTGAATTGAATTGAAAAGTGTTTAAACAAGAAAAGTGTTCTTTGGTCACACGAGTCCAAATTGAACATTCTTCTTGGAATTTACGGACTACATGTCCTCTGGGCTAAAGAGGAGAGAGGCCTTCTCTCCTCTTATCTGATGCCTCTCAGCATCTCTGATGGTATAGGGGTGCATAATTGAATACTATTATGGGCCGCTTGCATGTTTTGGAAGGCACTATGAATGCTAAAATGGTAAATAAAGGTTTTAGAGCAACATGTGCTTAACAGATGGAGTATGTGCTCTCTGACATCTGTGTCTGACCTTATCATGTACCACAAGCAATATTTTGGAGGTTTTACAAGCTTGGTTATAATCATTTGGCAGAATTGTCTGCTTACCATGACAGAATGTTTTAGCAATGATGGGAACAAAACATTCAGAGTTGCAGAACATGTCCATGCAAAACAATGATACGGTTGTGGGAAGTTAACATATGAACAAATTAAAGATATAATTTGACTTGTAGAAGGCTCTGCAATACGTAACATACATATTCTATTTTGAAGGACCCATTGAACCCAGGTGATAAATTCTGTCAGCCATCAGTAAAAGTTAAAGTAGCTTCCCCAATGAATACCTATTATGAGTTACATAAGGTACAGAGAGACATTGAAATAGTGATTTATGTCTGTGGATTGTAAGGTGTTGAACTGATAATAAAAACCTATTTCCTTGTATCTCTTCTTACATTTTAAGGTATTCTATACAAACGACTGCTGATTTCAGGAAAATGTAAATAAATTTCTTCAGCCTGCAAACTCTAAAATTCTATCACTGGTATTGACTTACATTCACTAAAGCCTCATATAGAGCCTAAACAGCTCATTACCAGCACAGATACACAGACCTCTTGATAATTCCAGCATCCAACAATTACACCCAACATTTAATCCCAAAGAGTGTTTGTGAAAGATAATGGTTAACTGAATCAATATGTTTTAGAAATTTTCACGTTTAGAACTGACTCGGGATCATTGCCACGGAAAATTTTACAAGCAGACAAAATCAGAATCAGCTCATACCAAAAAAAGAAAAAAAAAATTCTGAAAAGCACAAAAAGTATGAATAAGTTTGCATATTGCAACCCTTCCAAATTAAACTTTATTTTTTTAAAATCTTTTTTAACCATATATTGTATATTTTCATTAAATATACATAAAAATGAGAATGAGCCAACTTACTTTTGGTCTTCTCATGGTCTTCAGAAGATGTAGATGATGCAATGATGAGTGGAGAATGAGACTGAAGAGTAACAGGACTGAGGGTAACTTTCGGGGCATTTTCAAATAAAATATTATGGGTTTCTTTAAAAAACAGATGGGATATGAAGTCACATACTGTAACAATGCAAAACTAATTTGATTTCTGAAGAAATTGTAATTATATATCATGGTAAGTGTAGTATTAGATTGTGGAAACAGGTAACATCTTTATCAATGTTCATTACTGTTTTATATAATTCTATATTTCAAAATTGTATTTAGATCAATGTGCATGACACTTAACAGTGCATTTCACAATTAGTTTCCATGCTTACATACACATACATGTCCTGGGGATAAACATGGCAACTATTCGATGGAATGTGCTCCCTTTTTCAATAGCCCTCTCATAATTTAGAAGCAAATGTAAAAGCAGAAACTTTATTAACACTGGAAGAAGGATAATAATATGTGGCACATAAACTAAGGTTGCAAACAAAAACTGTAGAAAGGGCTGACAAAGCACAAATACTCATAGAATAACTGTGGTTAGCAAAACAAGAAACACACAGTAACAAACAGATGCAAGACAGTAAAAAGGAGTAAGAAAAAGGAACCTATATAAGGTTACTAATCAAATACAAAGCAGACGAGCAGGAGGTTGGGGTGGAAAACGCAACAAAAGAAAAAGTTCAATTAAGCGTTCAGGGTTGTTCTCTGGTGGTCTGGTGGTGAAGTGTGCATGGTTGTGTGCCAGTTATGCATTGGGTGGTTTTCATCACCCTTTGCAGTGATTTCTTTTCACACACTGTGGGGTTGCTATACCACACTGTGATTGAGTTTGTTACAGTAGGATGCTCTCTATGATGGAGCGGTTAAAGTTGGTCATGATCTCGAGGGACAGACAAACTTTTCTGAGTCTTCTCAAGAAGTAACTTGGATAAGTTTCCTGCTTATGTAGAGGACAAGATAGATAGATAGATAGATAGATAGATAGATAGATAGATAGATAGATAGATAGATAGATAGATAGATAGATAGATAGATAGATACAACTTTATTGTCATTGCATTGTACAGGTACACAGCAATGAAATGCAGTTTGGCATCTACCAGAGGTGAAAAATGTAGCAGTCGTGCAAAAGTGCAGATAAATATCTAGCATATTTACAGCAAGTGGTATATATGAAAGCATATACAGTAAATAAATATAAAGGCTATAACAGTGCAGAGATGTGTGGACATACAGGAGTACAGTGAATAAATATAAATGCGTACAGTGAATAAATATAAAGGCTATAACAGTGCAGAAATGTGTGGACATCCATGTCCCTCCCCTTAAACTGTTTGTGACAAGACAGTACCCACGTCTCTGAAGTGTTAGTGAAATGATAATGATGGAGATTGAAGTCAGGGTTCTAAAGAACCATTGAACTTATCAGTGCCTAATTGAGATCACGGAACAGCCCAGATCATTAGCCTGTCCTTACGGAGCTCTGTCAGGACCTTAATAGAATAATACAGGCGGTCTGACCATGTGGTAGATTACAATTTTAGTGATGTAGATGGCTGCATTATATTGATGGGGCCTATGGATGATGTCCAAGTGTCACAGTCGGAGCACCTGCCTCGCCTCCCGAGCGTCAACACAGAGAAGCGTCTCCGGAGTATTAGTTGCTTTCGGACTACAGTTCTCATACCTCCGCACCGGGACTAATTACGCCACCAGCTGTCGGCAATTTCCGACGCTATAAAAGGTGAACTTGAACTTGACCCCATTGCGAATTGCCATTGTGATCAGTCTGAGCGTTTCTTGCTTTTCTCTAGTTCCGGTTTTGTGATTCTGTTTCTGTGCTTTGGTTTTTCGATTGTTTGCTGCCTGCCCTGACATACTGCCTGTTTTTCCCAATTACGATTTCTGCCTGCTCTGCATTGTTGTTTGCCTACCGTGACCTTGCCTGTTTGTTTATGATATTGTTAATAAAGCTGCAAATGGATCATCAGCCTTACAACGCCTCATTACACCATGAGTGGCTGGAGCCCCATGCAGGCAAAAGTGAAATAGCCAGTATTGCCAGTGGCTGCTGTCAGTGCTGAAGGCAGTCTTTGGCTTGGCCTCCGTAGCCACGGACACTTGCCAGTATCCTTTGGTTAGGTCAGTTGGATTGAACTGGGTGCTTACCAGACACTCCACCAGGTTGTCCTCATGAGGAGGGGATAACTGTCAAAATTTGGTACCTGGTTGAGAGTCAAACATCCATAGGGCTTCTGCACCACAACAACTGGGCTGGACCGGGCACTGGCAGATGTCATAGGCTATCCTAGTGATATGATCTATGTAAGCTTGAGAGACTTGAGTCAATAATCAGACCAAGGTCTTTTACTGCTGCATGTGATGAAACAGAAAGTCCATTCAGAAGATGGTCCTAGTACAATCACATCTATCATCTCAGAGTTAAGCAGGAGGAAATTAATATGCATCCACCGTCTAATGTCTGTGGTGGAAGTTTTGATTTAGATTTATAAAATTCACCCAAACTCAGAGGTGGTGGTAAAAGCAAAGAAGTAAAGAAAGAACTTTATTTTGCTAGTGTATGTGTGTGTTTTCATGCAACCTCCCTCCTTACTGAAGATATAATTTTTTCCCTTGGGCTTTTCAATGACATCTTCATTAACTAAAACTTAGACATTGGATCTACTGTTGTTTTTCTTTGAGGGATAGGCCTCTATAGTTTGAGCATAAGAAAGGATAGGAAGAAAGAAGCACAACTACAATTAGTAACAAAACATTATTAAAAACACACCTACTGTATAAGGTTAAGCTATAAAACTAAACTTAAGAAAATGTTGCTATTTTTTGTTGCTAGGGAAATCAAGCATAACGTTCGTTCAGGCAGGCCACATCGTCAAGCTGCATCAGCTGATAATCAGCTGTTCATGACGTGCACCGATCCGGTTACGACATCCATATTATCCGACCCTTTAAATTCCCATTGTTTTGCGGAAACGGAGGTGGAAGCCTAAATGGCAGCAAACAAAGTTTAATAATAAACTAACTAGGCAAAGCCAACACAAATACCTGCAGCAAACGCAGGAATAATCCGGTGGTGTGCTCAGAGGGTGCGGCCCACAATGTCCTGAACTGACGAGAGGCAGTCTGTGAAAGAAAGTAAATGTGCGCGTTTTGGAGAAGCACGGCACTGGGCTGGAATTGGGGGTAAGTAATCCACTTGGCGTAAATCCAGAAACAATACCGATAATAAAGGACAGGGAGAGTGTGTGACGTGAGTGTTCATATAGGCGGTGAAATGAGTGTGTAGATGAGTGTCAGATGTGTGTGGTTAGTATGCTGGCGAGGTGCTCCTAGTGGGCGGGCACACACGGGAGACATAGCAGGGTGCTCCCTGACACCAGGGAGGATGGCCAGGGTGTGCGGCGTGGAAGTCCACCAGCAGCGCAGGGTCCAGCACGTCCTGATGGGCCACCCAGGCACGTTCCTCCGGGCCATACCCCTCCCAGTCCACCAGGTATTCGAGGTGACCCCGGCGCCGACAGGAGTCCAAGATGTCACGAACAGTGTAAACCCCGGGCTGGTCTATGATGTCTGGCTGGGTGGGCACCGCGGGGTCACCTGGGGGGAAAGACACAGACGAAACACAGGGCTTGAGTAGAGACACACGAAAGGTGGGGTGAATGAGGTACCTGGGTGGCAGCTCCAGCCTGTACGCCACGTCGCTGATCTGACCGGCCACCTTGAATGGCCCGATGAACTGAGGGCTCAGTTTGCGACAGGGTAACCTCAGCCTGAGATCCCTCGTGGACAGCCACACCAGATCTCCTGGGTGATAACGTGGCGCCTCCAGTGGGTATCGTGGACGGCCCTGCGGAGCTGAGTTTGCGCCGACTCCCAGACCCTGTGGCTCTCCCTGAACCAGTAGTCCACAGAGGGCACGTCGCACGGCTTGTCAGACCACGGGAACAGAGGAGGCCCAACACACACTGGAATCCCAAAACACACTGGAAGGGGGTGAGGCCCGTGGAGTCTTGGCAGAGCAAGTTTTGGGCATACTCGGCCCACGGCGGGAAACGGCACCAGTTCTCCTGGCTCCGGCCGCAGTAGGTCCGGAGGTACCGGCTTAGCTCTTGGATCTTACGCTCTGCCTGGCCATTGGACTGTGGGTGATAGCCTGACGAGAGGTTCACTGAAACTCCCAAGTGCTGGAAGAAGGCCCGCCAGACCTGTGATGTGAACTGGGGCCCACGATCCGACACGATCTCCTTCGGGAGGCCGAAGTTCCAGAAGACATGATGGAAGAGAGTCTCCGCGGTCTCAAGGGCGGTCGGCAGGCCCTTCAAAGGGTACGAGGTGGCAGGCCTTGGAGAACCGATCCACTGCCACCAGGATACAGGTGTTCCCCTCCGACCGGGGCAGGTCGGTAACGAAGTCCACCCCCAAGTGAGACCAGGGACATTTGGGCACCGGAAGTGGCCTCAGCTTGCCCACTGGCAAGTGGCGGGGGACCTTCGACACAGCGCAGGTGGGGTAGCCTCGGACTTAGTGGGCCACCTCCTGGACCATTCCAGGCCACCAGTAACAGGTCTGCACGAGCTGGACTGTCCGTTTCTCCCCCGGGTGGCCTGATACTGGTCCTCCGTGAACCGAATGGATGAGTCCACGCCGACAGGGGGTGGGGACATGTCCCTCAGGGCAGCCCTCTGGAGAGGGCTCCTGGTGAGTGGCCTCCCGGAACTCCTGGTCGAGGTCTCAGAGGATAGGACCCAGAATGAGTGCATGGGGAAGGATGGGCTCTGGGTCACTGGGCTCCTAAGGTACGAACATCCAGGAGAGGGTGTCGGCCTTGCCGTTTTGTGCTCCGGCCCGGTATGTGATGTGGAAGAGGAACCGGGTGAAAAAGAGGGCCCAGCAAGCCTGTCTGGGGTTGAGTCTCTGGGCCTCCCGCAGGTACTGGAGGTTCTTGTGGTCGGTGACCACCGTAAACGGGTGCTCGGCCCACTCCAGCCAGTGTCTCCACTCCTCTAGGGCCAGTTTGATGGCCAGGAGCTCCCAGTTGCCGATGTCGTAGTTAAGTTCAGTGGCGGAGAGCTTGTGAGAGTAGAAGGCGCAGGGGTGTAGCCGTCAAGGGGTTCCTGACCACTGCGAGAGAGCAGCGCTGATGCCGGTCGAGGATGCATCCACCTCCACCACAAACGGCTTCCGAGGATCCGGATGGCGCAGCACAGGAGCCTGACAGAAGTGCTGGCGGAGCTCGGAAAAGGCCTCCTGGGCCTCTGGGGTCCATCTCAGGGTCTTCACCTTCCCCCGGAGAAGAGATGTGTGGGGAGCAGTGATTTGGCTGTACCCTTGGATGAACCGGCGGTAGAAGTTGGCGAAGCCCAGGAATCGTTGGAGCTCCTTGATGGACTCAGGGACCGGCCAGTCCCTTACAGCTTTTACCTTCCCCTCAGCCATCTGTATGCCCTCTGCACTGATGACGTACCCCAGGAAGTGGATCTTAGAGCTGTGGAATTCGCATTTGGAACAGTTGAGGTATAACCGGTGGGAGCGCAGTACCTCCATGACGACACGCACGTTCCTCCGGTGCTTCTCCAGGTTCCTTGAGTAGATAAGGATGTCATCAATGTATACCATGACGTACCTCTGGAGGTAGGGCCAAAACACCTAATTCATGAAGCCCTGGAAAACTGATGGAGAGGCCATACGGTATGACCCGGTACTGGTAGTGGCCCGACGGAGTGATGAAGGCAGTCTTCCACTTGTCTCCCTTTCTGATACGCACCAGGTTGTATGCGCTGCGGAGGTCGAGCTTTGTGAACACCCTCGCCTCCCTTAGGTCCTCCAGCGCAGATTGCACCAGCGAGAGGGGGTAAGGGAGAGGAACGACCTGAGTGTTCAGCTGCCTGTATTCGATACAGGGATGAAGCCTGCCATCCTTCTTTCCCACTAAAAAAAAAAGCTAGAGGCAGCCGGGGAGGAGGAGTGTATGATAAACCCCTGGTGGAGTGCCTGCTGGATATACTCCTCCATCGCATGTTGTTCAGGAGCCGACAGGGGATACACCTGACCCTTGGGCAGCTTAGCGTTAGGAACCAGGTCGATGCTGCAGTCCCAGGGCCGGTGGGGGGGAGGCGAGTGGCTGCCCGTGAGCAAAACACTTCCTGGAACTCCTGGTAGCACTCTGGGACCTGTACCCGTGAGGGGGCTGTGGCTTCCTCCACTCGAGTGGCAATCACAGTGGCCCTGTGGTTTCTGGACGGCAGCTGTGTGAGGCAGTGCTCCTTACAGTGAGAGATCCACTCATGGATGTCGCAGGGGTCCCAGGAACACCTCGGGGCGTGTTGTTGTAGCCACGGCCTCCCTAGGATCACGCTGACAGTGGAGCTCTCCAGCACCAAGAATCGGATCTCCTCCTAATGAAACAATCCCACCTGCAGCGTGATGATCGGTGCACAGTGCTTCACCCAACCCCGGCCCAGTGGATGCCCCTGGATGGTTTGCACCGCTACGTCCTGGGTGCTCCTCTCTGGGGAGCCGTACGCGGTCGAGACTGATAGAGGCGAGATGTCGGCTGGGAGCTTGACTGTACTCACCGCAGGACGTGAAGGACTCCCGAGAGGGAGTGGCCTGGTCTCCCGCAATACAGGCATCTTCCAGCTGCCAGGCGGCCATTCCTCTCCCTACGAAGACAACCTCTGTGAACCCAGCTACATCGGTTCCGGATCAGGGAAGGAGGCGAGACTCGAAGCGCCGGTGACGTGAGGTGGAGTGTGAGCACACGCCACCAGTCATTGTGAGAGCCCAATGGACCTCTGTATGAACTCCTCCAGAAACCACTGGAGAGTCATCGTGTACCGCCATCGCCTGTTGGATCTCCGGTGCTGAGGAGTGCCGTCTCGTTCCAGCCAATGGAGGCAGCCAGGGTGCGGAAACAGAGGCTACCCGCCCCTGACGTATCCTGAGTAGCTGGTTGGCTGTGGAGAGGGTCCCAGAAGCGGCGCAAAACACCTCCCTGAAGTGCGCGATGAACGCGGCGTAGGTGGTCGTTATGGGGCTGGCAGCCTTCCACAGCGACTGCGCCCATGCCAGCGCTCTTCCGGAGAGAAGGGAGATGATAAACGCCACCTTCGCACGTTCGGTAGGATCTCAATGTACAGGCTGACTTGGAGCAGGAATCCCCCCCCCCCGCGGTGGCTGGAAGTGCCATAGAACTGCCGGTGGAAAAGTGGTTCGGAGGGTGGAAACGAGATCCCGAACCGTGTCGGAAGAGGTGCTTGGTTGCGGCTGCATAGTATGATGACGCTGAACTCCTCTTAGCGTTCCCTCTTATAAACCTTATGCTTCCATTTTTTTTGTGTGTGTCCCTTTAGGGGGTCCTTTATTCTGTTAAGCCGAAACAGAGGCGGAAGCCGAAGAGCCAGCAAACAGAGTTTAATAATAAACAAACTAGGCAAAGCCAACACGAATACCTGCAAAAAAACGTAGGAATAATTTGGTGGTGCGCTCAGAGGGTGCGGTCCCCACATGTCCTGAACTAACGAGAGGCAGTCCGTGAAAGAAAGTAAACATGCGCGTTTTGGAGAAGCGTGGCACTGGGCTGGAATCGGGGGTAAGTAATCCACTCGGCGTAACTCCGGAAGCAATACCGATAATAAAGGATGGGGAGAGTGTGTGACGTGAGTGTTCATATAGGCGGTGAAATGAGTGTGTAGATGAGCGTCAGGTGTGTGTGGTTAGTATGCTGGCAAGGAGCTCCTAGTGGGGGGGGCGCGCACGGGTGACGTAGCAGGGTGCCCCTGACACCCATTCACTGAGCCACATCTCTGCTGATGCGATTTAAACTCCCTCCTCCAACCCCGACTCCACCCAGCCGGAACCCCTTGTTTGTTGTACATTATAAATCTTCATCATGTATTAGTTTTCTCTCTCTCTCTCTCTCTCTCTCTCTCTCTCTCTCTCTCTCTCTCTCTCTACTTTATTTATTATTTATTCATTTATTCATTTATTTATTTTCAAAACATGTAAGTGAGCATATTAATACTATGCATGATTAATGGTTCTGTTATATGGGGGTCTATTCTATTTTCCGCTCTGTCCATGCATGCTCACGGACGGGTGCGTGGATTTTTGCCTAGAACAGAACTATACATCCAGCACTAACTGTATGGTATCGCCTAATAAATGCTCATTTGACAAAGTGGTCCTGACTGAACCTCTGTCGATGGCATGCAAGAAAATTAATCTAAGCAAAGCTAATTTATTCATCTACATTTGTCAATGAGCATAGTCAGTTTGCGTTGGGTCAGGCGGAAAGTCCATGTCTCGAAATTGTTCTCTCCACTCATCGAATTTCAATTCAATTCAAGTTTATTTGTATAGCGCTTTTTACAATAGACATTGTCTCAAAGCAGCTTTACAGAACATAAACATAGAGCAGAAGGTAAACATAAGGAATAATACAAGAAATAAGGAATGATAAAAGAAAAAGAATTAACAGAATAAAAATTCAAGATTATTATTAGATGTATATAGTTCACAATCTGTATGTATTTATCCCCCTATGAGCAAGTCTGAGGTGACTCAGGCAGCAGTGGCAAGGAAAAACTCCCTTAAATTGGTAAAGGAAGAAACCTTGAGAGGAATTTGTCCTCTGTTTTCTGCAAAAGCTAGTATTCTGTTTGCCCATTATGGGCTGAAGTCACCAGTCGTTGTGAAGCTGTGGACACAAACTGACAAATACATGGAGCACTCAATAGTAAAAACCCTATTCAGTTTATGGGCAGCAGATTGTGTGTTAGCCAATACCCCCAGCCTCTCCAGAAATTCATAAACCGGCTAAACCAAGAATTATAAGACTGTGGATGGGGTCTGATTGCAAATGATTGATGGGCTCAAATGATTGATGAGTACTTCAGTAATGTTAGCAGCTATATCAGATATATTGAAACAGCACGAGATGCCAAGCATTTCATACACTCCCCCCTTTTCTGACGTGAGCTTAACACATGTTGCATAAGGACTAGGGCACAGGCATAGTTATCATCACAATTTGTCAGGGCAAGTTTGGTTCATTTCTGTACGTCGGTGGCATTTGATCCTTTAATGGCGGTGATCTGTTCTGTAAGATCTTTATTCACATTGGTCTGGACAGGTGCTGGTATTATTACATCGATAATCTTATCCAATGACGTGTGTTTAATTACTGCAATATCCACTGTGTGCTCATAGGAGTTGGTGCCAATCTGCTGTGTGACACACCAGAACTTGCCTTTGTCTGAGTCGGTGACATTATCTAGGGTAAACTTGACCTTTTCTTTAGCCTTACTCCAGGAACATCCACCTGGTCGATGACCCTTCAGAGACGTGTTGGTGCTGCACCACACGGACTTCAAATCCCTTTGCCTGCATGGGTGCTTGCATAGGTAGTGAACCCATTCCCACACATTCCCTTTGTTGTCATTGTTGTGCAGGTCACTGTCACCTTTTTTCCTTCTGTCAGCTGAATGTCATTGTTTTTCTAGGTTCCTCCCAAACATAGCAATAGTGCTATTAGGGATAGGTTAGCTAATAGGGTGCGGTGCATGCGGCGCATGCGGCGACTCGCAGCTACAGGTGTCGTCGTGAGTGCGTGCGTGTTTGATGTTTGTTTGCCGTTTTTAATTATTTTAAAGACTCTTAAATTGATCTTTTATGAGGATTATGCTGAAGCAATTTGTGGAATGTGTATATTTGGATCAGGCACGTTGTTCGCCTTTTAAGCAAAAACAAAGTGGCCCCGGACGTAATGATTCAACATCAAAAATCCGGAAGAGAGGACGAAAAGGGGGTGTTCGACAGAGACTAAAAAACTAAGTCTTTCTAAGATCCCCCCTTCCTACAGTTGTGTTGGCGAATGTACAGTCTACACGGAACAAAACAGACGAGCTTCAAGCGATGATTAAATTCCAGCATGATTACAAAAATGTCTGCATTATAGCACTTACAGGGACTTGGCTCTCCGGAAGAGATTCAGACTCCAGACTAAAGCTCGATGGCTTCAACATACCCGTTCGTATGGACCGGGATCTGATTGAAACCGGGAAAGCACATGGAGGTGGAGTATGTTTGTATATTAGAGAGAATTGGTGCAAATGTGTGATGGTGAGGGAGGAAGTGTGCACGAAGGATGGCATTGAGACCTCAGTATTTGCCTCGGGAGTTTCCTCAGTTGTTTGTTACAGTTGTTTACATTCATCCCCGAGCAAAAGTGCGACTACATTTACATTTACAGCATTTGGCAGACGCCCTTATCCAGAGCGACGTACATAAGTGCTTAAATCTCTAACACTGAATACATTAATGCTGGTTCACTAGGTTACATACTTAAGATACCATGAGTTTAAAACATCTGTTCAAAGTTACAATGAAAAAGTCTCAGTTTTTTTTTTTTAATGCAAAAGATAAGGAAAGAAGTGCTAGTTGAAGTGTTTCCTGAATAAGTAGGTCTTCAACCGCCGCGTGAAAATAGCCAGTGACTCAGCTGTCCGGACCTCTAGGGGAAGTTCATTCCACCACCTTGGTGCCAGAACAGAGAAGAGTCTTGTAGTATACTTGCCTCTTACCCTGAGAGATGGTGGAACCAGTTGAGCAATGCTGGTAGATCGGAGGGTGCAGGGTGCAGTGCGAGGAATGATGAGGGCTTTGAGGTAAGAGGGAGTTGGTCCATTTTTGGCTTTGTAGGCCAGCATCAGTGTTTTGAATCGGATGCGTGCAGCTACCGGAAGCCAGTGGAGGGATCGCAGCAGCGGGGTGGTATGCGAGAACTTTGGCAGGTTGAAAACAAGCCGGGCAGCTGCATTTTGGATCATTTGCAGAGGACGGATTGCGTTCATAGGTAGACCTGCCAGCAGTGCATTGCAGTAATCCAGTCTAGAAATGACAAGAGACTGAACAAGTACCTGGGCAGTCTGTGTGGACAAAAATGGCCGAATCCTTCTAATGTTGTAGAGAAGAAACCGACATGAGCGAGTCACATTAGCAACATGAGAGGAAAAGGACAGTTGATTGTCCATGGTTACCCCAAGGTTGCGAGCTGTGGCTGAAGGGGAGATCAGATCGTTGTGCAAGGATATAGCAAGATCATGAACTGGGGATGAATCACCTGGGATGAACAGCAGTTCAGTTTTGCTAGGATTGAGCTTTAACTGATGAGCAGTCATCCATGATGACATTTCTGCCAGACATGCTGAGATCCGGTCAGAAGCTGTGGCATCTGAGGGTGGAAAAGAGAAGATAAGTTAGCATATCATTAGCATAGCAGTGGTAAGAGAACCCATGTGATGAAATAACTTCACCAAGAGAGTGAGTATACAGGGAGAAAAGAAGAGGACCAAGTACTGAGCCCTGTGGGACGCCAGTGGAGAGTCTGCGTGGAGCAGATGTCACTCCCCTCCATGTTACCTGATATGAGCGTCCTTCCAGGTAGGAGGCAAACCATTCCCAAGCTGATCCGCAGATCCCAAGACTCTTGAGGGTGGATAAGAGAGTCTTGTGGTTGACCGTATCAAACGCTGCTGAAAGGTCAAGGAGGATAAGGACGGATGATAGTTTGGCTGATCTAGCAGTATGTAGCTTCTCAGAGACATCCAAAAGGGCTGTCTCTGTAGAGTGAGCTGCTTTAAAGCCAGACTGTTTGGGATCTTGGAGGTTGTTCTGTGAGAGATAGACAGACAGTTGATTATAGACAATGCGTTCAAGAATTTTTGAAAGAAATGAGAGAAGTGATACCGGTCTGTAGTTACTGATGTCTGATGGATCCAGAGCAGGTTTCTTTAGGATGGGAATAACCCTTGCTCTCTTGAAAGTAGTTGGTACCTGACCAGATGCTATGGATCTATTGATGATAGTGGAAATGAAGGGCAAGAGGTCTTGTGAGATGGTCTGGAGCATAGTGGTAGGGAGTGGATCCAATGGGCAGGTGGTAGGATTGCAGGACTGGATGAGTTGTAAAATCTCTTCTGCTGCCACAGTTGAGAAATGTGACAACGAAGGTGTAGGGGAATGCATACTCTGAGATGTAAGTGCAGTCGGGGGTGAAGTGAAGGTCCGGCAGATTTCCTCAATCTTCTCCTGGTAGAAAGAAGCAAAGTCTTCTGCAGTCAGGGAAGATGAAGAAGGTGGAGCCGGGGGGGTTGAGCAGAGAAGAGATGGTGTTGTGGAATTTCCGAGGGTCATGTGAGGAAGCCTCAAGCTTTTCCTTGTAGAAGGAAGTCTTGGCAGAAGTCACATCTGAGGAGAACTTGACAAGAAGTGTTCTGTAAAAATCAAGATCTGCATCAAGTTGTGATTTTTTCCACTTTCTCTCTGATGATCTTAGCTCTCTTCGATTGTTGCGCAGCACATCTGAAAGCCAAGGAGCAGAACAAGAAGTTTTCTTGGGTTTAGTGAACATAGGGCAGAGGAAGTCCATAGTTGAGGAAAGAGATGAGAGGAAAGTATCTGTGGCTGAGTCCAAGGGTAGTGAGGAAAAAGACTCAGTATCAGGAAGGGAAGAAAGAGTGCCAGAAGCTACAGATGAAGGGGAGACAGAGTGAAGGTTGCGGCGAGTAAGAGTGAAGGGGTGAGAGGTAGTTTTAGGTAAGATAGGTAGAGTGATGGTGAAGGATACCAGGTGATGATCAGAGACATGGAGTGGGGTAGCAGTGACGTCTGTAGCTGGAGAAGGACGGGTGAAAACCAGGTCCAGGACATTGCCTCCTTTGTGTGGGGGGATGTAGCTGTTGAGTGTGAGGGAGAAAGAGTCAAGAAGAGACAGGAGGGAAGAAGAATGTAGCTTGTCAGAGGGGAGGTTGAAGTCACCAAGCACAGGTAATTGAGATAAAAGACTGGTCTGAGGATGCTGCACTATGTTTAAAAGGGTGCATGGAATGTACAGACTGGAAAGTTTTTATGGATACTGATTCAGATGTTGATGAAGCAAGTGATGTAATATGTAATTATGTTACGTTTTGTGAGGATATGTTAATTCCGGAGAAAACGGTTCGAATATATCCAAATAGTAAGCTGTGGGTCACAAAATCAATTAAGATCCTTCTGTCTAAAAGAAATAGGGATTTTAAAGAAGGAAATATTGAGGAACGGGATAGGCTAAAAATAGAAATTAACAGGAAATTAAGAGAGCTAAAGTAGACTATAAGGAAGATCTTGAGTTAAAACTAAGGAAGGGAAATTTAGGCTCTGTTTGGGAGGGGATGCACTTAATAACAGGTCAAGAGAATAGGACAACAAAAAGTTCCTGCACGGTGGAAACAGTCTACAGTGATCCCAGTACCTAAAATGAAAAATGTACGAACAATAGAGGATTTTAGACCAGTGGCGCTTACGTCTCTGGTGATGAAATGTTTTGAACATTTAGTAAAGAGAGAGATTATGCAAAGAACATAGAGCTTGTTAGATCCCTTGTTAGATCTAAAATAAGAGAAGTTTAGAGAAAATTGTAAATCAGGGAAGTAAAATAACAGGGAGGAAGCAGATGTCTATGGCCCAGTTATACTGTAGAGGGGTTCTGGGGAAAGCCCAGACTATATTATCAGATGATTCCCACCCTATGTATAATGATTTTGACCTTCTACCCTCGGGTATTAGGTACAGGATCATAATTAGTAAAACAAATAGGTTCAAACATTCTTTTGTTCCATCAACTGTTAAACTTTTAAATACGAGGTAAAGTTGTTTTTATTTTTTGTGAATTGTGTGAATGTGTTGCTTTTTTATGTTCTGTTTGTTTTTGTGATATGCCAATATGCTGCAACAAAAATTGCCTTTGGGAAATGAAATAAAGTTGAACTTGAACTATTGTGAGGAATAGCATCAGGCCTTTCATTTTTGATGAGGTGTTTTTTTTCTTACATTTTGTTTGACTTTCTCCAGCAGAGGTGTGCTCTCGTCTTCTCTCGGCGGAATAGGTTTACACACACTATACTGCTCAGAATGTCCAAACAGTGTGCACAAGAGTGGCTTTCTTTTTCAAATTTTACCTCTCTTTGTCTTGGTAACAGAATTTTTAGGATGTCTCTTGTGTGGTTCATTTGGACAGCACTAAACTTTAAGTGAACCTTCACACTTCTTCATGTATATTGGTCCTCAGAGTGCAGGCGTTGCCCTTTCGCACTCTTCCCACCTCACCTGGGCTTCGGAACACTATCAGTCTAAACTCTTTTGTTAGTGCGGGTAACCCAGCCCAACTGGACAGGAATGCAGATGATCTCAGGAGTTAATTTTTTTTTGCTAACTGTGGGTCAACTGCTAGGGCACCTGGAATGAAATTTCTTTCCAGCCTGCGGTCCTAACTGCCAGACTCTAAGAGGTATATCGGGGACCTCTTAGATTTGTAGGCCACGATAAGTTAACCCTAATCAGGACCCTTTCCCAACTCCTCTTCAATAATTATAGGGCTGCTCCTGTGAATGGTGAGGTAGGCTTTCTTCCCATACACGCAGAGATGAACAGCGCCACCATTCAGAGGCAGTGACAGCTGAACTCAGATTCTTATTCGTGGGGGCATAGTTTCACCCCAGGTGAAAAAAGTGGACCTACCCAACTGGTTCTGCAGTCAGTTTCAATTATATCTGTGACATCAATGTGATGATGTGTGAATTCAGTAACTATTTTTCTAATTCCGCTCAGGTGATCTTCGACTGCTCTGTTGGTTATCATAGAGAGTTCAACCACTAGGATATATTTCTGAATCAGGTTACTGTTATTGTGCTCTGTAGTCTCCTAACAATGACAGTTCTTGCCACAACAATATTGAAAATTGAAAAACCTTTATTGCCCCAAAGGGAATTTCTTTTGCACTCAAGGAAGCCACATTAACATCAACATCCAACAACTTTACAAACATAGAAGACACAAAAAAACAAAACATAAACAACACAAACACAACAATGATAGTGACATACAATAATCAATCCAATATCTAAAAAAATTTAAATTTTTTTTAAATCTTTAAAAATTCTATGTACCTGTGTCTAATCTGTTCAGTAACTGAATGCTTCTCGGTACAAATGATGTAACAGCACATTTAGTTTTTGTTGGTGGCATTCGAAATCTACATCCAGATGGGAGTAAGGAGAACTCTAGGAAAAGTGGGTGGGATGGATCATCCAGTATCCTCAATGCCAGATTGAGGGTATACTGATCTGTAAGATTGGAGATGCTTTTAACATTAGATCCAGTCATTTTTCTGCCCATTTTAGTCACCTTATCCAGCATGTTCCTGTTCTGGACAGAAAGACCCCCCCCCAGCACTGGATGGCGAAAGTCACCACACTCTGAATAAAAGTTAAGTAAAACAATGTCAAGGTTGTTGTGTCTGCATTAAAACTACGCAGTTTCCTTAAGAAATAGAGCCGTTGCTCTGCTTTTGAGTATCTTGCTAGTGTGTTGGCAGACCAGTTGAGTTTATAATCAATAATAGTGCCCAGATACTTATATTCCATCACAGTCTCAATAACAGTCCCTTGAATAGTAACAGGTTGCAGTGGATGGTGCTTTTTTCTAAAGTCGATTACCATTTCTTTTGTTTTAGAAATGTTTAACATTAGTGAGTCTTGATTGCATCATACATGGAAGTGGTTAACCTCAGTCCTGTAATCCTGTTCATTATTATTTGTTAAAAAACCGACTAAAGCAGTATCGTCTGCAAACTTAATCAGTGAACAGTTAAAATGGTGACTGACACAATCATTAGTATATAAAATAAATAACAATGGTGATAAAACACATCCTTGTGGCACTCCTGTGTTTGTCACAATGGTTCTTGACCGACCGTGACCCGCCCTCACATACTGTTGTCTCCCTGTTAAAAAGTCCTGAATCCACTTTAAAAGAGTGAGGTTTACACCCATGCTTGTCTGCTTCTTTATCAATATGTGTGACTGGATAGTATTAAAAGCTGAGGAGAAGTCTACAAACAGGATGCGTACATAAGAAGCCGGTGTTTCAAGATGTTTGTAAATTCCATTCAGGAGGGTTATAACAGCATCTTCTACACCCCTTTTCTCTTCCAACCTGTCAGGGCCAGCAGCTTTCCGTGTCCTTATATGGGAGAAGATCCGCCCCACTTCCTCACAGCTTACCCTGATTGATGCACTGCACTTGCTCTTCCATCAAAGCTGATTGGAGTAGGTGGCACGTCACTCTCCCATCTCGCAAAGTGTTCATTCAGGGCATTTGCTTGTTCAACTGAATGTACCGGAGTGTTAGAGTGGTAATGGTTTTGACCTATAATAGTTTTAATACCCCTCCACACCATACGAGAGTTATTTTCCTTAAGTTGTTGTTCAACTTTATCTTTACTGTATATCGTCTCTTACCCTGTTTAATTTTCATCTGTATTTCCCTCTGAATCAGCTTCCCTCCACGCCTGTCATTTGCTTTAAAGGCTCTGTCTTTATCCACTAACAGTTTTTTAATTTCGGTTGTAATCCAGGGTTTTGAATTAGCAAACTATTTCACACGTTTTGTCGGGATCACATTGTCAACACAAAAGTTAATATATGACGTGACAACATCCACATGGTCGTCCACATCTACACAGTCAAAAACGCTCCACTTTGTGCAGTCAAAACAGCCCTGCAGAGCTGTCACACTGTCATCGTCCCATACAGGCACTGATGCAATTTTAGGTTTTTCCCTTTTTAGTTTTTGTCGATAAGAGGGCAATAAAAAGACAGTGTTATGATCTGACCCACCTATCGCTGGTTTGTTGACTGCTTTATAAGCATTTTTTATGTTGCCATAGCATAGACCAATTGTTTTTGATCCACGCGTGGCACATTTTACATATTGCTGATAGTGGGGTAGTGCAGATGACAAGGAGCAGCCGTTAAAGTCACCCAGAATAAGTTTGGGAGTATCTGGGGACGCTGCCTCAAGTTCTTGTACGTGATGATATATTGCATCTGCAGCTGCTCTATAATTTGCATCAGGAGGAATATACACTAGACATACAAATAGTTGTCCAAACTCTTGTGGTAAATATATAGGTCTTAAGGAAACTGATAGTAGTTCTATGTTTGGAGAATTAATAGCATGTCTAATGATATGTTGTCTACACCACTTGGTGTTAATATACATACATAATCCTCCACCGATTGATTTCCCCGTAGCTTGTTGTTCTCTATCAAGTCTTAATGGTGTACCAAAGCCTGGTAGGTAAAGACTATCATCATTCATTGCACTGTTTAACCAAGTCTCACTGAAACAAAACAGATAACTATCTCTGTATTCATACCGGTATTGCGTAGAGGCATGGAGTTCATCTAATTTATTCCTTAGCGATCTCATGTTGGAGAGGACTATAGTGGGTAGTGGAGGTTTAAATCCCCTTACCCGAACGCGGCGTTTAATACCTCCTCTCGAGCCACGCTTTCTCTTTATCCTGGTAGATCGCTGTTCAGGTGAACGAAGACATTCCACAGGAAAATCTTTTGTAGGTGTCCACTGCAGCTGTGTTGTAAGGCCCAGCTGAAGTAGTTGATGTCTACTGTAGATTATCCTGGATGGCTCGGCGTTTGACAAAAGTAGAGAAAGTATAGTAATAGCCAAAAAAAATTCCAAGTAAACCTTGTTACCATCCATTGTTTACATCCAATTGCAGACGTTTACATTCGAATCATTCAAAAACACGACTTGATGATTCAAAAAAGAGAAAAAAACAACATATACTAGTAACAAACATTGACCACACAATCAGAGCTCCCATGTGCGTGTCAGCCGCTGAGCAGCGCCACGGGCTGTAGGCAATAGGATCTTTTCCAAAAATATGTTTTTCTTTTACTGCGGTCAGTGGGCTCTGGCAGAGTAGAATTTCTTCTAAAGGTAGTTGTAGATGTAAGGCTGCTTCTTGTTGAAGTTCACTATGAATTTGTTGCCATAGATCCATGCCCCTTTTCCAAGGGTGTTTCAGATGATTCGTTCTTTTACTCCTGGCTTGGAACTGGAACCTGTTTGTAGTGGCTGGCATGGATCCATGTTGCCAGAGGTCCCAGCCAATGCGTAACCTTCCAGTTCCTGGTCCAGAAGTCTTTTACCACAATACAGTCGTCAGGCTTCAGGTCATGCAATGCGTCTGCATGTGATTTAGAAAGGGTGTTTTTTGCCTGTGTGAGAATATCAAATAAGACAGAGGACATGTTATAACTGATTCCCTGTCTCTCAAACAAACAAAACAGATATACAAATTTGAGGGCGGGATCAACTGTATTACTTCACACAATACTTAGCTACATCAATAGAGGTTTTTATTTAACCTGCTTGTGGGTTAAGGTCTTTTGGCATGCAAACAACAAATATGCAAAATCCACGTTTATCAATGACTCAATTCTTCAGAGATTCCATTTAGACCATACATGAGTACAAACAATGACCAAACAAAAACAACAAAGATAGGAGAAATTAAGAAATAACCAAAAATAATAAATCACAACAAGTTTTATCAATGGAAAGAATACTTTTACTTATGGTAAAGTCCAGACATAATGCAAGAAATGTCCCATATGACCTGGCACATCAGTCTCTTCTACAATGATAGCACCTCCACATTATTCCCATAGCATGAGTTGCTGTACACGAAATGCAGTCCATAAACAAAAATCCTTCTACAAAAGAAAATACAAACATTCAGAAAAAAACCTACTCTTAAAATGGTGAGAAAGACAAACCATTGCCTCAGAACTACATTCCACACATACACTTCACAACGTCAGCAAAATAGTCTTGTTCGTTTGTGCTCCGTTTGTGCTGGTTTGGGCTGCTTTGGTTTTTTAGATATTAAAAGAATAATTATAGTAAAATCTAGGTCACTCAGCCCCCCCACCTGCTCCAAATTTAACCAAAATAGCCTCATTCGTTTGTGCTTTGTGCTGGTTTGTGCTGCTAAAAGTTTCGTTTGTGCTGTTTTGGTTTATTAAATATTAAACACTGAATTATTGGCCGATGATGTCATCAGCCCCCCCCCCCCCCCGCCCCAAATTTACCCAAAATAGTCTCATTTGTTTGTGCTTCGTTTGTGCTGCTACAGTAAAAGTTTCGTTTGTGCTGTTTCGGTTTATTAAATATTAAACACTGAATTATTGGCCGATGAGGTCATCAGCCCCCCCATATGCTCCAAATTTACCCAGAATAGTCTCATTTGTTTGTGCTTTGTTTGTGCTTTGTTTGTGCTGGTTTGTGCTGCTAAAAGTTTCGTTTGTGCTGTTTCGGCTTTTATAATATTAAACATTATATTAGGTGGTCATTCTAAGGTCACTCAGCCCCCCACCTGCTCCAAATTAAACAAAAACGGTCTCATTCATTTGTGCTGTGGTCATTCTAAGGTCACTCAGTCAAGCCAAGGTAAGATCCATATGGCAAACGCATTCACTAAACTGTTATCTATACTGTTATCTGTGCTTTCAGCTTTTAACGGACACAGCGATGTGTGGAATGTAACAAATTCCAAGGTAAGTGTTTTTACTTGGTACTCTACGTTCTTATGTGAGTAACACTGTCATAAATGCACGCACCAATAAGCATATAAACATATACAGTAAAAGTCAGAACTTTGAAAACATTAAGATTGCTCAAAGTCTCTTAAGCTGTATGTACAGTACATACATCAAAAATATAGTTGTGAAATCTGTTCTCTGAATATAAAGTAGTGTAATTTATTCCTGCCATCAAAGCTAAATTTATTATATCATAAATACAATAAAACAGTGATGCTTCAATATCAAATATCAAACATTATAATTTGTGCTCAATTAAGAATTTGTATGTGGATTATTTGAATAAAAAGGTAAAAGGAACAAAATTTGAAACTGAAATGTTTTTAACAACATAAATGTCTTTACTCTTTTTAATTCATTTAATCCATTTAATGCATCCCTGCCAAATAGAAGTGTGTGTGTGTGTGTGTGTGTGTGTGTGTGTGTGTGTGTGTGTGTGTGTGTGTGTGTGTGTGTGTGTGTGTGTGTGTGTGTGTGTAGAAACTTATGACTCAATGAATTAAGCCAAAATTATTTTACTTTTGAAATTGAATCAAAAATCCAGTAACAAAAAATGGACCTTTAAAAACACTTAATACTGACAAGGCAGTATGCTTCAAGCCAAAAGTACCACACAGACTTTAGTAAAACAACATCAAAACCAACCAGAAATGCAGATTCTTCTCCAAACAGGACTAGGAAAATAATGATGTGTGGCATACAAAAAAAATACTTTATAAAAATGAATTGAATTTCAATGATTCAATCAGTCTTTTGTGTAGAAAACAGCATGTGGGCATATTTTGTTGTTTTCTGATGCTCCTGTCACTCCACTTCTCAGGTCATCATACATCTCCCAGACACATGGAGACCTCCTGCAATAGGCCACATAATGTCCAAGAGCATCCTGGGTTAAACCTGCTCTAAAAGCAATGACTGCCCTTAAAGTAAATCTCTGTTCTTGGAGCATCATATTGGAGGGAAATTCACACAAAGGAAATTCTGTGGTGTTGTTTCCCAGGTCAGTGTCAATCCACAGAAGCTCTCCCAGTCTGTAACTGTGAGAAACTTTCCCTGCACAGAGCACTTTTCCTGAGCTATCTGTCTTGAATGCAGAGGGACACTGTGATGGATTTTGGATTGGCCTGAGACAGGGGGACTCCGGTAGGTTAAGGCCTTCTTCCACTGCGGTCTGAAGATGACCCATGCCAGAAGCCTGAAGTACAGCAACAGAAGTACAAACAGATGGAATTTCACTTGTGACTTGTGTGCTGAGGGCACAGTACTGTGAGGAGCACTGTTTTCTGAATGAAACGTTTTGTCATTGAATTTTCAATTACAGTGGAGATGTGGCACTGTGCACTGATTTGGAGAGCACCAGACTTCAATTGGACAGCTTTGAATATTCCACTCAGCAGCTCTGCCCTCTTTATCTAGGCCTGTGCATTCAGACCCTTTGTGGTGATGGACTTCACAAACTGGAGGAGATGTCCCGTATGCTGGAATCCTCACTGTAAACAATATTTTCAAAGGTGACACTATCACAGAAAGCACAACATAAGCATTGAAAAAAGCATCAAATGCACATGTGTTCAACACAGAGATTCTTGATTTCTTGAGTTTAACAGTCTGTTGATTATTTACATTTTTCAACAGTTCCACTTTCAATCTTTTCATCACAGATGAATCTGCATGGAGCCATTCAGGACAAGGAGAGAGGTAAGAATTCATCTTCCTCTTTTTGGGTGGAACTGCTTGGCCTCTCCAGTTTTCAACAGCGTTTTCATTTGTGGGATGGACACTTGTGACAGTATCAGACTTCCCAGAACAGGAAGTTTCCATTTCTGGTTTTCCATCTACACTGGAAGTTGTGGTGGGTAGTGTATTGGCTCCAGTGACAATTACTGTTCCAAAAGCTGCATCCTCTTCACCTTTTTCCTTAACTTTTTGTTTTGCAGAACAAATCCGCATGTTGCCTTCAATGAAGGACAGATGTCGTGTAATAAATCGATCCACCTGAATAGGCAAGTTTTAATGCTTGAAAAGACCGTGTTTGATGTTTTTGAACTTTGCTTCAACATTGGCAGAACTTGCTGTGAGGCTTTTGCTTCGGAAGTGAGGGATCATTACCCCTGTCCAGAGTGGCAAGTAATTTGCCAGCCAGATTATATTTGGAATAATCTCAGGGAGGAAGTGCATATTGTCGTGATCACCGCTATCTATGGCAAGTGACCTGCTCTCCTCACATATGTCTGTCACCCACTGCCGTAGGTCTGTCTGTGTTTGCTCACATGGATCCACTTTTTCCAGGTCCTCACCCTCTATATCTGGAATGATGACACACTCTTCTGCAATTTGAGCTTTCAGGAATTTCTTGCATCTTTCTGATCTGTTGGGGGCCCCAGAGCTGCCATTTCCCTCTGTTTCACTGAGAGCCACGATAGTAATATTGCATAGTATTTCTCTTGCATCCTCCATGGACTGTGACATGAGAAGTTGTGCCATTGACCTCACAAAGAAATCCTTTATGTGATGCGTTTTTTCTTCAAGCAGTCCCACTGGCAGATCATCTTGATGCAATGTGCAACATCAATTCGAACAAAACAAGGTGGCACTTTTGCTGACTGTTTACCAAGTAAGACACCATAACACTCATTGATGTAGGTCTTTAGATCAGGATGAGGAGTAAAAGCCTTGACCAGAGCTCCGAGCAAAGCCAGAGAAAAGTCACTCACAACCTCTTTTGGAGTTGGTGCACCTGCACGTATCCATTCTGTCAGCCAATTTGTTATTGCGTTAACATCGTGTCTCTCTGACAGCATTTGTACCACTGGGACACTTGAGTGCTCATCCCCTGCCAGAACACGCTGATACAAAAATACATGGCCAAATTTGCCAATTGGTCTCTGTAGTTTCCTACTGTAGTTTCTACTGAGCCAGTTGCATCAAAACTCACAACTGGGTTAGTAGACATCTCTGATAAGGATTTGTACATGTACATTTGTGTTTGACTCCAATAGTGACAGAAAAATTGTCCAATGTCTTTAATGCTGCCACTGTGAGGTTCACTGTATTTTAACATTTGCAGAGACCTAACTCCAAACTCCAAGTCATTTCTCTCTTGCTTTGCTTTGTGCAGGGTGGCCAAATTAGGCAGATGTCTTGGCTCAGGATCTCCAAAATTCATCAGCTTGGTTGCCTCTGATGCCCTCCATACATGGGGTTCCGTTCTACACTCACACAGTTCTTTGTAAACCTGCACACGCAAGTTACCGGACAGTGCATGCTTGGAACAGCCAGTGTGAAGGGAACCATCAGTGTTTTTAATTAAACAGCACCACTGGGCAGTTTATTTCAGGCTCTCTGTCACATTTTATGTGAATGTGACCATGACACTCCTTACAGTTGCCTCTGATATCAATGTATTTCTCAGTGGCTGATGGATAGACCTTGGCTCTTTTAAAGGCAAATGTGCAGGGGCATTTCACTTCTTGCCAAATTTGATGATTTGATGTGTCCAGATTCCAGGCTTCAAAATTGTGTATTCCCTTTTTTGTGTTTTAGAGAACTTGTTTTTGTATTGTACTGTTTCAGGCATGAATTCAATCCATTTCTGAAATGGAACCTCAAGATCAAAAGTCCGGGAAAGGGGAAAGGGACCGTGGCTCAAAATCAGCATCATCACTACTGCCACTTGTTTCATGATCACTTTCATTAGTAAATCCTAAAACAGTCCAGATGTTGTGTCTGTTTAATTTAACAAAGGTGTATAGAGCCTTTGCAGTGATCTTGTTTTCTAGCTGCTTACTAAGCTCTGTCCAGATACTTTGATTAGGTGTAGCTATATTCCCATTTTGGACTATGGCATCTTTTGCTGAACATAAGACGGTGAAAATGGAATCCCTGTCAACTGTTGGTTTTTTGGTCATCTGGGATAAGCAAAACATAATTACCTACTTAAATAATCCTGCCTCAAAAATGTCATGTACAGTTTAAACTTATTTTCATGCATTACTATATTGGTCTGAATACATATTATAGTAATAATATATAAGGATAATATATCTTATATTACGACCAATATAGTAAAGTTGACCCCTAGATGTACAATTCATTAAAAAAATCTAACATAGGTCAGATGTGCAATTGTAATTAGCATGTCATAGCTTCATTAGCAGTATTATATTAGCAATGAGTTTTCTGTTCAGTAAACATTGACAGTCTTAGCTCTATTGTATGTTCTTGTGTGCTCTATTGTATGTACTATTCTTGAAGTTAACTAATAATGTTGTAATTGACAGTGTTAAAACTTTGTACTTACAATGGCCAGAAATTTGATTTAGTAACGACTTCTGTAGTTTGATTTTTATCTATATTTTCTCAACAAACTCTACACAGATTTTGACACTCGACACTTGCGCCTAGTGGTGGCAGTGAAGTGTAGCAGATAATCCTTGTAAATAACATAAAAAGTCAGGAGAGACCAGGGAAGTAAAGATAAATGTTTAATGAATTGTTTAATAGTCTTGACAGTTGAGTTGTCATTCTATTAAAACATCTTTACTAACATGAAATATGTGGGTGAGATATTGAACAAATGACAAACCTGAAATAAAATAGTCACTGCTCATGAATCATAAATTTGTGACCAGCTAAATGATCTATTTTACTCTATTAGTATTGTAATACCAGCATTTATAACCTACCTATAATGTTCAATATTAAAACACCGGCATAAACGGAGCACAAACGAACGAGACTGTTTTTTGTTGCATTTGGAGCATGTGGGGGGCTGATGACATCATCAGCTATAATAAAATGTTTAATATTATAAAAACCGAAACAGCACAAACGAAACCTTTAGCAGCACAAACCAGCACAAACGGAGCACAAACGAATGAGACTATTTTGGTTAAATTTGGAGCAGGTGGGGGGCTGAGTGACCTAGATTTAACTATAATTATTCTTTTAATATCTAAAAAACCAAACCACTTTTAGCAGCACAAACCAGCACAAACGAAGCACAAAAGAATGAGACCATTTTTGTTGCATTTGGAGCAAGTGGGGGGCTGATGACGTCATCGGCTATAATAAAATGTTTAATATTAACAGCACAAACGAAACTTTTAGCAGCACAAACGAAGCACAAACGAATGAGACTATTTTGGGTAAATTTGGAGCATGTGGGGGGGCTGATGACATCATCCGCCAATAATTCAGTGTTTAATATTTAATAAACCGAAACAGCACAAACGAAACTTTTAGCAGCACAAACCAGCACAAACGAAGCACAAACGAATGAGACTATTTTGGTTAAATTTGGAGCAGGTGGGGGGGTTGAGTGACCTAGATTTTACTATAATTATTCTTTTAATATCTAAAAAACCAAAGCAGCACAAACGAAAATTTTTGCAGCACAAACCAGCACAAACGGAGCTAGAATTGGTTACAATCTAGCATTTACTTACAATTGAGCAGCAAACAATTAAGTTCCTCAAAAAGGATGGTCTCTCAGGACAGAGAAAGAACACAAGGCACACCATGCTGTCCTCTCTCTTACTCTACTACTTTCTCACCTTTTATCACACTCAGGTAGCACCTAGAACCCCCTTGGTGGTCAGGATGAAAAACTACAACCCTTGGAACCTTGTACAGTTCATGACACTGTTACAATGTTTGTGCAATAGTTAAACATTTCATCTTCGCATTCACCAATACTGGATCTCTGGCTTCCTATCAACAGACAAACCCCTTTATTACCTCTTTTAGTTTGATTTTACCTGCGCAGGTACCGTTCGCTGTGCTCATCAGCATGCAATGGCAGCTTTAAAGGTGTCTTCCATACAGTGCAAAGTCTACACAGTGAACAGTCGAAAAACTAGTGTCTTAGCTTTTCCTTCTGTACCCCAGGTATGTGTGTGTGTGTGTGTGTGTCTTCATGCACCCTCCCTCGTTATTGATGTATCCTTTTGAGTTATCACCTCAGCAAGGCCACATTCCATTTTCAGTTCTTATCGAGCACCTGCACACATAACAGTTGGAATAAAGGCCTCTTGTTCTTTCACCCTAGTCTTTCACACAGAATACTGTAAAAGCACATAACATTATACTGTATATAAACACTCATGATATTTAAAATTTCCACTACATGTCCTTTGCACATTATTTAATCTTATTAAGATGGTGTGTCATATACTGTGGGCAGCATACAGTATTTACTGAAAAAAGTAGTGGGCATAAAACCGAATCTTCTGAAACACCAAACATAACCTTAAGATTAGAGTATTGACCTTTTAGATCTAAAAATTGATAACGATTAGTCAAATATGAACTGAGCCAGGAGAAGGCTGTTTTTTTAACAACAACATTTTCTAGCCTATCAAGTATAATAGCATGGTCATTGGTGTCAAAAGCTGCACTAAGATCAAGCAACACCTGCAAGGAGGTGGTAACAGGTCATTCTGTGCTATGATGAGTCCCAAATCTTGAGTGATTGAATGTTATTCCTACTGTATGTAGGTATGAGCATAACTGCTATGCTGCAAAATTTTTCTATGATCTTGGAGATAAAGGGGAGGTTTAATAGTAGCCTTTAATTACAGCTGACAGGGATCAAGATTAGCTTTTTTAATCAGGGGTTTGATAACTGCTAGTTTAAAAGATTTCAGCACATAGTTATTGCTAAGGGAATGAGAGATACACTGATCTAGCAGCACTAAGAGATTTTTGTCGCTCAGAAGTCTTTCCTTCCATGCTACTTGAAATACTGATAATTTAGTTTAATGCCATTTAACATTTTAATTTCCTAGTGTCAGGACACTGTTCGAGTCGTGTCTGATTTTGTCTTTGTCCTTGTTTTGTGTGTTTATTTTTTATTCTATCCTGCATTTGGGTCTATTTTATCCCCACGTCCCTGACAGAAGGATTCCTCCAGACTAAGACCCAGCAGGATAGCTTCAGCCTGGACCGGCCTATTGTGAGAGCATTTTTTTTTTTCTCGCCGGATCTCTCGCTGGACTTTGTGGTTTTGGTGACATCAGTCAGCATTTTTCCGGTGAGGGACGCCACTCCGCTTCCAGTTCTCCGCAGGGGGCGCCACCTCGCTTCCTGTTTGCGGGCCATGTCACCTGTCATGATCAGCACACCTGCCTCACCTCCGCACTCACAACAGAGAGAAACGTCTCCGGAATACTAAGCGTTTCCGGACTACACTTCCCACCGTACTCTGCTCAGCCTAATCGCAGCACCAGCTGTTCCCCATCAGCTGACACGCATAAATAAGGAAATGAACTCGACATTGCGAAGTCTTGACTTGCTTCTGCAGTCATTCCGCGCGTTTTTCTGATTTGCTATTCTGATTGTTTTGATTCTGTTTCTGTTACCTGTTTCTCTTATTCCTTGCTGCCTGCCCTGACCTTCTGCCAGTTCTTCGACTCCGATCTGCCTTTCTCTGATATTGTGTTTGCCGTGCTTGACCCTGCCTGTCCGTTCTGCCGAAATTTAAATAAACGCTGCAAATGGATCCATACGACTCCGCCTCGTTACATCACCAGCCCACTCCTGACATCTCCCCACTCCTGTCCAGTCGCCTCGCCGTGTGCCTTGCTCCCCCCTCCTGGACCTTGTACGGATTGGCACATCGGGAGTCACAGCTCTGGGGGGGTTCTGTCAGGGCTCTGGACTTTGGCCACTTGCTTTTGTTTATGTTTGGTGTCACATGTCTGCCCAGCCCTTGTCTCTTCCTCCCCGCCTCTGCACACCTGTTCCTCATGTGTCTGATTGTTATTAGTATTTAGTCAAAGATTAGAATTAGACCAAGAGTGTGACCTCTGTTATAGGTGGGTCCTATTACGTTCTGATTAACAGCTACTGAATCCATGATTGGCACAATTGCTGTTCTCAGAGGATCTTCTAACTCATAATAATAAAGTCTCCCACAATTAATGCTCAGAGTATTCAAATTCTCAAATTCACAGAGTATGGTCTTGGAGGTCTGTAAATAACAATACATGGAATTGACATTGTAGACTTATTTTTTGTGGCTATATATGTATATAGAACATGCAACTTAAATATATCTTCACAAAATATGTTGAATTTATGTCTAGATTTTGCATGGCACCTAGCTTATCATTCTTATTTAGCTCCCAAACTTAGTCTTCCTGATAGAGTTCGGGGCTCAGACACACTTTCCCAGTATAATGTAGATTAAAAACTCATCCCTTTAGTCAGGCGTACACATAATACATCCTATATCATCATGCACCAGTACATCAGACCTGCACATTTTTATGAACAGCAGATATGTTAATCCCTCTCAACTGCTTCTCTCTTTGTACCCATCCCGAGGCATCCAGACATTGTACCAGCTCCCAACATCCACTGTGGGATGAAGCCTTTGGAAGTCCACTGAGCCGATGCCGACTCTAAGAATCCTGAGACATCTCAGTTAGACTCTGTGATACTAAGGAGATCTGAAGTCCATGATCCTTACACCAATACAACATTTGTTTGACTGTATATTACAATCACACCCCAGTGTCATCCATATGAGGATGGGTCCCCCTTGAGTCCGGTTCCTCTCAAGATTTCTTCCTTTACCAATTTAAGGGAGTTTTTCCTTGCCACTGCTGCCTGAGTCACCTCAGACTTGCTAATAGGGGGATAAATACATACACAGATTGTGAACTATATATATCTAATAATAATCTTGCATTTTTATTCTGTTAATTCTTTTTCTTTTATTATTCGTTATTTCTTTTATTATTCCTTATGTTTACCTTCTGCTCTATGTTTATGTTCTGTAAAGCTGCTTTGAGACAATGTCTATTGTAAAAAGCGCTATATAAATAAACTTGAATTGAATTGAATATAAATAATTGCGATGGCTCCCCTTCCTGTTCCGTGGCTAATGGATATAACCAGGCAAACAAGCATTCACTGCAATCTTGTTTTATGCCAATAAGGTTAGTAAAACAGATTATCTGAGTGTTAATACTTTTATTTAGCTTGAGAAACAGACAGAGACTCATTAATGTGAGCACTGACTGACAACTGAATGCAGCTAGCAGACATTCTGAAAAGTCTGCTTGTCTGCTCCCTGGCCCTGGCTCTGGATTGTCACTGATTAACTTGGTCTGATCTTAAACTTTGTGTTATGATGCAAGAAATGAGAGTAGCCCCTTCCCAAATGGACCTAACAAGCCAGCCCTGACCTAAAGTGCTCCAATTATTAATGAAGCCCATATTGTATTTGGAGGAACACCTGGACATCCAGTAGTTTAGCAACCATAACCTGCTGTAAGCTACATTGACACACCACATTGGATAGCAACAGAGCATACTACAGTATCGTACATTGCTTTTACAATTATACCTCTACAATATTACTCTTTTTACTTTGCAGAACAGCATGTGCAAAGATAGCAAAAACCGTGTGCAAATCAGCATGTAAACAGTTTTATATTTGGATGTATATTGAAAGAGTCGGTATTTGGGGCAGATCCATACAATGGAGTGTGTGTATTGTGCTCGGTACAGTTCAGTTGAGGAGTCTGATGGCTTGTGGAATGAAACTGTTGCACAGTCTGGTCTGGAGGGCCCAAATGCTTCAATACCTATTTCCAGGTGGCAGGAGGGAGAACAGTGTGTGTGAGGGGTGTGTGGGGTCATCCACAATGCTGTTGGCTTTGCAGATGCAGTGTGTGGAGTAAATGTCTGTAATAGAGGGAAGAGAGACCCCAATGATCTTCTCAGCTGTCCTCACTATCCTCTGTAGGGTCTTTCAATCCGGGTCTTGCAATTCCCAAACCAGACAGTGATGCAGCTGCTCACGATGCTCTCAATGGCCCCTCTAGTAGAGACACTGCTAGGCTTTCTTGGTGATGAAGCTGGTGTTCTAGGTGAAGTTTTCTGCCAGATGAACACCAAGGAATTTGATGCACTTGATAACCTCCACTGAGGATCCTTAGATGTTTAGCAGGACTCTGTGCTGTCCTGAAGTCAACAATAATCTTTTTAGTTTTATCAACATTCAGAGACAGGTTGTCGGCTCTCCACCAGGCAGCTGGTAGTTGCACCTCCTCTCCGTATGCTGACTCATCGTTCATACCAATGAGACCCACCATGGTCATGTCATCAGCAAACTTCTTGATATGGTTTGAGCTATGCATTGCTGCACAGCTGTGAGTCAGAAAAGTGGTAGCAGTGGGCTGAGCACACAGCCCAAAGGGTTTATGTTGAGCAAACATTTGAGAGTAGTATGGATGGGAGCTTCTCTGGGTGAGCCTCAGCGTTAACTTTGACTTTGCTACTATGCCACAGATTTGTCACCCATTTATCCTGATGCAGAAGTTGGGGGGTTACAGAAGGGTTACAGAAGGGTTGAGCGATGTCTACAGCTGAGTAAAAGTGCCAAGCAATGCCCACAGGCGAGCAGAAGGGCTGAGCAATGCCCACAGCCGAGCAGAGGGAAGTGAAGCGGCGATCTCCACAGTGCAGAGTGATGTTGCAGGGCACAGAGGAAACAAACAAACAAACAAAAAAACAGATCAGGCTGGTGAAATACACTTTAAACAAGAAGTGAAATGGCATCCCCTGCAGGAAAACAGGAAGCAAAGTGGCTTGGGTTGACACACGTGAACACAAAATAAATTCAAAAGTACATGGCACAAGACAAACAAAGCCTGCCAGAACTTCCCCCTGCTGTTCAGACAGGGAAGAGTCTAAGCCATCCATGACACCTGTAATGTATTAGTCAGGATTTATGCTTCATCATTAAGCATGGTTAAAGTACTGAATGACCTACTACAACTTAACACCATCAATCACACTATTGCCCTTGATAAGCTACTAGAGTTAAGCAAGCAGCCCTCTCAGGTCTCAGGTTCTCCTGATCATTATCATTTTGGAGTTAAATTCCATCATCTCTATTTTTCCCAAGGTAAAGTTTGTTTTTTTCACAAGTTTCTGTTTTGTGCCCACTGTTTGTTCTTTATATATGCTACATCTGGGAAAAGGTGGATGCTTATTAAATTCTTACGGAATTTTGACAAGTTCTTTCTACTTCATCATCAGCTGTTTCATCAGCTGCAGTAAAATACCTTAGTGTGATCATTAATGCCACTCTTTCATTTGAAGCTCAAGCAGATAATAATGACTAGGATAATCTTCCTTCATCTCAGACATACTCCTAAAATAAGAAATCTATTGCACTATACAGAAAAACTAGTGCTTTTGTTACTCTAGATGGGACTATTGTAATGCCTTAATGTCTGAATGTGCACATGTCATTGTGGATGATGGCTCATCAGCTGAAACTCAATCCTAGCAAAACTGAACTGCTCATCATCGCAGGTGATTCATCCCCAGGTCAGGATTTTGCAATTTCCCTGAACAACAATCTGATCTCACCTTCGGTCACAGATTGTAACCTTGAGGTAACCTTGAATAATTAACTGTCCTTTTCCTCGAGTGTTGCTAATGTTGCTGCTAGATCAGCCAAACTGTCATCAATCCTTATTCTCCTTAACCCTTCAGCAGCATTTGATACGGTCAACCACAAGACTCTCTTATCCACCCTCAGGAGTCTTGGGATTTGCGGATCAGATTAGGAATGGTTCGCTTCCTACCTGGAAGGACGCTTATATCAGGTAACATGGAGGGGAGTGACATTTGCTCCACACAGACTCTCCACTGGCATCCCATAGGGCTCAGTACTTGCCCCTCTTCTTTTCTCCCTGTATACTCACTCTCTTGGTGAAGTTATTTCGTCACATGGGTTCTCTTACCATTGCTATGCTGATGATACACAACTTATCTTCTCTTTCCCACCCTCAGATATCACAGCTTCTGATCAGATCTCAGCATGTCTGGCAGAAATTTCATCATGGATGACTGCTCATCAGTTAAAGCTCAATCCTATCAAAACTGAACTGTTAAGTCAAGTCAAGTCAAGTCAAGAAGCTTTTATTGTCATTTCAACCATACTGTATATAGCTGTTGCAGTACATAGCGAAATGAGACAACGTTTCTCTAGGATCATGGTGCTACATAAAACAAAGACAGGGCTAAGGATTTGTAAGTAGTCTTAGCCACATAAAGTGCAACTGTGCAACCTGGTGCAAACAGTGCAGGACAAGACAACCAAGCAGACAAGACAGTGCAGGACAAAAGACAGTGTAGACAAAAAGTTACAAGACTATACAAAACATACAAAAAATACAATACACAAAAGACAATAAACAGTAAACAGAAACAGCACCTACCGACCAGTGTAAATACTGTATGTGAATACTGAATGTTCAAACTATATTTCGTGCAGTTACATTAGAATGAACACAGATTCTTATCAGCAGGTCCTTGGGATAATATATAGAATTGTGCAAAAAACAGCAAATGACTGAAATATTGTATAGTATGTGCAAAACAGCATGTAAACAGTTTGATGGATTGTAAATCAAACTGTCAATCAAACTATCCGCTGCAGGGTTTTGCAATCCGAGATTGTACAGTTCCCAAACCAGACAGTGATGCAGCTGCTCAGGATGCTCTCAATGGTCCCTCTGTAGAACATAGTCAGGATGGGGGGAGGGAGATGTGCCTCTGAACTGCTGTTTATCCTAGGTGATTCATTCCCAGGTCATGATCTTGCTATATCCTTGCACAACGATCTGATCTCCCCTTCAGCCACAGCTCACAACCTTGGGGTAACCATGGACAATCAACTGTCCTTTTCTTCTCATGTTGCTAATGTGACTCGCTCATGTCGGTTTCTTCTCTACAACATTAGAAGGATTCGGCCATTTTTGTCCACACAGGCTGCTCAGGTACTTTTTCCTACTTGTACATGTTCAATCTCTTGTCATTTCTAGACTGGATTACTGTGCACAATTACAATGCACTGCTGGCAGGTCTACCTATGAACGCAATCCGTCCTCTGCAAATGATCCTGATGATCCAAATGATCTTGTTTTCAACCTGCCAAAGTTCTCGCATACCACCCCGCTGCTGCGATCCCTCCACTGGCTTCCGGTAGCTGCATGCATCAGATTCAAAACACTGATGCTAGCCTACAAAGCCAAAAATGAAACAGCTCCCTCTTACCTAAAAGCCCTCATCACTCCTCACACTGCACCCCACACCCTCCGATCAACCAGAACTGCTTGACTGGTTCCACCATCTCTCAGGGTAAGTGGCAAGTATACTAAAAGGCTCTTCTCTGTTCTGGCACCAAGGTGGTGGAATGAACTTCCCCTAGAGGTCCGGAAAGCTGAGTCACTGTTTATTTTCAAGTGGCGGTTGAAGACCTACTTATTCAGGAAACACTTCAGCTAGCACTTCTTTCCCTATCCTTTGCATTTAAAAAAAAAACCCAAAAAAACTTTGACACTTTTTCATTGTAACTTTGAACAAATGTTTCAAACTCATGGTATCTTAAGTATGTTACCTAGTGAGCCAGCATTAATGTATTCAATGCTAGAGATTTAAGCACGTCACTCTGGATAAGGGTGTCTGCCAAATGCTGTAAATGTATATGTAATGTGACACCCCCATGTCAGTTTCAGATTCAAAATACTGTTTTCCTACAAAGCAAAAAATTTGCAAGCTCCTGCTTACCTCAAAGCTCTTATCACGCCTCACACTACCTTGGTCCCACCATCTCTCTGGGTAAGAGGCACGTATACTGCAAGACTCTTCTCTGTCCTGTGACCAAGGTGGTGGATTGAACCTCCTCTAGATGAGGACAGGTGAAGACCTACCACTTTCTGAAAAACTTTAGCACTTTTTCAGGGTATTACATGTGTATATTTAAAAAACAAAACCACTAAGTCTGTAACCTAGTAAACCGGTTTATGTTGCTCTGGAGAAGGGCTTCCTGAATGCCGTAAATGTAAATGTAATGAAACATCTGCATATTAGAACACGAGACACTCATATTTTGTAGCAAGATAATGTTTTACCTAAAATCTTGACACTAATTTACCTAAAATGTAGTCAAGTGAAGTCAAGTGAAGTTGCAGTAAATATTTTTATATTATATATTATTTTTATATTAAATATCATTATACTTTACTAATCTACACACTCAATTAATGTCCCTGAAATAATGTAGACTTTAGAAGACTTTTTTTTATAAAGATTACAGTGATTTTAGTGGTCACAAGTAATGCCTCCAAAACCCACTAAGCTGTCATCAACTACAGGATGGCCTAGCCTGTCAATTTATTTGTGAGAGCGTGTACTCCACTAAAGGAAATTCTATCAGGCTCATGTCTCCTCTTACAGCTAAATGTCACCATCTTCATGCACTTCTGCTATTCACATTTGTGCTTTCTGCATTCAACCCAGCTCTGTTGTATGTTTTTTCCCATGCTTCCTCTTTCTTTTCATCCTATAATTATTTCATCATATTCTTAACATTCTTTTTTCTGACAATTTCATATCCTCTCTCTCTCTCTCTCTCTCTCTCTCTCTCTCTCTCTCTCTCTCTCTCTCTCTCTCTCTCGCTCTTTTCTCACTATAGTACTGTAGTATGTCAGCCTCTTTAACTCTGACAGGAGCTCAAAGAACTGTGAAAGCCTGTCCACCAGGAAAGGTCACACACATGTACGCATGCACACACACACACACATACCACACACAAAGTCTCCATACTCACAAAGCATGTCTCAGAATATCAGCCAAATTAGCCCCTCTACACACACCATTTGTCAATACAATAATGTGCACACTGAATCGTTCTACACACATCCTGGTAAAAATTGCATGATGCCGGAAAAGCATTAGCTCAAAAGAAATCAGGTTATGACACTTGTGGTCTTTGACACTTAATTCATATCGTGATGACAACAATATTTTCTAGCAAGAAAACTAATCTAACACATGCACACATTTTCCATAGGAAGAATGACATAATGCTGTATTTTATAGTATCAGCTTTAATGATATTCAGCTAGACCATGACCTGAGCAAACAACAATATAATAATTTTAACTGAAACACAGAAAAAATGTTACAGAAATTGTCCAGACTTTGGCCATGTATGTTTGTTTATGTTCTGTGTTCACGTGTCTTCCCCACCTTTGTCTTTTCCTCCCCCACCATTGGCTATATGTATTCCTGAGAGTCAGGAATTGGCCTGGCCCTTTTCCTGTTTGGACACTAGGGGGACATTTCTGCAGTTTGTTTATCTGTGCCATGTATCTTTGTTTTGTTTTTTGTATCATGTGTGTTAGCCCCACCCTTTCCTTATCCGTTCCCGCTTGGTCATTTATTAATTCATTTATTTAGGAAAATTATCCAGAATAACATATCTGTGAGTGCAAAAAAGTGTGAACCTTTGCTTTCAGGCTCTGGTGTGACCCCCTTAATTACTGAAAGTAAATGTTTCCATTAACTCTTGATCAATCCTGTACAACAGAGTGAAGGATTTTTTGCCAATTCCATAGTCAACAATTCTATTGGAATAAGGTCAAGGTTTTTACTTGGCCATTTAAAAATATTTATTAATTTCCCTGTGGTGATTGACTGGCATCCTATCTGGGGTGGCAGTGCTGACTGTAATTAAAATATATATTCATACACATATTCATTAACAAAAATAAAACAAACAAACAAAAAAACATTTTACTGGTCCTTTTAAAGAAACTGTATATTTTACAATTAAAAATATATAAAATTGTCTATAAGATAGAGTTTAGGTTAAGCTTAGGCAGTACACGTCAGTGGAAAAACCCCACAAAGATAAAATTACAAACTGCTTCAGACATGCAGATGGCTCTAACAGATGGAGTGTCATAATGTGAGGGAAACATGGTAGAAAAGAGTGGGCTAAAACTACACCCACATTAGCAAGTGGGATGTTGTACTGTAGATTGGGGTGGTAAAACAAAGAGCAAAATAAAAAAAAGCAAACCAAAGCAATGCCATAAGATACTGTGCTCTTGTTGAATTAGAATACAGTAATAGGGAGTAAAATTAAAGATTCATGACAATTATAAAAAATATCTCAATTTGTTGCATATACACAATTAAATTTACATTTCCTATTCCAGAGTGATTTACAGAACTGCTTTATAGTCTCCACCATGAATGTATCCTCAGACTACTACAAATATATCAGCTTTTAAGATTACTATCAAAATGCAGGAACATATTTTTTCTTAGCGCTTTTGTTAGTGCTTATTCAATAGCTTACTTGAAACATGATAAATCGTGATAAATTGTGCCTTGTGCATACAGAAAGTTATAACTTCTCATTCCTATATTATGAGCAATCAAATGGAACAGACCAATTTTCTGTTAGAACATACAGCTTTGTTAGCTCTCACAATTTTTGTGTCAATTTTGCCTGTGAATAATGGCTTAAATAATACTGTTTACATAATTTAGTCATTTTAGGATACAGTGTTTGTTGAACTTGTTCGCTTGAAAATTTGTGAACCCTTTAGAATTTTCAATATTTCTTCATTTATGCATGACCCAAAACAAGTCCTAAAAGTAAACAAATGTAACCCAATCAAACATTTACATTTACAGCATTTGGCAGATGCCTTTATACAGAGTGACATACAAAGGTGCTTTTAAGTCACTATTATTGAATTTATTCATTCATTTTCCAGTATTACATATCTACTGTATGTGTGGCAAAGAATGGCTACATTTAGCAGATAATTGAAGGCCAAATTAGAGTCAATCTGTTGTCAGTGAACTTGATGACAACCATGTTTTTTTTTTACCTCTTTTTTTTTTTTTTTTACACCTATTTTTAGCAACTTAATACCTCTTTTACACTGAATAATTTAAATTTCTGAGAGTACATCATCAGGGAAACCCTGAACAGCTTTGGTGGTGCATGGCTAAGCTGCAAGAAGAATGCCACTACCCGGTAAAAAGAACATTGCTAAATGCCCACACATACTGCCATACACATGATACATTTAACTTTATGGCATTTGGCAGATGGAATTTAGTCATTCATATAACTGAGCAGTAAGTAGCTTGCTCAAGGACAAGCAGTGCCATCTTGGCAGTACTAGGAATTTGAAATTACTTTTTGATCATTCCAACATCTTATCCACTGTCATATTTTTCCTACCCTGTCGGATGTTTTACGCCCACTTCCGGGCGGCAGCCATCTTGGCTGTGGCACTTCCGGGTTACACTATTTTATAATCCACCTCACTATATAAGCACGCGGTCTGCAAACACTCCTTACCAGATTGTCCCATCGCGTTACCGCTCGTGTATGCCTTCCGGCCTGTAAGTTTCACTTTCATTTCCCGTGTTGGATTTCAGCCGGGTGTGTGTCAAACCGTGGATTTTCCCTTTTTTATTTTTTGGATTACTCAATTTTGCCTTTGTCGGCCAGAGACCCTTTTTTGTATTTTTGCTTTTTTCGTTTGTGGATCAGTCCTATTTTTCTGACATTTTGGTGGGATTTATTTTTTTGTTTTTCCTTCTGTGGACTTAAGGGCCTTGTTGGATTATTCATTTGTTTTCTTCAAGAATTTTTCCTGGACTCGCTCTTCTTGATTTTGTTTGTGGATTCTTCTCTTAGTCTCTTGTTGGAACATTTTGCTTGGCCTGTTTTTTCTGCTACTATTTATTTCTGTGTTATTCCCTGACATTATATTACTTCCCTTATTAAATCTATTTTTTGTGGAAGTCATATGTGTTCTGCATTTTTGGGTCCATACCCCCCTGCACTCTGACAGTACAATCTGGCCAACCATGGACTCAGCAGAAGCACCAGACTTGCCCACCATTCTCTCGAACCTATCACAATCTTCTGCAGCCCATGAGAAGCAGTAACAGGATCTCACCAAAGCCACTCATGAACTCATACGACGTGTTGGCTCTCTCTCCAGTCCTGCTGCCTCAGCCCCCACACCGCCCGAAACTCCTCCAGTCATGCCACATCTGCTACCTCCTGAACGCTTCAATGGGGAACCAGGATTGTGCCGAGCCTTCCTCATGCAATGTGCGGTCGTCTTTGAGCTCCAACCCTCCTCTTTTCCCTCAGAGCGCTCCAGAGTGGCCTACATTATCTCCCTCCTGTCTGGCAAGGCAAAGTTGTGGGCCACTGCAGAATGGGAACGGCAGTCACCCATCTGCTCCTCAGTTGAAGCTCTCTCCTCTGAATTACAGAGGGTTTTTGACACCATGCTCCCGCAGCAAGATGCGGCCCGGACACTGTTCGAGACTGCACAGGGAAGCTGTTCAGTGGCAGAGTATGCAGTCGGGTTCCGCACAGCCGCGGCTGATAGTGGATGGAATCCCACGGCCCTCTATGACGCCTTCTATCGGGGACTCTCTCCTGAGCTTAAGGACGAACTCGCTGGCCGGGAGCTACCCCATGGATTGGATGATCTCATTTCTCTAGCCACTCGAGTCGACCGAAGGATCCGGGAGCGAAGGGCTGAGAGAACTCCTCAGCATGTCTGGAGACCTACCCCTCGCCCCAGCTTTTCTCCTCTGCCAAATTCCCCACAACCCTCATCCTCTGCCATACCCATGGAAATTGGTCGGTGGCACATTCCAGCCAGTGAGAAGGAGAGGCGCATGGTCAACGGACTATGCCTATACTGTGGACAGGCTGGGCATATGGCCTTCTCTTGCCCGACAAAAGGTCGGGCTCGCCATTGAGCAAGGGGGCAGTGGTGAGCCAACAGCATTCAGTCCCCTCTAAGCCTCTTCTAAAGCTTCGGATCACGCTTGACAGCCAGACTCACGACTTGGCGGCCTTTTTAGATTCAGGAGCTGATTCACAATTCATGGACCGTGAACTGGTACATCAACTGGGTATTGAGACTGAACGTTTGCCTTGTTCACTCATCGTTCGTGCCCTGGATGGTCATATCCTCCATCAGGCCACTCATCGTACCAAGCTGCTCCAAGTCACCATAGCAGAACATCATCATGAGAGGCTGTCATTTCTGGTCATTGCTTCCCCTCAGACACCTGTCATGTTGGGCTTCCCGTGGCTTTGCCAACACAATCCTCATCTGGACTGGAGCAGTGGGTGTGTCCTTAAGTGGGGTACCCATTGTCAATCTCACTGTCTCCAGCCCCCTGCACCCAGTTCCTCCTCTGACCCCAATGATTCTCCGGACCTCAGTTCAGTGCCGCCTGTTTACCATGACTTCAAGAGGGTTTTCAGTAAAGCACAGGCCTCCTCCTTACCCACCCCACCGACCATTTGATTGCGCCATTGATCTCCTTCCCGGGACTTCTCCTCCTCGTGGTCGTCTATTCAGCCTCACAGGGCCAGAAAGGGAGGCCATGACTACATACATTCAGGAATCACTGGCTGCTGGTCTTATTCGTCCGTCCTCCTCCCCGGCTGGAGCCGGGTTCTTCTTTGTCGGTAAGAAGGATGGTTCACTGCGACCCTGCATTGACTATCGGGCACTTAATGCCATAACAATTAAGAACCGATACCCACTGCCTCTTATGTCTTCTGCTTTTGAACTGCTCCAGGGGGCCACTATCTTTTCCAAACTCGATCTCCGGAACGCCTATCATCTGGTGCGCATCAGGGAGGGTGATGAGTGGAAGACTGCTTTTAACACTCCCACTGGTCACTATGAATATCTTGTCATGCCGTTCGGCCTCACTAATGCCCCGGCGGTGTTTCAGGCACTGGTAAACGACGTGCTACGGGAGATGCTTAACCAGTACGTCTTTGTCTATCTCGACGATATACTCATCTTTTCCCGTTCCCTGGAGGAACATCAAGTGCATGTCCGGACCGTGTTGCAACGCTTGCTGGAGAATCATTTGTTTGTAAAGGCTGAGAAATGCGAGTTTCATGTCAAACAGACCACCTTCCTGGGGTTTGTTCTCTCAGTAGGCAGCATCCAGATGGATCCAGTTCGTATTATGGCAGTCAAGGATTGGCCACGCCCTAGCTCACACAAGGAGCTTCAAAGGTTCTTAGGATTTGCCAACTTTTATCGGCGATTTATACGGGGCTTCAGTGTGGTTGCCGCCCCCCTCCATCGGCTCACCTTTACTCTTCAGACCTTCACCTGGAACTCGGAGGCCGAGCTGGCCTTTAATAGGCTCAAGGAGCTCTTGACCTCTGCCCCCATATTGACTCTACCTGATCCAGCCCTCCAGTTTATCGTTGAAGTCGATGCATCTAATCAGGGAGTAGGAGCCGTTCTCTCTCAGAGGTCATCCAAGGACAATCGGGTCCACCCCTGTGCCGCCTTCTCTCGCCGTCTCACCCCAGCAGAACGGAACTATGCCATTGGGGACCGGGAGCTTCTGGCTGTTAAACTCGCCCTTGAGGAGTGGCGTCACTGGTTGGAGGGGGCGAATCAACCTTTCATTGTTTGGACCGACCACCGCAACTTGGAATATCTCAGAACGGCCAAACAAGTGTCCTTCCCTCTTCAGTGACCGTCCGGATTCTTCAACTGGATATCGAGAGGAAGGTCCGTCAGGCCACCTCTGGGCAAGCCACGCCCAGCAATTGTCCTGCAAACAGACTTTTTGTCCCCAATAGTCTATGCTCCCATGTTCCCAACTGTTATTGCCCTTTTATTTTTTTGTGGACTTTTCTTCTGATTTTCTCAGTTGCTTTTGCTTGCCCTAGTTCATGCTGTTTGCCAGTCAGACCACTGTCTGTTTCTGACTACTGAGTTTGCCTCCCAATTTGTGGATCTTTTGTTTATTAAAACTGCTTTACCTGCTTTTGCATCCTGTCTCAGCATATGTTCCTGACTAAATTGCCTTTATTTCCTATATATACATACATGTATACGTATATATATATATATATATATATATATATATATATATATATATATATATACGTGTACATGTGTGTATATATGTGTACATGTGTGTGTATACATGTGTGTGTGTATACACACACACACACAAAGGAACTGCAATGAGGTCTTTTGAAGCATTGTAGAATGTATGGTTTCAAATCAAGTGTCACTAATGGCACTCCAAAGACGTTCCTACATCAAATGGCATAGAAAAGAAACAGGTGTCATTTAAAGATTTTGTTATTTTGGCCTGTTATTTATTTTCTATTAAATTGTGTTCCATTTGCTAACAATATAGCACCATCTAGTGGACTTTCAATGTGCTCTCAAAATAAGTCCCCAAAAATATCATTCATCTCATAAAAGCAACTGCAGATGGTGGTGTGACAAGTCACCGGTGTTGCCAAAAGCAAAATATTAATTATGTTAAGGAATTATTTGATTGTTAGTTCTGTTAAAACCTGTTTAGTTTGGTTAATCTAATGCTTGTACTGGTTCTCAGTGAAAATTAATAAAGGGTGAAAATTATCAGATGAAAATATCCTTTTATCGTCCACTGTAACTAATTTTATAACCAAGTCTCAGTATTTCATCTAGTTTTATGTGAAATCCTAAATGCTTTGAATTTTGCTTTTTGTTTTTGTATTGTTTCACTCCTCATGTCAAGATTAAATGCAGGGAGTTAAGCTGAATCTCTGTTTCTATTATCATCTGGGAGTTTATATTGTAGCCAATCTATGTGGCCTAATAAAATGTGAAGGCAAATTCAGGTGTACTGTGAAAAATAGTTGCATTGCTTGTCAATAAAATAAAATGCGTGCACTAAGAAAAACATTAACCCCTGCATAGGTTTTAGGGATGCGATTGGATTTTGGATAGGCCTCAGAGATGGGCAAAGGCTGTGCATAGAACACAGGGAGAGATGGGGTTGAGGACAGGTGTCAAGGTTGAGTTGGGGTTGTTTGCTTTGTGGCAGGAGTTTGAGAAGGCCCACATATGGGTATGATGGACAAGTGTCCACATACTGTACTTTTGTGTAATTTAGTGTCAGAACAATTATAAGAACAATATTTTTATCGAAATGGTATTTTCATATAATGGACATTGTCGTAAAGTAGCTTTACAGGAATAGATAAATTGAGGAAATAAATAATTAATTAAAAATGTATCCCTAATGAGCAAGATATTAGAAAGAAACTTAAGATTAACCAGACTTTTTGCTTTTTGACATTCTTCAGACTGATTTTATAAATGTAGTATTCCAAAAGTATTTTATTCATACTTCCTTCTGTAAAAAAATTGTGAACTTTAAAGTTAAAATGTGACGAGTTGGTACATGATTTGCCCACTAGATGGGAGTGATAGTTAACAGAACTAGTTTTGTTATTATAGCTGACAAAATTATAGTCTCTTTGTGCTTGCAGGAACACATTTCAAATATAATAATAATTATCTTTATCTTTCAAATATAATAAAATTATTTAATATATATAATAAATAATTCATAATTTATATGAATATTTATATATTTGTATGTTTGTTTGTTTTTAGAAAATGATAAATGATGAGGACATGCACTGAAGAACTGCAATTAAAAAGAAAACAATGACTAAAAAACACTCAATTTTAAATATGAATAAATTACAACAGAGGTAAACCAAATGTAACATTTATTAGTTTTTTAAAATCATATTAGCATTTACAACAATGCAAAAAGAACAGAGAAAGTGTTGTAAAAAATCTTAGTAGAAATAATTAAAATATTATTCCTTACAATACTATAACCAAAGTAAAGTATTAGGCCTTGTAAAATATTACAATTGCTGTCATAAGACATATGTAGGTGATGTTGTAGGCCAAAGATGTTTATTGCAACCAGATTCGGGGCTATCAGGCCTAGTCAGTCTGAGCACATTTGTAATAACAACTTGTTATGTAGAAGGGAAAAGACCATGGTTCCCAGACCTTAGCTCATAAATTGTTATGGAAAATGAAGAACACCATGGTTCTCAGACCTTGGTCCATAGCAATAACATGTTATGTAGAATGAAAAAAACAGTGGTCCACAGACCTAGGCCCTGAAAAATAAGGGGAGGAAAATCCATAAATGGGCATGTGGTGCTCATAAATTTGTTGTGCAGACTGAAGAAGGCCCAGGTGTTTAGTCTGAGATCATGAAAAATAAGTGGAGGAAAATCCATAAATGGGCATATGGGTGAAAGGTAATGGGAAATAAGGGGAAATTGGGTCAGTGTATTAAGAAAACGTAGGAGGTAATGCTGGTAAATAAGGTGATATGGCACCTGGGCTCCTAGGAGCGCCAGGGTATATATTGAGAAGATATCTGAGGGTTTTTTTGGGTTCTTCGGGGGCGAAGGTGTGTGTGTATGCGTGCGTGTGCGCACGCGGGCGCGTGCCCGTGTCCGCGGGTCAAGGTGGGTGTTTTTATTTTTGCAAGGACGTCGCAAGAGTTCTTGTTTTTCTTGATTGATTTTGCATGACATGCTCTTTTTGGGGGGTTTCATTTGTTACTTTTACAGTAATTTGGCAACTTTGTTACTTTTAATTTGGCAACTTTGTTACTTTTAATTTGGCAATTTCTCTTAGAATTTGTTGGCTGATTGACTACAATAAAGAAGTCATTCTCATCCAGGTCTGAGGAGTTTTCTTAGTATTTTTGTAGTAATTATAGAGTTAACAGTTAAGTTTAACTAAAACAGTCTTTAGTAACCAAAAAGTCTAAGTGTGGAGATCACCCTGCGATGTGTCGACTTGGAGACTGGCTCTGAGTTCCGACAAAAGACTTCAATTTTCAAATGGCAATGAACATAACTGACACTGTAATACCTAAAAATGATTTTGTTTTGTAGGGTTTTGCAGAATTTAGAATTGCGTGCAAAAAACTGAAATGAATTCTTAGGTGTACAAACAATAAGGCATTCTTTACACACTCTGAATAACATGGACTCATAATCATATACGCCTCTGTTTTTTTTTTTTCAGGAAACAGAATTCAGCACACTGTGGATCTCTGTGGTGTCCCTGTCCTTCTTGGGGACAACCCCTCAGAATTTTTCAAGGTTTGCTTTGTAAGTATTTAATATTTAAAGTAAAAATATTAAAAAAATTATAAAGATTAATACACAAGTTTTGTGTGACCAGTGCTATAGAAAAATGTATATACAGCTCTGCCTAATGTCTACAGATATATTCCTATCTTTTCAAGACTCTCCTCACTGCTCTTCCTTGATCCCTGTACATTTAGTCTCCACTGTTATCTTCGTAGAGGGAGGCATTGTTATGGATGATGTCAGGGACCTGTGTCTAGCTGTTTATCTTTTGTTTGGACTATCATACACATTCCATATTGATTACCCAAAGTGCATGAAGAACACATTTAACTTCATCTAGGAAGTCATGCCTGATCTAGGATTAAAGCATCAGAGAAGTTGGGGTGTTTTTACAGATAAAAGCCAGACCAAAATGCAGGGATGACACAAAAGGAGATTTTTTTAAGAAAACAAAAACACTTGGAAAACTCTAAGGAGATTAGGCAACACTCACTCATTTTCTACCGCTTTTAGGAGCCTGTGCCTATCTCAGGAGTCATCGGGCATCAAGGCAGGATACACCCTGGATGGAGTGCCAACCCATCACAGGGCACACACACTCTCATTCACTCACGCAATCACACACTACGGACAATTTTCCAGAGATGCCAATCAACCTACCATGCATGTCTTTGGACCGGGGGAGGAAACCGGAGTACCCGGACACACAAGGCGGAGGCGGGAATCGAACCCTGACCCTGGAGGTGTGAGGCGAACGTGCTACCCACTAAGCCACCGTGCCCCCCGAGATTAGGCAACAGATAAACAAAATGACAGGGAACAGTCCAAGCCTTCCATAACAGTACACCCCCCAAGGCATGCCAACCCACCCAGAACCACGAAAGTCCAAAGGGGCATTGATTATAGCTAGAAGAGGTGGACAGGAGGCACACATGACCCACTGTGAAAAATCTCAAAGTGAGCTCCCAGGTCAAAGCAAAGACATTAAAGTCAGTGGAGAATATGAGAGAAAGAGCTCACCCATCTCTCATTCCTATTCCGTTAACTTAACCTGCAACCTCCATAATCAAAGCCGACGTGCTACCTTGACAGACACGGAACTCCAGCCTGGAATGCTGGTATGCAGATATTGGGAAAAACATTCGCTCGTAATGCCCTCTGATCACTCGTTCCATGATAAAGAAGAAAAGAGCCTAGTCTTTATATATCTACTTTTGTCCTTGTCTTAGACAATAAGACAGACAATAGACACCAACATACACAGATCGCATCTTGAAGACAAAGAAGCTGGTGTAATGTGACGTAGATGCCCTTATATCAACACTCTGGAGCGTAATCACTTCTTCATGTGTCCTTCCCAAGCCATTAAATTGTCTCGGGAGAAACCAGTTACTCAAAGAAGCGTTCCCACAGAGTCAGCCCTGATGCAGCATCGAGTTCCCTTGAAAGGGAACCTATACAACCACCTTATGTCCTGTTGAAATATAGCTTGTTTCAGCCTCACATCAGTTATTTGGATTCAAAATTGGCAATTGAAAATGTGGAAAGTTTGGCCTATAAATCCTCTCTCCTTGATGCTATCCAACCATCTGCATTTGTACAAATAACTACTTTTTAAAAAATGTTTCTAAAGAAAGTATATAGATACACAATAAAAAAAACATTTTATTGTTTATAGATACTGTAAAAGTGGTTCTTTGGGGTTGGATCTTTTTGAGGAGAGTTAAATATTTCTACCTAAGTAGAAATATTCTACCTAAGTAGAAATATTTTATATTAACTATATTTTATATTAACTATTTACACATCCTGTTCACATTCACACACATGTTCATTTCATGTTGTAGAAGATGTACTTGAAATTAAAAATAAAACTAGATCCCACATTGAACAATTGTACAATTGTTGTTTTAAGATAAATTTCATCATATAATGACACAATGTCTATAGTCATAGGAAAAAGAAAATACATTATAGTCATAGGAAAAAAATACATTCTCATTCATTTACAGTGTTGTGAAAAAGTGTTTGCAACCTTTTCTTTTATTATTAAGGGAAAAAACCCTACATGGCCCTGTGTGAAAAAGTGTTTGCCCCCTAAACCTAATAACTGCTTGGGCCACCCTTGACAGCAAGAACTGCAATCAAGCATTTGCTATAACTTGCAATGAGTCTGTTACAGCGCTGTGGAGGAATTTTGGTCCACTCATCTTTGCATTATTGTTGTAATTCAGCCTCATTCGAGGGTTTTCGAGATGAACCACCTTTTTTAAGGTCATGCCACAGGATCTCAATAGGATTCAGGTCAGAACTTTGACTAGGCCACTCAAAAGTCTTCATTTTGTTTTTCTTCAGCCATTCAGAGGTGGACTTGCTGGTATGTTTTGGATCATTGTCCTGCTTGCTTCAGCTTGAGGTCACGAACAGATGGCCACACATTGTTCTTCAGGATTTTTTGGTAGACAGCAGAATTCATGGTTCCATTTATCACAGCAAGTTTTCCAGGTCCTGAAGCAGCAAAACAGCCTCAGACCATCAGACTACCACCACCATATATTACTGTTGGCATGACATTCTTTTTCTGTAATGCAGTTTTACTTTTATGCCAGATGTAATGGGACACACACCTTCCAAAAAGTTAAACTTTGGTCTTGTCAGTCCACGGGGTATTTTCCCAAAAGTCTTGGGGATCATCAATATGCTTTCTAGCAAAACTGAGATGAGCCTTTATGTTCTTTTTGCTTAGCAGCGGTTTTCGTCTTGAAATGCAGGCCATTTTTGCCCAGTCTCTTTATTACGATGGAATTATGAACACTGACCTTAACTGAGGCAAGTAAGGTATTTATGGGGGTCTTTTGTGACATTTTGGATGAGATGTTGCTGCGCTCTTTGGGTAATTTTTGACGGCCGGCTACTCCTGGGAAGGTTCACCACTGTTTCACGTTTTTGCCATTTGTGGATAATGGCTCTCACTGTGGATTGTTGGAGTCCCAAAGCTTTAGAAATGGCTGACAAAGTGACTGACAAAGTTACTGACAAAGTGAGGTAGACCAAAAGATCCTCAAAGATCATCATGCAGAGATCTAAAGAAATTCAGGAACAAATGAGAAAGAAAGTAATCAGAATCAGAATCAGGCTTATTGGCCAAGTATGTTGACACAGAAGCAAGGAATTTGGTTTCAGCTGTTTGTGACTCTCAAAAGTACAGGCATAAATAACACTATACTATACAAGACAATGCAGAAGTGATACAATATACAGTATGAGTATAAAATATGAATACAAAATATATGACTGATCTATAATATATGTAAATAAAGTGTGAGAAGTGCATAGTAGTGCAAATAACAATATATGCTTTTGTGCAATATGCAGCAGCAGTAGTGTGTGTAACATATACAGATGATGTGATTACTGACAGTTCTAATAATGCAGTCCTTGTAGATATGAAGCGGGGAACATAAGTATGGTGAGTTGTTAATCTGGGTGATTGCCTGGGGAAAGAAACTGTTCCTGTGTCTGGTAGTTTTGGTAAGCAAAGTTCTGTAGTGCCTGCCAGAAGGGAGGAGCTGAAAGAGGTTGTGTCCAGGGTGTGAAGGGTCAGTAGTGATTTTTCCTGCCTGGTTTCTGGTTCTTGTGTCATACAAGTCCTTGGGGGGTGGGCAGGTGGTTATTTTTTCTGCTGTTTTTACTGTGTGTTGCAGTCTGTTTCTGTCCTGTTTTGTTGCTGCACCAAACCAGATGGTGATGGATGTGCACAGGACAGATGACTGTAGAGTAGAACAGCATCAACAGCTGACCATACTTCCTTAATTGGCATAGAAAGTACATCCTCTGCTGGGCCTTTTTGATGATGAGGTTTATGTTGCACTCTCATGGTCTTGGGAAATGGTAGTGCCCAGAAACATGAAGGCCTCCACAGATGACACTGGGCTGTTGGATATTGTGAGGGGGATTAGTGTTGAGGGGTCTTTCCTAAAATCCACTATCGTCTCCACAGTTTTGAGGGTGTTCGGCTCTAGGCTATTTTGACTGCACCATAGCACCAAACTATTTGAAATTCAGTTAGCATTGAAAAGAGTTGTTTACAAATGAAGAGCATTCAAAACAGATCATTTAATGCTAAGGGATGTAAAGAAAACCTGAAGACTGTATACTGAATACTTCCCATAATCTTTTGCTCTAATACATCTGATCAAATGCACATTATCATCTAGTGCTTGCTAATATTATGAACAGCAGCTATGCTAATTCCTCTCCACTGCTTCTCTTTTTCTACCAATCTTGAAGCACTCAGAGGTTGTATCAGCTCCAGTTGTGATCCAAGATTTTGGACCTCCTTTTTGGACCCTGTGAGGATTCTGAGGCATCTAAATATTCTTTATGTTCTGTCAATTGTTAAAAGCGTTATATAAATTTGAATTGAATGAAATAGATTCTGGCTTTTCTAGATTTTCCTTCTACAATAAAATGATAGAATTGAGTTTAGTTTGCAAAAGTGAAGTGAAATAGAAAATAACTCCTACTACTACTATGAACTCTACTACTGCTGTTGCTGCAATTAATTCAATTCAATTCAAGTTTATTTGTATAGCACTTTTTACAATGGGCTTCGTCTCAAAGCAGCTTTACAGAACTTAAACATAGAACAGAAGTTAAAGGAGAAAAAAGAATTAATGTAGTACAAAAAATTAAGATATATATAGTTCACAGTGTGTGTGTATGTGTGTATGTATGTATGTATGTATGTATGTATGTATGTATGTATGTATGTATGTAAGTATTTATTTATCCTCAATGAGCAAGTCTGAGGGGACTCAGGCAGCAGTGGCAAGGAAAAACTCCCTTAAATTGGTATGGAAGAAACCTTGAGAGGAACCAGACTCAAAGGGGAACCCATCCTCATATGGGTGACACTAGAGGGTGAGATTACAAATATACAGTCAAACAAGTGTTGAATTGGTGTAAAGATCACATGGAGTTCAGATCTCCTCTTGGTATCATAGAGTCCAACTGGAGCTGGTAGATCTGTAGATGTCTCAGGATTTACATAGAGTCAGCCGCATCTCAGTGGAGGTCCAAAATCTTCATCGCACGGAAGACGATCGGAGCTGGTACAATGTCTGAATGCCTCGGGATGGGTAGAAAGAGAGAAGCAGTGTAGAGGGATTAGCATATTTGCTGTTCATAAAAAAGGTGCAAGTCTAAAGTATTGGTGCATAATTTTATGGGATGTATTGTGTGTGTGTGTACGCCTGACTAAAGAGGTGAGTTTTTAATCTGCTTTTGAACTGGGAAAGTGTGTCTGAGCCCCGAACACTATCAGGAAACTATTCCAAAGTTTGGGAGCTGAATAAGAAAATGCTCTCCCACCTTTAGTAGACTTAGATATTCTGGGAAGTACCAGAAGTCCTGAGTTTTGTGATCTCAGAGAGCATGAAGGATTGTAACGTGTTTGAAGAACCTTGTATGTAAGTAGCAGCAGTTTGTAATCAATTCTAAACTTAACAGGTAGCCAGTGTAGAGATGATAAAATTGGGGTTATATGGTCGTACTTTCTTGTCCTAGTGAGAACTCTGGCAGCTGCATTTTGGACTAACTGTAGCGTATTTATTAAAGATGCAGGACAACCACTTAGTAATACATTACAATAGTCCAGTCTAGAGGTCATGAATGCATGAACTAGCTTCTCAGCATCAGATACAGACAGGATGTTTCTCAGCTTTGCAATATTTCTAAGGTGGAAGAAGGCTGTTTTTTGTAGTATGGGCGATATGATTTTCAAAAGACAGGTTGCTGTCTAGTATAACACCCAGATCTTTCACTGTCGAGCTACTAGTAACAGTACATCCCTATAAATGGAAGTTAAATTGTGAGAGTTTCTGTGTACTGGTTTTTTGACCTATAAGTAGTATTTCTGTCTTATCAGAGTTTAACAACAGAAAATTACAACTCATCCAGTCTTTTATCTCTCTAAGGCATTGAGTTAATTTGGACACTTTGGCTATTTCATCTGGTTTTGATGAGATATATAACTGTGTATCATCAGCATAGCAGTGGAAACTAATCCCATGTCTTCTAATGATGTTCCCTAATGGAAGCATGCATATCGAGAAAAGCAGAGGTCCTAGAACTGATCCTTGAGGGACCCCATGATTAACTGGTAATAAATTGGAGGATTCACCATTTAATTCTACAAAATGGTATCGGTCTGACAGGTAGAATCTAAACCAATTTAAAGCCTGTCCATGAATACCTGTGTAATTTTGTAAGCGATCTAGAAGGATGTTGTGGTCTATAGTGTTGAATGCAGCACTAAGGTCAAGTAGAACTAATAGTGACATACAGTCTTGGTCCGAAGCTAAGAACAGGTCATTTGCAACTTTAAAAAGTGCTGTTTCTGTGCTATGATGGGGCCTGAAACCTGACTGAAACTCTTCGAGGATATTGTTCTCCTGTAAGAAGGAGCTCAGTTGAACAGACACAACCTTTTCTAGTATTTTAGACATAAATGGAAGATGTGAAATAGGTCTGTAACTTGATAGTACATTTGGATCTAAATTAGGTTTCTTAATGAGTGGCCTAATGACTGCCAACTTGAAAGACTTAGGGACGTAACCTAAAGATAGCGAGGAGTTAATAATATTAAGAAGAGGCTCACCAGCTTTATGTAACACTTCTTTCAGTAATTTAGTTGGAATGGGGTCTAGTGAGCAAGCACTGTAGTTGTGTGTCTAGAGCCTTAAGTGAGACTGGGTCACTAGTTGCTCTCATATGTTGAGCGTCACCTATTTTATTCCTGATACTTTCGATTTTATCAGTGAAGAATCTCATAAAGTCCTCACTACTGAACTGTGATGGAATAGTGTGTTCAGATTTCTGTTTTTTTGTTAAACTAGCCACTGTGCTAAATAAAAACCTGGGATTGTTCTGGTTATTTTCTATGAGTTTGCTCAGGTGCTCAGCCCTAGCAGCTTTTAGAGCCTGTCTATAGCTGGACATACTGTCCTTATACGCAATTCTAAAAACCTCTAATTTAGTTTTTCTCCACTTTTGCTCGAGGTTACGGGTTTCTCTCTTGAGGTTGTGAGTATGACTATTATACCATGGTGCAAGGGTTTTATCTCTAACCTTCTTTAATCGGATTGGGGCAACAGTGTCTAATTTAAGGGTACAGTAAGAAGTCCAGACAGATCAGGCAGGTTATTTGTGAAGCTGTCTTTGGTGGTTGGAATAATAGTTCTACTGAGTCGATAACGTGGTGAGACACAGTTAGTCTGTTCTATAGGTAGTGTGTACATTATGAGATAATGGTCTGTGATGTCATCACTTTGAGGTATGATATCTATATCAGTGACATCTATTCTGTGTGATTTTATTAAATCTAGTGTGTGATTACGACAATGAGTTGCTTTAGTGTTGTTTTGTTTAAGCCCAAGTGAGTTTAGTAAGTCCATAAATGTGAGTCCTAAAGCATCGTTTGTATCGTTAACGTGAATGTTAAAGTCTCCTACAATTAGTGCTTTATCAAAGTTAACCAATAAGTCTGAAAGAAAATCTGTAAATTCTCTAAGAAAATCGGTGTAGGGCCCTGGGGGTCTGTACACGGTCGCTAGAGCAAGAGACATCAGGGATCTCTTCGTGTGCATGTGCGATAGTGTAACCTTAAGGACAAGCACTTCAAAAGAAATAAATCTATACTGTGTTCTCTGGGTAACAGTAAGGTAATCACTAAAGATAGTGGCGACACCACCTCCACGACCAGTCTGATGAGGCTCATGCTTATAAATATATCCTGATGGTGTAGACTCATTTAGACCGATGTAGTCATTTGGTTTAATCCAAGTTTTGGTAAGGCAGAGTGCAGTAAGGCTATTTTCTGAGATGATTTCATTTACAGTGCTTTGGGTGTAAGCGATCTAATGTTCAGAAGCCCAAACTTTAGGAACTGTTTTTGTTTGTTTCTATGGCAATTTTTTTGGTCTAATTACAGTAAGATTATTTCGAGAACTTCTCATGTATTTACTATTTGATCTCACTGCTCGGGGAACAGACACAGTTTCTATAGGGTGAACTATGTGTACATTTGTTTCAATGTGTTGAGGTGAAGGATGACTATTGAAATTTAAATTCAAAGAGTAGTTTACCAGTCAGAAGGTGTGCAGCGACCTGGAGATATGGTCTGAGAGGATATCAGCTCCAACTCTGCTGGGGTGCAGGCCGTCAGCACGGAACAGCCTAGGACGCTCCCAGAAAACATTCCAGTTATCAATAAAGAGTAGATTCTGAGTCTGACACCATGACTGAAGCCATTCATTTAAAGCAAAAAGTCTACTGAACCTTTCAATTCCTCGCTGGTATGTTGGAAGCGGTCCGGACACAATGATCCTTGCCATGGGCGCTGTGGTGCGAACCGTCTCCACCAGGGTGTTGAAGTCCCTCTTCAGGATCTCCGACTGCCTCAGGCTGGTGTCGTTCGAGCCAGCATGAAGAACCACAGCTCCGGTGTTTCTGCTCACGACCTTAGGTACCTGTACAGCGACATCAAGAACACGAGCACCAGGCAAGCAGTGAGTCCGAGCCTTACCTTTCGACACAGTAGCACGGACGTGGCGGACGATGGAGTCTCCAATGATCACGGTGTCGCGGTCCGTCTCGCGAAGGGGGGCGAAGCGGTTCTGAGTGGGGATCTCGAAGACTATTAATATAGTAGCTATTAATACTACTACTACTACTACTACTACTACTACTACTACTAATAATAATAATAATAATAATAATAATAACAACAACAAACAAAAGAGCTTCAAAATTATCATTTATATAGCACCCTTCCTTTTATTACAGGAAATTTCATCATTTCACTTAACAGAAATAAACAAATGTAATAAATGTAAATGAACACAAAGCATTAAAAGATACAATAACAATAAAAAGCAGGGCATGTGTAGTGACATTTTATAATCAATTTGACATACATATAAGTGTATACCAATTTATTCAGAAATGTAATCTTTTTAAAAATGCTTATGTTCTTAAAGGGCTTCATTTTGGACCAAGTAATGTTTACAGCTTATAGCTTATATCAGGATCTCACAGTATTATACATCTACAGTATTATACATTATACATCTGTGTTCTGAAATGATTAAAATTTATATCAGTCACTTTATTTTTGGATGTTGAATTTATATATATTTATAGTGTACACGTGACAAACAGTGAGCTGTAAAATATTTTACATTTTCTATATTACAGTAGGATGGACAGTACCTATTTTTTAAGTTTAGTTGCTGTATTACATGCATGAAGAAAATAAAGTCCTGAATGATTAAAAAAAAAAAAGCAAACATACATTCAGATAGTTTTGTTAAAGGATACACCTTAGAAGCTTCACTGGAATGTTTCACAAAGTAATCTTAAGTCCATTTGAATAATGTGAATGTCACATATCTACACAAAACCCTCTGGGCTACAGATTTCCTAGAAATGTTCCAAATACACTGTGCAAAAGTCATAGTCACATTATAAGAAATGCTGTAAAGCAAATATGCCTTCAAAATAAAAAAATGAAATTAAACAAAGAAAATATTATGGCATGACAACCCTTTGCTTTAAAAACAAACAAACATCAGTAGTACAAAGTACACTTTGTACAGTTTTAAGGAAATTGGCTGGTGGTTTAATATAAGCTTTTTGGGAAAGCCCAGTCCTTCTGTCAGTCACACTTACTTTGGTTTTTACAGGTAATCCCTGACTGCCTTCACTTTAACTTTTGGTCTAAAAAGTGGTACATTATTCTTCCTTTACTGACACACTGACACCTACTTACTATAATTTTTGTTTGTATTGTTTTGTTTTTTCTGTTTTGTTTTGCTTTTTGTTTGTTTTTGTAAAATACATCAAATAAAGATCTTTAAAAAATATGGTGGCTAACACCGTTGAACACTACTGTAGCTCACGCTAACAGGTGCATTACAATGATTGTATTTAACTGCCTCAGATAATCAGCCAAACTTTATGTCAACAAACAAAAAAGAGTGGGAACTGGTTTCATGGTTTCATATATATATATATATATATATATATATATATATATATATATATATGTGTGTGTGTGTGTGTGTGTGTGTGTGTGTGTGTGTGTGTGTGTGTGTGTATATATAAATGTATAAATATATGTAAAATATCCTGTGCTCTGAAATTTTCCACTGAACATTTGTACATTACAGGTGCTTTTAAACAGAAGCGGTTAACAGAAATAATTTGCAACAATGTTGATTAAAATAGGCCAACATCCTATGCACTTTCAAACAAATAACTAAACAAATAAATACTGTTACATGCATCCTCTTAAACTTTCAATTGTTAATTCATTGACATTCTTAAACTACATTCTGGAATAATGGTTTTAAAAGTATACATCTTTCTTTTAAACATATTTAGAAAATGAGATGTTCTTGAGAAAAGGTACATTTTCTCTTTTAGGTTCCCCTTAAAGGAACTTTGTCATTCTTGTAAAAAATACTTGAATGTTTTATCTGGCCATACCACTTGAATCCTATTTTGTTCATTGTTTGTTTTTATACCTGGAAATCTATGACAGTGCTTCAACAACAACAACAAAAAAATGTCTATTTGAAATATTTGTGAATATCACATGATACATCTGTGGTTATGCTCTGTCTAATACTGACTAACTGGTTGGACTATTGTTTAAAGAGTTTATTCATTCACTAAAATAATGTGTGTGTGTGTGTGTGTGTGTGTGTGTGTGTGTGTGTGTGTGTGTGTGTGTGTGTGTGTGTGTGTATTACTATCCAGGTTGACCAACAATCAATCGCATATTATTGTACCTTATTTTTTCTGCCTTTATTTACAATGTAGTAAAGAGGAGGAAATGCTTCAGAGAATTATTAATTATCCATATGTAGCAAACAAGTTTATTTTATATATTTTCTTCAATTTCTTCATAATTCCTGCTGTGAACTTTGTACACATGTTTGAATTTTGTTTTTTGTCAACTTTGGCTGACATTGAAATTATGAAAATTACTGTGCACAAATTATCTACAATTTAAACTGTAATTTAAAATATTAAGTTTATTAATATCATTCATATTGCAGATTTTATTCTACTAATTTATCTTTGTCATCAAACTAGTGTATCTTGACATGAACATGAATCATGAATTGTTTAACACAGTTTTTTTTTCCAGGATCCACACCATACATATGAGTTGTTTTGCTGCACATTCACAATACTTTTAAAGATTGAGTAAATACTCAAATTCATCCTATAGAAAAAGATGTGAAAGACAGAAAAGCATCCTACCAAGTAGAGGGTGTGACCAGGCAAGTGTTCATGTGAAATTGATGTGTGCCACTAACACGTTTTCCCTATCAAATACAATTAGAAAGATGTACATTTTAAATGGATTTGCTCTCTTCCTCTGAAACCAGACACTGACCTTGAAAGGTCTGGCATTCTGATAGAATGCCAAAAATCCTACACCTACTAGACTGGAATAAGCCAGTTTGAAGCAATCATAAAAGAAAATGATTCAATTTTATATATGTACTAGAAATATTAAAACCATACTTAAAATAGCTTTCAAAGTATGAATCTCACATTCTGGAAAATAAGCCACTGCTTTCTTTTTAATCAAAACAAAAGGCTTTATGTATTCCAGTTAAGCCTACTTGAAAGTCTATTTGAACCATTATTTTTCCTCACCTAAAATGATACAAATGATGGCCTGTTATTACAATGTAACTAACTATTTCTTAATACTGTTTGAATGACCTTAACATACTCTTTTAAATTGACACATCACATTTTATAATTTACATTTTAAATATATAATTTAACAGTTTCAGTAAATACTAGGTGTCTACATTTGACACTATCAATATGGAACAAAACATTATAAATGAATTATTTCAAATTACATACACTGAAAAGCATTTGGAGCTGTATACTGTTTCAAGGCACTTCTTGGTAATTTTGGGGAGACTATCAAATAAAAAAAAAACTAACTTTACAGCTAAATTTAAAAATTGTTGCAGCAGTAACATGCAAGCATTGGAAACAGTGAAAACTGATATGGTCTTTCGATGTTGTAGCCTATCCCCCACAATGTGTTGAGGTTTGGAGTGTTGTGCATTATGAAATACATTTCTGCTTACCATAGTTGTAAATAGTGCTTATTTGAGTTACTATTGTTATTTTGAAGCTTTCTGTGTAAACCCTAGACACTGTTTTGTGTGGAAATTCCAGGAGATCAGCAGTTTCTGAAATAATGAAATCAGTCACAGAGATTTTTTCCAACTCTGATGTGACGACCTATAGCTGCATGAATTAATGCATTGTGCTGCTGACACATGATTGGCTGATTGGATAACTGCATAAATGAGCAGGTATACAAATGTTTCTATTAAAGTGATCAAATATCTTTAGGCCATATTTCAGGGTCAGTATTGTTGTGGAGTGGGAGCAACATTAAGGCATAGACCTGGTTTACTGTTAGTGTAACTTTAGTTGAGAGCATGTCCTGGTCCACCATGATGCCTTATGAATTAAGACTGATTCTAATACACAGAAGCATTTTGGGGAGTTGATGCCCTGAGTTATAGTCTTGAACATTTACACATAACCCATCATTTAGCAGGAGCACAACAGATGCTTGACTTGTTGAGGTCTTGTGCAGGCAGATGTAAAGTGTTGACAGGGTCACAATGTGGTGTGGCAAATGCTATTCTTCTGGTCTCCAAGTCAGCTGTCTTTCATACAGACTCAGAACATGATGCACAAACTGGTACTGCTCAGCTGTTTGAATCATGCCACCCCTATAAAAAAAAAAAGAAATATTACATTAATTCCATTTAACTGTGTTATACTTGCCAGGGTTTTGTTGGAAATGAGAAGCCAGGAGGCAGGCTTGATACAGTAACAATTTGTAATTTCTCCATATTTCTTTACTTTCACCTTTAAGCAGAATTATTTCACTTTGCACATAGACACACACTGCTGACTCTACCCTGGTAGGAGAAATAATCTGCCACAACCATTTGCATCTCTAGTATGTGGCCCACCTTGAATTACTGAAGTTCCAAATACTAAAGAGTGATCCACAAGTCTTTAATGTGATCTTTAATGTGATGGAGGCTTTGGAGCTGGCTGTGATTAGAACACAGGGTAAAAGGGTGCCCAAGCAGGTAATATTCGTGGGTGAGGACAGCCCAATTGATGACCAAACACATTCTCAAACATGCTGTACTTTTGGAGAAAAAAGTCTGGAAACTACTTTTCCCTAACAAAAAGCCTGATTAAATGCCTCTGGACTTTGCCTATGGTCAAGGGAACCTGCCAATAACCCTTGGTACAGTGTCTAATTAAAGTGAGCCATGCCTGAATAATTGAGGAGTCTGTCAATTTGTGATATTGGGGTAAAAGTTAAATTAAGGCCCCATGTTGAACAAGTCTACAAAAAATGGACCAACATAGTGGCCTTGGGTACCAATACACTCTCTGTGGAACACCCATTATGCCCATTTCAAGCATAGCCTTGAGTTTAAATAACCATTTTTTGCATTGAGCTAACCAATATACAACCACACATGGAGGGTGTTGTAGTGAGGGGGAAAATATCAAAAAACTACACTGGGTTATTTTTTTAACCCAGTTCCCTGAGTAAAGAACGAGACACTGCGTCATGGCATGACACTATGGGAACACCTCTTTGCAGAAGCAGTGTCTAGTCTAAAGCTCTGTGTGAAAACATGCATAACTATTGGCCCTTTGCTGGCATAAAAGGGCATCTAGGTTACATCATAGGTTACTTCTACTTGTTTGAAGGAATTGATACCGGATGCTCGGCATGTGGTAAACAACACAGGGTCTTGTTCCCTTCTCACAGTACCAGGTTAAGTACATTGCCTAGAGTAGTTAGCATTTGGTGATGTCCTAAAGCAGTCCATTGTAATGGTCAGACAAGGACCGTGTCAATATACCTCAAATAATAGAAGGAGCACTTTTAGGGTGACCGGCTGATTGAATGGCTGAACTTTGTAATATTCAAACACCATCTGTGAACATTGCTGCAAATGCTGGGCAATAGAAACAGACCAGGAGATCAGCTTACTGTATCTTTCCACCATAATAGTAGGTAATCGATCTAATTATATCAAACCACAATTTCACAAATTTGTTCTTCCAAATCACCAACTTGTATACTAGATACCATAACTACAAATGTTATTAAACAAATACAACCAGAAGCAAATCAATCCTCACTTAAAAATAATCAATTTATCCCTCAGCCCCGGCTATGTACCTAAATCCTTGCAGCTATAAAAACCCTTGACAAACATAACCTCAACACTTGTCATCTGTGTAACTATTGGAAAATATCACAATCATCTGTAACCATCATATTAACTTCCATTGCTATGACAAAGAACCTTTCTTTACAAGCTCCTAAAAAACTTTGCAGTATAATTAATTTAAATTGAATTTTATTTCTTAGTTGCATTGTAAGGGACATAGTTTGTTCAGTGTCTTTTTTTATTCATGTTTACTTTATAATGAATTTAATTCATCTGCCTACATACTGTAGATGCTTTTTTCCTCTATGCTACGGCTCCCTATAGGCAGAAACTGAAACGGAAAGAAACCAGCATATAGATTTTTCTGTGCTGAGCAGACCATTCAGACAGACTCTAAGCTTCAAAGTTATTTTTGATCACTTTATCACAGACAACAACTATAGATTTATAGATTTATCTATAGATTTACATAATGTGTAATGAATATTAATACAGTCCAAATATACCTGTCCAAACGAAGTTGGCTGGTGGTTCTCAAGACATCCACCACTCCTTCATGTCTTAGCTGCTCACACAGGATAGCAGTGGCAATGAAGCAGCCAGTGCGGCCAATTCCTGCACTGAAATCTTGAATAGGTTATTATTTTCTTTTTTTTTCTTTTTTTTTTTAAATAAAATGACGTTTATGTCAGAATATTGACTAATAAACGTCTAGAAACTTAACTTAAAATATCTAATAGGATACAGATAAGGAAAAAAATAACTAGAGAAAGAAAGAAAGAAAGAAAGAAAGAAAGAAAGAAAGAAAGAAAGAAAGAAAGAAAGAAAGAAAGAAAAAATAACATACATAAAATCGGTCAGTCAGTAGATTAACACATCCTTGTTCTGAAATTTGTACAGTTGGTCATTGTAAAATATTTTATGAGGAAAATCCTGCAAAGGATTGATTACTGATGCATTAGTGTAAACATCTAATCATTTAAAATGTAAAAGAAATATTCCTTGCTTATTATGAAAAGATGCAGAGAAACACAGATATTATTTCCAAATAATTTTTTAATTGTCAAGAGATTCTGAACACATTTCTGAACACCTCACAGAAGTGAGGTCCAGGTTCTAGTACCTGATACAGGTGTGCGGAAAGGACTAACACGTTGCAGTACAAATATCTTAAAGGGCAACACCCCTGGCTAAGGCACAGGATGAGAAGAGATGGCATGGGGTGGAGTTAGCACTGATGCCATGAGGTTAGGCAAAACCATGCAAATCAATGGCCTTCACTTCCGGTGCACCAGGCGCTGATTGGAGACAGGATTACCCCTGTTCTGGCTCCCAAAACAGAAAAATAGGGAGGAGAAATTGTGCCACAAGCTTGAGTGGTGGATATAAGTCAAGTCAAGTCAAGTCACCTTTATTGTCACATCACCACAAGCCACAATAACCATCAAGTCTCAAGAAAAGAAAAAGCAAATGCAACCTTTCCTGCTCTATTGACTCCTGGGGCAAAAGACAGTAGGCCTGGACAGCCCACCATCCTGGGCACATTGGGGACATATCCTGCCCTGGGGTGCAGGATAGACTTGGACATGCCTGGGGCAAATTCTAGGCAGGTGGGGGTGATCAACAGGGCCTACAAATCTCCCACTCTTTTGAGGGAGGCCAAGACTAAGAGCAGAGCCATCTTCAGGGTCAGAAACTGTCTTCATGGGCTGAAAGGAAGGAGCAAATGGGCAATGAGGAGCAACTAGGAGAAGGTTGACACTCTGCCTAGGACTTGCAGGTTCAAAGCTACTGGGGGAAAGGCATACAGATGGAACCTTGGCCATGTCTGTACCAGGGCATCCAGGCCCAGAGGGGCTGGATGAGAGAGGGAAAACCATAGCGGACAGTGGGTCGACTCCTTGCAGGCGAACAGATCCACTTCCACATGGTGGAAAATCTGCACCTTGGGCAGAGACGCCTATCCCCGGGCTTTAACACCTGCATCAACAAGAAGTCTGCTTCCCGATTTACATGCCCTTCTATGAAAAAAATCTCTCAGCTAAAGAAACCTGGGGTCTCATTTATAAAACTGTGCGCAGGATCCCTACTAAAAGTTTACGTGCACCCAAAAGCCAAAAAGGTGTAAGCCAAATAACATTCCGATTTATAAAACCGTGCATACGCACACCTGTAAGCAATGTTCTCTTTATAAATCACAGATCACCCGCAGATGTGCATAAGTGAACCAGCCTCATATCCTGCCCTCTACACGCCCATTTTTACACGCCCATTACACGCTCCACAACTGTGTGGGCACGAGAGTGGATCTCGTTATAATGAGTTTCCTCTGCGCTCTGCAGGTTTAAAAATTGAGTGAGGAGCCAGCATCTCAGGGGGTAGCCACTGTTGCCTGCAGGTTATAATTATATTAAAAGCAGCATTGTTATAATTATATTAAAAACAAAATTGTTACAGTTTCTACTTTTTAATATTGTTAAACTCACCAAGAAGCCAGCCACCACGTACTGTGCCTGCATTTAGTCTGTTCCCTACACTGCTATGTGAGATAAAGGAATCATGTGTTGAACCAGGCCAGCATGCCACAATGTTTGTGAGGGTCATGTTGGAGTCTCACATGATTTACACATTAATAGAATGCACATGCAAATTAATTTTCAGATGGTGCCCTTATAGCAACATGACTGCAGTCAATTGCACCGACTTGGGAAACCAGACATTGCTGCAAATTGCATTTTAATTTTGGCCTGTTCTCACACAGTGTAGGGGAACCTGATGTATCGACTACCCATATTAAGTATACCATTCAAAACGACAGATATTATGGCACTCAGGGACGGCTGTGATATACCAGACCTATATGGTGAGATGATAGATTCCAATAGAATTATTTCATATACAAAAAGGTCTTAGAGACAAAGTTGAGGATTACTTATATTTTTTTTATATAAATAATTTACTTGTCTGCCAATTCTCGCTGAAAACAGCCAGTTGCCAAGAACCGCAGAGTGGTGAGGACTTGTATTTGGACTGGGTGTGATGGTTCCGGTGTGTTGCCCTCTCTAATACTGGACCCAATTCAGCACATAAATCCAAGAGCACAGCTCTAGGGAATCTAAATCGGCTTATTAGCCAGTCATCATCATAGGCCAGGAAATCATCATGGTCCCTGAAAACTCGTTCTTTCCTTATTCTGCTATTGGCGTAATCCTCCAACAGTGCCAGCAGTTATTCACTAATAACAGGATAAAAGTAGTCTAAAGACGTGCATGCATCATGGTGGAGTCCCAAACTACCCCGAGAATGGTGGTTCTCCAAGAACAAGAAAGCACATACAGTACATTTCTGTGTTCAACCTGAGGCCTAGAGACCTCATAGGAGTAAGCACAGCATCTCAACGACTGGCTGCCATTGCACTAAATGTGTGTGGTGAAAGGGCTAGGCCAAAAGGAAGAAGACAACACTGTTAATCTTCGCCCTGAAAGTGAAGCTGAGGAACTTCCTGTGCTCTGGCAAAATGCCTATGTGAAAATAAGCATCTTTGAGGTCTATTGTCACAAACCAATTCTCGGACCTGATCTGCGATACAATAACCTTGAGCATGAGCATCGTGAACAAAATCAGACACAGCCCCCCTTCTTTCTTGGGAACAACAAAATATTGTCTGTAAAAGAAGAAATCCCGATCTGGGAGAAAAACATGTTCTATGGCCCCTTTCCTCAGGAGTGAGAGAAGTTCCTTTTGGAGGAATGCCGCCTGGTGTTTGCCAACCATCGTGGGCAACACCAGGCGGCGTTCCTCCAAAAGGAACTTCTAACAACAATGATGTTAACTTCGCACCAATCTCCCTGGCGTCCTAAAATACTGGCACGTGCCAACCCAGGGTACAGATCTGTGCAAGAAAGAGAAGTGGGCACAGACCCCTTACTGAAAAGGATGCTCCTAAAAACACCAGCCCATGGGCGTTCTCTCTTCTTAAACAGCCTGGCTGAGATGACAGATCTAAGGTCTCCTCTTGACTGATGGGTCTGCAAAAAAATACAGGCTGTAAAAGACAGATTCCTGATCTGGGAGGGGAACATGTTCTATAACCCATTTCTTCATAAGTGAAAGAAGTTCCTGTTGGGGGTTAGAGGTTTGGTCTGTGCCTATAACAGTGGGCAGCACAAACTGAAAGGAGAAGGATGAGGACAAACTGGATTCTGTAGTCTTTTCCCACATTATACAGTACCCACTGTGACAACTGATGCACAAGTTCTGATGTAATACTCTCATCGCCAGAACTGACAATTGAAAGGTGTAGCATGATTCACCCTATCCCTAATCCCAATGTTGATATTAGCACATGGGTGATCATAATAGATCATTGTAAAAAGTAAAAAGACAGAAATTATAACCAAAAAAGTAAGGATTGGTGGTCTCCATACTTACCTAGCATGGTAGAAATGGTCTTAAGAGTATGCATCCTATGTGCAGAATGAAATGTGTGCAAACACTTTTACAGCACAAATAAGCCACATTAGCGTTCCCCAAGGTCGATTTCAGTGTTTAATTTTGAGGTTTGTGGACATGATAGATAGGAAAGAAGGAAAGCGCTACATACTGGTAATGATATATCACCTTAGTTAGTGGGTAGAATCAATAGTCACTGCTATAGGTGATGCCAAGACTAGCAAAGCAAGACTAGCATAATCCCACTCTTCCCACTTTGCATTAACAAAGGATGGGGTGTGTATATCATCCCCGGTTTAAGGGGATGGTAGAAAGAACAAATGGTGTGCATAGAGAAAAGGTAGCTCAGATTTGTGCCAGCACCAAACTCAACTGGGATGATGCATTACCATTTGCCCTGATGAAAATGTGCTCACAGACAACCTGGATCACACAATTGACACCACCCAAAATGGTCACAGTAGAGGTCTTCACGGGTCCACTTAGATTCGAAAATCCGAGGTCCAACCCGAGTCTCGAGCGGGTTTGGGTCTAAAAGTTTCACGTGTGCCTCGAACATGGGTCGGGTATAATAATAGCGGCATCGGGTCTCGGGTAATTTAAAATGAATGTGTTTTTACCGAACGGACCCGAGAAGACCCGAACTACCCGATCTTGTGTGTGTGCATCCACTCGAGTCCTTTTCCAACCTCTCCTCTGTTTGCCAAGACCGCTTGTGACATGTGGCTGGTGACGTGTAGCTGGCGGTAAGCTAATGACCTGTCAATCAATTTTGAATCCACTCTGTAGCAGTTAATTTAGTGTAGAGTTATGCAACATTCGGGTCCAGTCTGGTTAAAAAAAATTGCCGTTGGGTCGGACTCGGGTCAAATTTTTTCGGGTTTGTCTCGGGTTGGGCCTTTCTTAAAAAAAGAAAATAAAAAATTATGCACAGCGGATTCGGGTAAAAAGTGATTCGGGTCACTTCGGGTCGGGTACATTTCTTTAGACCCGAGAAGACCTCTAGTTCACAGGTCAACCATTGCCAGTAGCATTTACAAGTTGACCCTATAAAGGCTATAAAGAAAGGAATTAAGGCTCGGTCAGAACAGACATGTGAACACAAATGTAAACAAAAACAGACGGCACAGGACGCAACTGCTGGAACACCCCCTCATTTTTCAACAGGAAAAATGTCTGTGATCCGTTTAATCCTGACCCCTTGAGACCCTGCTCCCAACGCGCGGATCCCAGATCATGCCCGAAAGTCCGGGGAAACAATGATCCCCGTGAGATCCAGGAGTAGCAGGGAACATGGGGAGGCAGGTGAGGGTAGCGAGGAACACAGCAAGCAATGCCCACACCCGAGCAGAAGCACCAAGGAATGTCCACAGATGAGCAGAAGGGCTGAACGACATCCACAGCCGAGGAGAAGGGCAGAGGGATGTCCACAGCTGAGCAGAAATTAGAGCAACAACCCCAGCCCAGCCATGGCCAGATCCACATCCAGAAAGGGAGAGAGGGATTACAAAATCCTTTGCCATATGCTGGTAACAAGCAACCTCCCCATAGGAGCAGGAAAATGTCCACAAAAGAAAGAAAGAAAAGGGGGAAAAAAAGCTCAGGCTGGTGACATCCTCCACAAACAAGAAGTGAGGTGTCATTCTCCACGGGAAAACAGAAAGCTCTTATTAAGCACTTTCTTGAGAAACTCACTGACTATTTATGCACAGACACTAATTACAATTACAACGAGTTACAGATATGGAAACGTCCGTTTAATAAACCTCTTTGTGTCAACCTGTGTTTTTATAATGTAGCCAAATCTCCAAGGATATGTAAATGTTTGATCAGTGTTGTTTAGGTGATTTCAGTTATCATTAGGTTTTAAAAAGGAGTCAAACAACTCTGTGATCATTAATGACTTCACATAACCACAACCTTAAATAATTGCATGGTTATGATGGAAAATGGAAAAGCAGAAAAATACATACTAATAAATTGTATATAAGCTTATATGACACTCTTTCACAATTATTTGCATTATTTTGCCTACCTCCTGTATATGATGTTCTTAAGGACTTATAGAAAGTAATAAATATGCTCAAGAGCACTATGGTGTTAGAGTACCTGCAGTGAACAATGACAGGGCCACTAGAGGGTGAAGCCCGTTTCCTTGCTTCTTCCACTTCTTGAACCAATTGTAAAAGAGGTGGGGCTTTATCTGGAGTTTTCTGATCTGGCCATGATGTGTACCAGTAGTGCCTGAGATTGCGCTCCTCACTTTCATACTAAACATACACACACACACACACACACACACACACACATACACACACAAAAGTATTTAGGAAGTTAGCAACGAAACAGGAGAGAGACAAAGATTTTGTACAAACACTGTAATAAACACTGAAAAAAGTATATTTGAGCTGAGAAATAAAGAAAATAACTAAGAAAGTTAAATGAATAATAAATTACTTTTTTGTTTATATATATATAATTAGCTATGGTAGATCTTATAAAAAATATGTATGAAGTTACATGCAACCAATATTATTTTGTGCTCAAACATAAACAATGTAATGTTCTATGTTTTGTGTCTGTGAAGATCCATTTTGTGATCCATGCATGGTTATCTGGAATTTGAGTCATGTCAACTGGACTTCTTTCCAGTTAGATCAAAATTCATCAGAGCAGCTTCTTCTTCTTCTTGTCTTCTATGTTTCGTTCATTTATTTTCAAATGAAAGGTTTTATGTAATGGAACAGTGTAATATTTTCAAAACATTCATAGTTTTTGAGTTTACACATCAAACAAACTGGACATTCTTCTCAGACTGCCAGTTGCTGGATTTATTTATTTTTATTTTTTTAACGTATACTGTAAGTAGTATAAGTATTGCGAGCATACTGCTGTGTATTAAAATATAGAGTGGACATAAAATTGGTCCAGTTCCACTGTCTGGCATCACTAGATGAGGTGATCCTGTTGGCAGAAGACCACCGGGTGACAGATCTGGGAGCAGGCAAAGCCCTCACTTCTCCCTTCTGTTGTGTATTCATGTGAAATAATAAGGCAATACACCGAGTACCAAACAGGTTTCTTTTACTGAACATTAGCAACATGTTCAACTTCACTTCTCTCTTCTGCTACCTTCCTAGCTATCACACACTAGCTCCATCTAGTGTACATCTATTAATTAGCAATGTAATAAGAACACAACATCTCCCCCTTACTTAATTTGTTTTCCTCAGCAGTTACAGTAAACATTGCTTAACAGTAAATTTTACTCCGATTAAAGAAAACAGAACAATTTCTATTGACAACCACATGTTACGTGTTACGTAAGAATGAATAGTTACGTGAACATCCTTTCAGTTAGTTACATGAACATCCTTTCAGTTTAAAGCAACAACTTGTCTAAATTAAACTTCTGTATTATTCCTTTTCACCATTACTTTCTTCTTACTATGGCAGTTTAAGTTACATAGTCTTTCAACCATCCTGGTTTCCTTCTACAACGCCCCTCTAACTGGTTGTTACTACTTCCAGGTGGTGCAGTAGTGGATTATTCAGAGTGTTCAAGAACTTGAGCGAATTCTGTGTTCAGTGGTGCCAGATATGCCCCAAGTTCGTCCATCACTCAGCTCAAAACTATGTCCCCCCTTCTGTCTAACAATCTGCATGGGATTGCTGAATTTTGATTTCACTTTTCTCACATGCACAGGTTTTCTGAGATCCATTATAGGTAACAATCTCCAGAGGATTACCTTTTTGGCTGAACACTGACCTCAGAAAACAATTAATGGTTGTCCTCCTCATGTGGCGCATGTGTTGTTTTAGCCGTTTTATCATTAAGTTGGCATGTGACACAGGTTGCAATTGTGGTCTGTACCTGCGAATCCATCTAAGGCCACCAGTATAACTCCCTAAGCCTTTGCTTGGATCTCACAATGCCTTGATGGTTATCATGAGCAAGGGTGACCAAACGTGAACGTAGATTATCGGTCACACAATCAGTCTGTGTGATCCTCTTAGCACATACAAGTCCAAAATAGACAGTTCATTTCGTATTGGAAAGTAACTGAAAATGTCAGGTTGCAGGGCTTTGGATGTAGTGGGCAAACCACGCTCGATGTAATGACAAAGTTTGGCATGCTCGGGACATGCGGCACTTTCAGCTGCAAACTTGGCCACAGGAACAGCTGACAGAAGTGTAGTGATAGCAGCAATGGTTTCATGTTCAGAATCAATGTTAGAATCAATGGCATTTGGCAATGGAAGAGGTGGAAAGACAATCTGCTACCTGGTTGTCAACCCCCATTTGTACTGCATAGTATAGTTGAAGCCGAGCAGCCTGGCAGACCAACGCGCTACTCTCAGTCCAGCTCGTCCCATACTTTTAGTAGTTGAAAGGGTAGTTAGGGCTTGGTGGTCTGATCTTAAGGTGAAATGTTTGCCCCACAGGTATGTTATCCAATGCTCAATGACCCACACACAAGCAAGAGCTTCTTTTTCAACCACAGAGTATATTTACTTTCCGCAGATGTCAAGGTCCTGAAAGCAAAAGCCACTGTCCTTTCTGACTTATCTGGATGAGGCTGAGTCAGGATGCCACCTATGCCATAGTCTGAGGCATCTGTTGTAACAATTGTGGGCAAAGCAGGATCAAATAAAGCCAATGCAGGGTTCTCCTGGCAAAATGTACATTTCTTCTCATTTAAATGCAGACCTGCTTCTTGTAGTTTGTGCAGCACTATTTTTAGGTGAGCATCATGGCTAGTAACAGAGTCACCAAACACAATTATGTCATCCAGATAGCACTGGACGCCTGTAACACATCCGAGAAACATTTTTGAAACACCGCTGGAGCCGATGCTAATCCATAGCAAACTCTCTTGAAACGAAACAAACCATCATGTGTTATAAAGGCAGTGAGATCCCTACTGTCCTCATGTAGTGGTACCTGATGGTAAGCATTTGCCAGATCGATTGTAGAAAACATAACAGCACCTCTCAACTGTGAAAAAAGTTCTTCAATGTGTGGAATGGGGTAGCTGTTCACAACGATTGCTTTGTTGGGCTCCCTGAGATCCACACACATTCTGATGTCTCCAGACTTTTTCTGAGTAACTACGATGGGCGAAACCCAAGGTGAAGCATCCACTCTTTCAATATCTGCTGCTAGTTGGCGGTTCAGCTCTGTAGACACAGCATCCCGTACAGCAAAAGGTAGTCTGCGTAGCTTCTGTTGCACAGAAATAAAATTTTCATGCATTTTTACTTTGTGTACAAAGTTCTTTGCACAGCCAATGGATGGCGTGGCTGCATGAGTCACTTGTTGCACTCGCTGTTTGGAGGTGAGTACTTTATTTCCTGCACAGATTTAAGGAATATATTAAGTCCATACCCATAAGTGCATTTCCACTTTTCACAATATAGAATGTGGCAGGTACTGAATGTTCACCATGTCGCGCAGACCTCTTAATACATCCCAGCACTGGAAGGTCATCTTTTGAATATGTGACAAGACGCACATCTGATTGTTCCAAGGGAAGTTCAGAAAAGTATTGCTTATATATATATATATATATATATATATATATATATATATATATATATATATATATATATATATATATATATATATATGCGCTCTGGAAGCAAAGACACGGATGATCCAGTATCAACAATTAGTTCTTGCATTGTAGTACCAGCATATGTACCCATTTCAATGTCACATACAATTTTGTTTGCAGCCAATGTGTTAGTCATGTACAAAACAGTCAGTTCAGGAACTTCGATTTCTCTAATGTCCTGTCTCCGTCCAGAGCGGCATACTTTTGCAAAATGTCCCATTTTACCACATGATTTACACGTCTTATGGAATTTGCTAAATGGCAGCTGGAATCACAGCGATAACATTTGCGTGCAGAAAGGCTCTGGGTTTTACGTTGTGTGTTTCTACGCATGGTTGTTTCTTTTTTTCTAACACATAGCCGTTGAACTGGTAAGTTGGCAGGTTTTGTAAATTCATTTGCATTAGCCATGGAATTTTCCACTTGAACAGCCACGCATGGGGCAAGTCATGGCCTAATGGTTAGAGAGTCTGACTCGTAATCCTAAGGTTGTGGGTTTGAGTCTCGGGCTGGCCACGACTGAGGTGCCCTTGAGCAAGGCACCGAACCCCCCAACTGCTCCCCGGCCGTCACAGGATAAATGGCTGCCCAATGCTCCAGGTGTGTGTTCACGGTGTGTGTGTGTGTGTTCACTGCTGTGTGTGTTCACTTTGGATGGGTCAAATGCAGAGAACGAATTCTGAGTATGGGTCATCATACTTAGCTGTATGTCACGTCACTCACTTGTACTGCTCTGTCTAACGTCAAATCCGCTTCCAGTAGTAAGCGTTCACGAATTCGACTGCTGTGTACTTTCTCTATGATTTGATCTCTTAGAATTTCGTCCTCTTTGTCACCAAATGCACATAATGACACCATATCACGAAGCGCAGAAACATACTGAAGTATACTTTCATCATGTCTTTGCTCCCTTTGATGCAATTTATGCCGCTCAGCAATGGCATTTACTTTTGGTACAAAATGTGTTCTGAGAGCAGTAAGAGCAGAATCATAGGTTGTACCAATATTAGGAAGAGTGTAGAAAATTCTCTGTGCTTCTGTGCCCAGGCAGAGAAGTAGTGTAGCACGCTTGCAAGTATCAGGCCAGTCAATGCCCTCGGCATGAATCGCCAGCAAGTAGTTCTCAAACATTTGCGTCCATGTCCCAAACGGAACTGCAGGCTCACCAGGACACTGTAAGTACGTAGGAAGAAGATGAACTGCCATCCTCGTCGCCAATTTGTTGTGTATTCACGTGAAATAATAAGGCAATACACAGAGTACCAAACAGGTTTCTTTTACGGAACATTAGCAACATGTGCAACTTCACTTCTTCTCTCTTCTGCTACCTTCCTAGCTATCACACACTAGCTCCATCTAGTGTGCATCTATTAATTAGCAATGTAATAAGAACACAACACCTTTGTTTGCCCCTTTCTCTCAGATGAATTAAACATATAGACATGATCCATACGAGAGTAATTTAGGAGTTCCACAGTAACAGGTTCAGCATACAGTTGATCAGGTTTTGTGTGGGTTTAGAATGTTATACACAATGTATAACATAGCCAATGCCTTGCATTTAAAAACTGGAAAGCGGATGCCAAAAACGGTGCTCAAGGAAGCAGAATCACGGTAAGTGGGCGAGTGTCCATGCTAGGCTAAAAACATGATAGGCTCTCCTGTCCATTCTACTTTCTAATTTTTCTTCCCTGGACAACAAACTGAACTACATCTGACTCGACTGCTCTACCCAGCGAGAATTTAGAAACTGCTGCTTCTGATGCTTGTTTCGAGCTACAGCTCATTGTCAGTGGAGTTTGTGACTGTTATATTCAGGCCATTTTATTTACCACAGGAACTCACCATGGTTTTCATTTTTAAAGTGTACATTCCCCCAGCACTAATGCAAAAAACGCTCTATGTGAACTCTATGGGGCTATTAGCGATCTGCAGAATGTTCACCCAGAAAAACTGTTTATCATCGCCAGAGATTTTATCTTGCACTGTTTGCACCAGGTTGCACAGATGCACTATGTGGATAGGATTAACTTAAGTCCTTAGCTCTGTCTTTGTTATTATGTAGCACCATGGTCCTGGAGAAATGTTCTCATTTCACTGTGTACTGAAACAGCCAAATATGGTTGAAATGACAATAAAAGCTTCTTCACTTGACTTGACAGCGGGCCGTCTGCTTTGTGGCACAGAGCACAAATTCCGTGGCTCGGCTGAGCTTAGCTACCGTCTGATGGTCCCTTTTAGCAGGTCAGCCTGGTAGGCCTGCAAAACTGCCATGGTGTGCAGGGCTGCACCCTCTTGGCCTGCTACTTTATACGCTTTACCCACAAGGGTTGAAGTATCTGTACATGGCTCCTAGGCATCGCCCCATACCCATGTTTTTCAGGCTCAATAATTTATGAAATGTCAGAAAAGGGAACTCTTCTCGACATCCCAACCAACAGAGATTGCAAAGTTGCAATAGAAATTTTGTACTCACCTCCCCCTGTTCAAACTAACCTCATAGAACACCACATTAAAACACCCTCAGGTGTACCTATCCTTTTCCCAAACACAAAAAATGGCTGATTTGAGAAGATCTCATGGTCATGCTCAATGCTTGGCAATCAAGGATTCACACTTTGCTAAGATTAAGAATGAAACTGATAAGACTGCAGCAAGACCAAAAAGTAAGTGAAACAGTTCCTCCGGCAGCCTGGCTATAATCAAAGGTTTATGCCTAATCAGACGTCTGACTAATCTCACTAAAAGCAAATGCCAGTCATAGTCCAGTGGACAGAGTTGTGCCAACAGGCTTTCAATAAGGTAAAACCTGCACTCTGTGGTGGGCTACAGCCAAACGGTTTGGCTCTTGGTGCGAGAGACTAGGTACAGCATACAGACGGAGTGTCTGGGTGAGGTAATCCTCTTTTAGGCCAGAACTGTGAACCTTTGTATCTTTCATACAAAGATATTTCACATTCAATTACAAATCAAATTAAAATAACAAAATGGCCAATTTCAATAAATTTTCTCAATAATCTCTCATTTTCCAAAGAATTGAGGACATGTGGGATACAACAGATGCACAATTTGAATTATACCTAAAATTATGGAAATAGCTCAAGGGAAATTTTTTATTTTGCAATACACAAAAACATATGTTAAAATTAGTTTTTTGTTTATTTGTATTGATGGTAACATAATGCACATCATTTATTTAAAATAAAAAGCTAATTGATAAAAGGCTAATTCAATGGAAACATGAGAAACAGCAAATTATGCAAACTGATTTTTGTTTGTTTGTTTTTTCTAAAGAAAAATATTTTCACTTTGACAATAACAGAACAGCACAAAAATGGAAACTTTTAATAGTTAATAATAAAACATAGCTACAATAGATCTTCAGACAAAAAGATGTACAGTTGATATAAAGATAAGATAAATATGGTTATAAATTGTGTTTTAAAAAATACTTATTGAGGTTTATTTGTTTTGAGTAATCCATACTTTGACCATGTCTAATTTACTTAAAATGTACTTTAAATTTCACTTTTATAGACATGATTACATCAAAAACAATACACCTTTGTGCAAACAACAGCATCATCATGTGCTTTCAACAAACAAATGTGTAGCTATATTTAAATATGCAGACAAGCTTAATAATTTGGGGGTTCATTTGATGAATTGGATAGATCTCAGTGCATGCTGTAATTGAATCCATTGGTACCAGAATTTTGGTTTGTTTACATTTTTCTCATTTGCTTTTCTCATTTTTCTAGTATTTTTTATCTTATAAAAATACTGGACTAAATTCTTATATTATACCTTCTATGTTTATTGTAGTTGCGTGATAGAGAAGTATATTAAATATTAATTTTTTTTATTTTTATTTTTCATGTCTAATCCAGAAAGAGTCACCTTCACAGTGAAAATCCTCAGACTGTAGTCATCAGCCTGAATGAACTGTTTGACCGTGATCTCAATGCCTTCATAGGTCACACTGTCCTCTGGCCAGTATTCTGTGCATTTCTGTGAAACACAAATAATTCTGTGGTCACTTGCAGTCTCATCTATACACACTATAATTGATGTTTCTTTTCTCATATTAAGTATTGGCAAGTACCCATAAATCATATATTAATTTTAAGCAAGTGGCCTCACAATGTATACTGAGAGAAGTGAAAAATTATAGGACTGTCCATTTGTCTCTGTACATAGTATGAAATATTATATACTGTACCTAGGTAAATATGCAATTACTAAATTTACCAACATGTTTTATTTAAGCAGATTACAGAAATGTGTTTAAAAAGTTTTAAATTTACTAATTACATCTTACATATTTCTAACCTTGATGTTTCATGGATAAATATGTCTGCATATACTCTCTCTGTTTAATATGAAGTTTGCTATTTTATGTGAGTGTGTTTATGTATATCTACTTATATATCTAGCTGACCTCATTTTTTTCCTCAATGTTGGTGATCATGACAATGATTGGGCAGCGTTCTTGCCAAACCATCCTCCAGAAATCTCCCACTGTGTTTACAGTTGGACCCTGAGTGGCAATGTATACCTTCTCTTGCCCACCATAGCCCTATGAAAATGTAGAGACAATTTGCTGTTCACAGAAAAAAAAGACAAAGTCATACATACATCTAATTGTAATATGTAGAAGTGACACACAAACCACTCAAGGTATTTTTTTTTACATTATGCAGTGTTACGTCATTAGATTATTATGATGACAATATTATGTTACACTGAATACTTCCAAACGTCTCTCAAAAATGCATTTTAGATATGGCCATTTTTTTCAATTAAGTTCCAATTGAAAGCTGCCACATCAAATTATATGACATCAACATAAGAGACCTATGTTGGTTGCTATTAAGAATTATCTTTTTGAACAAAAATCAAATTGCATAATTGAAATGGCAGTCATCTCAACTTTTAAAAATTCAATTTAAAAGGTTTATGTATTTGGAGTTGCATTTTACAAATTGAAAAACAAGGCAGATGCAGCCACATTGATTAAAATGAATTGTTATTTTGCTTAGCATAACTTTGTTGAACAAGTAATAATAAAAATGATGACCATGCAAAAGGGTAAAAAAACATGTTTTCAAAGCATTTTCATTCATATGATTTCACAGATATGTTTAACAGATTTCTCATTCAGTTCCACAGCTTTTTAATCACAAGGCAAGGATGGAAACATAGATGATTTAGGAGTTTTAGATTTTTAGACTTTTAATTTCAGAAAGTTTTAGTTAGGAGAAGGTTTTTAAGTTAAGTTTTTGTTTCCTAAAATTACATCTCTTACACAGTCAGTAAGGTTGTTAGAATAATCACAGCTGCTATGCATGCACATTTCCCCATAACATGCCAGGCAACTGTTAATGTCATTCACCTTTACTCATTTTTTTAATGGTAATCTTCATACCAGAAATCAGAATGAATTCCAAATTGCTTCCTGCTCCCTATCCTGAATTACACTAGGTAAAAAAAATGGCTTGTACACTCTATATAGTACTCTAAACTGGTTTATACAAAAAATGTTTATAGTTCATCATGTGACTTTGTTTGTTTGTTTTATAAAGTTATTTTGGTTTATTTCTATTATAGTGCAAGTAAAAGATGTAATTAAAATTAAGTTTAAACGTATTAGACAGGATGTTTTTACTTATGAACACTACATAAATGTACTTATGTATCAAGTTGACCATAGGTCTATATGACATGAGTTGTAAAATGATTCATAACAATAATTAGTAGTGTCTAATGTTAATAGGTAGAGGTGAAAGAAGCCTGTGGCAATTAACCAAGGTATCATATAAGCTTTCAAATATTAAAAAAAGAAAGAAAATAAATGAAATTGATATGCAATAAAACTGTTGGATATTGCAGTAAAATTATGGCAATATATGCAATGATATGCAGTACATTAGGGCATTTTTTAATCAAAAAAATAAAAGTGGTGGCCAAGAAGAACACATCACATATTTGTGCAGCTAAATGACTAAAAGAATAGACTATTAATATTATTATTATTTTTATTATTGTTGTTTTTGCTATATTTTTATTATTGTTTTTGCTATTTAATTAATAAATTAAAACCTACCTTTTTGTACTTTGTTACATTTCTTTGCATTATTTCATTAATGACAATTATAGGCACATTCACTTACACATTTGATGTCACCTACTTTTTAGTCAAATACGAAACAGCCACTTTCTTAAAATAAATAAAACTTTGGTATGCTTATTTTCAATAACTAGATAATAACTATAACAAAAATAGACAATCTGTAAATCTATAAAACTTAATAATAATCAGAAAGAATTGTGACTTAACTTTGAGTGGCTCAAAGGTTCTGCCCCAGAGGTAAATTTAGACAAAATCTCTTTGCCTCTGTTCGTTCAAACATACAAAATGCTAGATAATCCAATTTGGCATAAATTAACATTATGATTTTCACTGAGCTTCATTACCCAAAGAATCAGATGAATTTAAATTATTAAATATTGTCCTGCGGAGTTATTATTGTAAAGATATGTCCAAAAATGCCCTTTTGGTGGAGCACTAATACTAAATTATATATACAGTAGAAATTAAATATTATTATTATTGTTATTATTATTATTATTGTTATTATTATTATTATTATTATTATTATTATTATTATTATTATTATTATTATTATTATTAATAATAATACCAATAATAATAACAATAACAATAATAATAACAATAATAATAATAATAATAATAATAATAATAATAATAATAATAATAATAATAATAATAATAATAGTTAGAGGGGACCTCGGTTCCACTAGGAGGAGGGGGTACTGAGTCAGGCCCATTATCCAAGAAAGTGGTAGAAGGGAAAAGCAGAGAATAGAGAAAGCATGTGGCTGACAGGGCATGATGAAAGGATATATATACACATATATGCAAACAAAAGTAATAATATGGAAAGTTGGAGTGCTTATATTTAAGGGGATACCCAAAGCAGGGTTTTATCTGAGGAGTTTTTGTGCCCTGGGCATGTGCCTAAAGCTTTACCATTATGCCAAGTGAACCCAGAAGAGGCAATTGGAAAATGCACAGAACTGGGTGGGAAAACCACTCTGACATTAATACACTTTTTACTCTGTCTCTTTAAAAGGCCCTAACCAGCTCCGGGTCTAGGAAGTGTTGTGCTGGAACCAAAACCATTCTTCTGGACCATAACCCTCCCAATTAACCAAGTACTGGATGCCCCTCCCATGACGCTAGGAGTCTAGAATCCATTGGACAGTAAAGACCAGGGCTCTGTTGACGAGATGGGTGTGGGTGGGGTCTGGTCATTAGGAGGTGCTGGGAGAGCTACAAAGGACTGGCTTCAGTCTGGAAGCATGGAAAGCATGGGGCTGATCTTCATGGACCAGAAGAGCTGCAGGTGGAACACCGCAGAATCTTGAAAGGCCCGATGTAGCATGGTGCCAACTTCTTGGACTCCACTCGCAAAGGCAGGTCTTTGGTCGCCAGCCAGACCCTCTGGCATAAGTGGAATGTGGAAGCTGCATGTCTTTTCTGGTTGGTCATGCAGGCAGTCCTCTTTGCCCTTTGCCAAACCCTGTGGCACCGGGCCGCCCAGTGTCCCACAGCCGAGACTTCCATCTCCCTTTCCTGTTCAGAAAACATAGGTGGTAGCCGACTGGAATTTAAAGGGTGACATGCCCAGGGTGGGGTGTCAAAGGGTGTTATGGGCATACTCAACCCACATCAGGTGTCTGAACTATGTTGCCGGATTGGAGGCGGCCAGGCAAGGGAGTTGGGTTCATCGTGGGTTCAGTCGCTTGGCCTGCTGGATGTAGGTCAGGTCTGTCTGGATGAGGAATTAGTGCTTGGCCCCCTCCAGCCAATGCTTCCACTCTTTCAGGGCCAATTTAACAGTAAGGATCTTGTGATACCTTGTGTTATACCTGATCTTGTGATAATGTTGTGATACATTATAGTTCCTCTCTGTTGCTGAAAGAAATATGTGCAGGGGTGCAGCTATTCCTTAGGTCCTGAACGCTGGGAAAGGATGGCCCTGACTCCTATATTGAAAGCATCGAATTCCACTATGGGCCTTTGGGTCAGGCATCCAAAGCACCGGGGCTGAAATCAGCCTCTCCCTTTAGGCCTCGAAGGCCTCCTGTGCCACAGCAGTCCATACAAGAATATTTACTGTATATAGCAAAGTAATAATAGGTAAATGTGGAGTGCTTGTGTCTAAGGGGTTTGATCTGAACCCGGAAGAGGTGGTCAGGTGCTTAACGCTCTGATATGAGTTAGCAACCACAACCTCAGAGTCTTTCTAAATACTAACTCTTTGAAGAAATGACATCTCAGAGTGGCGTGTACTCTGTTACGAATTTACCGCCCTGAAACGCAAGTGAAACTCAAGTGAAAACTCAAATCCTTCTCTTAGAGATTACCTCTTAGAGCGCCATGTGCTCTGATACGTATTACCATGCTACACACTGGCACAGACTATGTCCACACACTGAGTGAAGAAATTTGGGGTCTTAAATAACGTCGTGCGCAGGTGTCGCGGGTTGTGCTGAATATCGGCATGTGACCCAAAGACTATAAGGAAGCGTGCTGATGGCAGATTTGCCTGAATAGCACTTGCAACATTACAATAATAATAAAAGACTAGTAAATAAATCCATAACATTAAGTTGCTAACTAGTGTAACTAGAGCATTTATTATTTTTTTTATAAAATTTTTTTATTCTTTTTGATACTTCTGTAAAGCTGCTTTGAGACTTTTTGTGAATTGTTTAAAATGCTATACAAATAAATGTAATTTAATTAAGTTTAAAAGTGTAGTCTATTCTTTAATATGGAATGATTTTTAATAATTTAAAATAATTTAATAATTTAAGGACCAATTATTCAGTCTTTCACTAAAGTTACCATGGACCTAGATCCAAAACCAGGAACATTGAGTGTAATGCATTTTCACTGATTCACACTTATTCATACCTCAATTTATTTTTGCCAGTCCACCTACTGGCATGATTTTGGACAGTGGGAGGAAACCAAACTGCACATATAGCTTTCATTTAAAGATATATCACTGCAGTATTTTTAATTTTTAATAATTAAACAGATCACAATAATTAATAATTAAGAAATCTATATAATACAAAAAGGGACAAACTTAACAATTGCACAGTTCGGTAAACATACAGCAAGCGACACTATAAATAAACAAAGGGCACTTACCTTCAAGTAGTTAGCATTTATGTATGTGCTGAGAAAGTCATCCTCCTTTGTTCCTTGAAGGCAGACCCTACTGTGCGTGTCTGAAACATTGAGATGAGAGGTTTTTTTTTATATTATGTGCCTTTTAGAAGACTATGTCGTCATTAAACCAATACATATTATAAGAATGTATAATAGATACACTTTTTTACCAGTGGAATTCTGTATCCACCTATCTATACCTGCCTATACTTGCCTCACTGAATCTTATATAGAGAGTGCTAGATCCTAAATGATTACACTTTGTTACATTCATTGGTATGAATTAACATGCAATGCTCTTGACTTTAGAGAAAACTGAGGGAAGATGGGTGCCTGTGGTTCATTATCAGGGCTAGCAGAGCAAAACTCCCCTGTCTTTTAAACATAAAATAAATAAAGTTTAATTTTTGCACCCATATCAACTAATTTGCAGTTAATAGATGTGAAGTGTGTGAAACCAAATAAAACAGCACTGAAGAAATGTGACCATATTTTCTATAATAGTATTAGAGCTATGTAAGTATTGGATCAATAGATTGTTAGAAAATGTGACTGATAATGTCACGATTTAAAAGAAATGCAGACAGGAAAAATAACGAAAACTCAGTTAAAAAGGCACAGACAAAACAAACACAGAAAATACACACTAAATCGAAGAAGGGCAAACTAAATCGAAGAAGGGCAAAAAAGGCAAATACTCCTGCCACCATACGCAACGCAGAGAAAATAAATAGGCAAATTAATAACAGTCAAATAGGAACAGGCGAGTAACAAAAAGAACAGGTGACACACAACATGATGCAGGAAAATGGCCAAGCAATGTTCCTGACACAGATAATGTTGTGATAATGTACTTTTTGATTAAAGCCTAATAAATGTAGAATGAAAACATCCAGGTTTGACATTAACTCCATTAATATATAGGATATATCTATACAAGTATATGTATCTGTAAAAAATAATTGGTGGGACTGGATAGGTAGACTTATTTTTCATGGCTGAATATATTATGCAAGTAATGTATTGAATGTGTGTCTAGGTTTTTGTTTGATGCCTATATTATTATTATAAATATCTGTAACAGCTTCCTCTACTTCCACTTCCTCAACTTGAATTGAATCACCATCTTATCCTAGAGAACTTGATCAGGTGACTGAATGAGTTAGCGTCTCGCTACATTCTAGACAACATTTTCTCCACAGGAAAAATATTTAGAAAGAAAAAACTAAAACCTGGATATAACAACCACAAATGCACCTTAAAACATACCAATCAAGAAGTAGACTAATTTGGTGGTATTTTAAACAGCATGAAATGAGCTATAGAAAATCTGAGTGGTGGTTCTGAGAGCAACATCCTCCATCCTAATAGAGTATTAAAGAAATATGTAATAATTATAATTACTTAATACTTAAACTAATAAGTAATAAGACCACTACACAAGAATGTACACAATCAATATGTGTGGAGAAAATTGGGGAAAAATCATGCAAACTATATATGATAGCTAACTAAACTAACAAAAGAGTAATTTCTGTCAGGACCACTTTGTCAAATGAGAATTTATTAGATGATAGCATACAGTTAGTGTTGGCAGTATGATTCTGTTCTGGGCAGGAATCCACACACCCGTCCCTGCGCATGCATGGACCGAGCGGGGAGAGCAGCAACTAGAAAATAGAATAGACCCCCCCTATAACAGAACCATTAATCATGCATAGGTTTTTTTTTTTGGCAAATAATAAATGGATAAATAATTAATCAAATAATTAAAGAGAGAGGGAGAGAGAGAAAAATATGTGGAGATTTAAGACATAAACTAGTACAATGAGTTTAAATCACAGCAGCAGCGACGCGCTAGAAAGTGGCTCAATGAATGGGAAGTTAAATGGTCGGGTAATATGGATGTCGTAACCGGATTGGTGCGTGTCGTGGACAGCTGATTAACAGCTGATGCACGCTTGACGACGTGGCCTGCCAGAACTAACGCGATGCTTGATTTTGGTCAGGACCACTTTGTCAAATGAGATTTTATTAGATGATAGCATACAGTTATTGTTGGCAGTATGGTTAGTGTTGGCGGTATAGACCCCCAAAACAAAACCATGTGCCAACGGAAAACCCCCAACATAACTGTTGCAGTAGAAGCTGGTAAGTCCAGAACCGATCGACAATCGGAGGAGAGTCATCCTGGGCTGAGCAAATGGCATATTTGCGACGAGCACGTTGCTGTAGTCAGTTAAAGCGAAGTGTGAGGCAAAGGGGGAAGATAATGCACCCCTGCGGCAGCAATATAAACAAGCATGTTGTATATCCACTAAATATTAGTGAGAACGGGTAGGGGATCATGCGTCTTGTAGAAGCTCTGGTCTCTCATGCAGCTTGAATTCAACATCCAGAGGGAAGAAAACGATGTTGCAGTATGAAAGCTACAGTAGTACATCCAGCTAATCGACATTCAGGGGAAGGTCACCCTGGGCTGAGTGAATGGCGGCATATTTGCAATGAGCATGTTGCTGTAGTCTGTTAAGCCGAGTGTGAATCGTAAAGGGGAGGCATAATACACCCCTGCGGCAGCGATATAACGACAAGCATGTTGAATATACACTAGGCTATCGTGGGAACAGGTAGGGGAAGCCTGCGCCCTGTAGAAGACTCTGGTTGCTCGTGAAGCTTGGTATTTGAACGCGCTTTTGAAAGCCAGTACGTCTGGGGCTAATCAGCAATCAGGGGAAGCATCACCCTGGCTGAGCAGATGATGGCATATGTGTAACAAACTTGTTGCTGTAGAAGTTGAGGCTGGGTGTGCAGCATAATGGAGGAAGCAGAATACACCCCACAGCAGTAATATGACGACGGCATGTTGTATATAAGCTAAGCTAGCGATAATAGGTAGGGGAAGCATGCGCACTGTAGAAGGCTCAGGTTGCTCATGAAGTTTGATGTTCAAACATATTTTTGAAAGCTAGTACATCCAGGGCTAATCAACAATCGGGGAAGCATCACCCTGGGTTGAGCAGATTGCGGCATATTTGCAACGAGCATGTTGCTGTAGTGAGTTGAGGCCAAGTGTGCAGCATAGAGGGGGAAGCATAATACGCAGCGATGTAACAATGAGCCTGTTGTATATCCACCAAACTAGTGATAACATGTAGGAGAAGCATGAGCCCTGTAGAAGACTCTGGTTGCAGTGTGTGGCATACCATATTGTGGAAGTATGCTGTAGGTTGTATTAGTTTTGACTGTTAATTAGTCTGATAGCCTGAGGGAAAAGGTATCCCTCAGTTGACTAGTGCGGGATCGGATGCTGCGGTGACGTCTTCCCGAGGGAAGCAGAAGCAGTCTGTGGGACGGCTGGGTGGAGTCATTGATGATCCTCCGGGCTTTCCTAATCTCCACCTGGAGCAGATGACCTGGAGGGAGGGAAGCTCACCTCCAACGATGTGGCTGGCAGTACGTGCAACCCTTTTAAGAAACCAAACCAGGCACTGATGCAGCCCGTCAGGATGCTCTCTATAGTGCAGGTGTAGAATGTTCTGGGGATGCTGGGGCTCATTCCTATCTTCCTAGCCGTCTTGGGAAGAAGAGGCGTTGATGTGCCTTCTTCAGCACTGCGTCAGTGTGTAGGTTCAGGTGAGATCCTCGCTGATGTTAATGCCGAGAACTTAAAAGCTGCTCGCCCGCTCTGCAGGTGTCTTGTCGATGGTGATGGGTTTGTTTTCTCTGCTCTGTCTCCTAAAACTCTGGTGAGAGGCCACAGGATTGGATTGAGGTCATAGGAGGCATCAAAATTATTATTGCGAGGCATGCAAATATTTTTGAAGGTATGTGCGATGTCGGCTTTGCCCAGCCATGCTGCTTTTCGACTGTTTTAATGAACTGGGTAGCATGTCAACTGAAGCATAAAACAGGAAAAATTGTGGAGAGGATAACAAGCTATTAATGCTTGGAACATGTCCATTGTTATGAGGAGCTGACAAGTCTATGATTAAAAGTTTCTTGGAATGGCAAAGCATAGTAAAGCGAAGCTTAACCTATCGTGAAAAGCATAGCATAGCATAACGTGGCATAGCATTACGTCACAAGGAATAACATACCTAGCATGATATAGCATAACACAGCATAGCATAACGTAACATAACATAGCCTAACATAACATAACAAAGCCTAACCTAACATAACATTAGTGTTGTAATGTAAAGGAGTAAAAATACTTTGTTACTGTCCTTAGTAGAAATTTCACGCATCTGTACTTTACTTTGCTATTTAAATTTATGTCAACTTTCACTTTTACTCCGCTACATTTCCTAGATAAAATGTATACTTTTACTCCGTTATATTTCCATTAAGCATCTTTGTTACTCGTAAAATAAATTCAGAAGAAATGTGTGCAACGGCAATAAGGGAGGTTTGGCGAATCACTGCTCCTAGATTGCATTATGCACGTCCGCATGCACGCTCTACGGAGCAGCACAGGCACACGCAGCGTGCACTCGCAATCAGAGCTGGAGGCATTTATGTATAACGTTAATCGGAAAGCTTCAAAGAAATTTCACTATTCTTATTTCCAGAGTTGATAGCACATTTGTAATATTAATGAATAAAATATTAATGCAAACATTCCATTCAATAGTAAATAAAAATAACATTTATTGATTCGGTCTTTGTCCTGTGAATATTTTTTTTATCAATGACTGCATTCATTGGACACACTGTAGAGAATGCACACAAACATGAACTGATTTGATTCAAGACTGGAATCCTTACATCATGCATAAAATTTTGGTGTCCACTTTTGCCATTTAATAATACCATAACTTTTGGCTTACTATGTAGTTATATAATATAAAACTCTTCTTGTTTTAAATTCTCACTGAGGGCTAAATCCCCTAAAGATGAAATCCTAGAACCTCCCCTGATCTTATGCCTACCGTAAATCACTGAAATTTTACTTTTTACTTTTACTTCAAATACTTAAGTACATCAAATATCAGAAAATTACTTTTGATACTTAAGTACAGTATATATCAGATACTTTAAGACTTGTACTTGAGTAATATTCTAAAAGCTGACTTTCACTTCTACCAGTCTTTTTCCAGTACGATACTTGTACTTTTACTCAAGTATTGCTTTCTAGTACTTTATACAAACACTGCATAACATAGCGTAACATAACATAGCCTAACATAGTGTAACATAACATAGCCTAGCAAAGCATGGCATAACATAACGTAACATAGCATGACGTAACGTAATGTAATGTAGCCTAGCAGGGCGTAGCATAACCTGGCGTAATTTTACATTGCGTAGCAAGGCATAGCATAACCTGGCATAACATATCGTAACATAACATAGCCTGGCATAACATAGCCTGGCATGACATAGCGTAACATAACATAGCCTAGCAAGGCATAGCATGACCTAGCATAACAGGACACGGCCTAGCATAGCATTACCTAGCATAGCAAGGCATATTGTGGCATAGCATAACCTAGCATAATGTAACCTAGTGTGGCAGGTGGAGGTCGATAAGTGATTATTAGGCATTAGGTTATTCATTGGTTGGTGCTGATAGAGGAGGTTGGATTATGTCTATATAAACAACATGCATGTGTGACCTAAACGAGCGTCACTTCCCGGGATCCCGTTTCGCTTCCGGTTTATGGATTGAGGGCTGTTGTGATTTTGGTACGTGAAACAACTATCGCTATGCATCTCTTTTAAAACATGGATTATACATGTCGGTTTTCTGCAGCTTCGCAGGACGATCGCAGCAACTGTAGTCATCTCCGTGGCTGCAGATATCGTGGCTTTGACGTATTGTTCGTGGTGTGTGTCTCACATCTGTTTATGCGACCATATTCAGGTAATGTTATGCATGTTAATGTTTGTAATGGCGTGCTGATGTACTTGCGTTTCGGTAGTAACTCGTGCGTTTTTTGTAGTCAATACAATGCCGTGTATGGGCGGATGACGACTGTTATTTTCCCTCGTGTATCCTGAGCTTCACCAGTTGAATGATTAAACTGAAACTATACTTCGCATTGCAACTATGGAGTATAATCTTCACCTCTACTGACTCCCGGGTCCCTGTGCCTGTTATATGGTGGGTCTGATTCATGTGGGTTTTATTATATAAATATTTTATGGTGACTGGCTAACATGATTAGTTTTCCCTATGTTGTAGAGTGATAGGGGCATGCAGTGACGTCACCGCTGTCTTGTTCTTCATTGAACGTTCGTGAATGCCATTTTAATGTGGTTGTGAATCCGCTAATGGTTTGGGAGTGCTCTTTTGCACTTAGATGGTCCAGTTGAGTTTTATTTAATTGATTTATTAATTATTTTTGGTTAATCTCTGTATTTTTGCCAAAGTACTGGTGAGATTTTCTCTGTTGTTCCAGTGACAATTGGTTTTGTGTTCTTTATTCTTTAATTTGATTTAATTCTGTTAATTTGTTATTGTGTGTTTTTGCAGGCATTAGGTGTCAGCTGTGTTGCCTGCCTAAACCTTGTTAAACATTTTTGTTTGTGTGTGTGTGTGAGAGGGTGTTCTGTTATTCTGTTTTACAGGAGCTGCAGACCTTTTCTGAAGAGCAGGGCTGAAGCCTTTAGGTGGTGATGGTGTTTCCTCACGGACTGCTGTGATTTACCGTGTGCACTGGGGCTTTTGGGAGTGGTGTAAGTTTGCAGTGTACGTAGAGTAAAGGCCTGTACGGCCGGTCATTTAGCATAGGCTGCAGCTCCTTGTGTTGTCTTTTTTGGACCATTTGTGTGATTGTGGTTTTACAAGTGAATGCATTTTAGACTTCCTTTGTCATTATTCAATAAACAGTGTTCCATTTTTATACCAGTACCTCTGTCTCCATTGTTAATTTGCCACAAAGTGGGGAACTTGTGCACAGTATTCTCAATTAATTCCTTGGGTGAGATTCCCAGGGTGGCGTAGTCGGGCATTGTTAATCCTTTAGAGTTCTTAAATCATTTAAATTCATTTAATTCATACCCTCCCTCTGCCATCTGGCCACACTAGCATGGCATAGCAAAGCATAGAATGACCCATCTTGACATGCATAGCATAACATGGCATAACGTAGCTTAACATCGCGAGGCATAGCGTAGTCTAGCGTGACGTGCATAGCCTAGGATGAGGTATCATAGCCTAGCATGACGTAGCATAGCGTAACGTAGCATAACATATCATAGATATGTAACATGACATAGCATAGCAAGGCATTGCATAGCCTAGCATAACATATCGACATGATATCAAAGCATAGTACAGCACAGCATAGCATTACGTAGCATAGCATAATTTACAATCAAAGCTGCACTGGTAAACCAGTCACCGTAATTACATGTTGGATTACTGTTTAACTGCAATAACGAATATTTTCACCGTGTTTTATTTATATATTTTTGGAAAACGTGCCTGTGTGCAATATTTCTCTCTCTTTGCTGCTATACATAGAAATTTCCCCATTGTGGGACGTATAAAAGGTATAAAACATAACATAGCATAATGTAGCATAACATAACAGTGTAGCGTAGCTGTCACCAACGTGAAACAGGTTAGATCCAAATGCTGGTTTATTAGGCAATATCCAAGACAGGCAAGGGTCACACATCAGGCAAACAACAACAAAGGAAATCCAAAAGCAGAAGTCAGTTATCCAGGCGTAGGTCAGGGCAGGCAGCAAACGTTCACAAACACGAAAAACAAGCAAGGTCAAAAACAGGGCAATAGACAGAATAGAATAAACGCTCAGTATGCAGACAGTGCTAACAATACCTCGCAACACGAAAGCGTTCTGAGTGAGCTTAAATAGACCGGGTGATTACAAACGGGAAACAGGTGTGCTGAGTTGGTGGTGCAATGAATAGTGGGAAATAGATCCTGATGCTAAAGTGCAGCAAATCCTCTGGAGGCCAGCAGAGGGAGCCCTCATGGCTCTCATAACAGTAGCATAGCATAACAGACTGTACAACACGCCAGCCCTAAGATCACTTCCGACTCAAAACACACCGCAAACATGCACGCCATATCGATTAACCGTAAGTTTAAAGCATATTTAGACTTTCCTTTCAGCTCGAATATATGGAGTATAATGGAGTTTAAATCGTGCGGCAACAGCGACGGAGAAAGCGGGTCAATGAAATTAACAGCGGATGCACGCTTCATGACGTGGCCTGCCAGAACTAACGCTATGCTTGATAAATATATCAGATCCCTAATTAAAATATTTTACTATTTTGAGAGATCAAACAAATTATATTAATTTCTTCATCAAGATCATCTTGTGTACTAGATCACTTATCTACACATTTTTGTTTGATTGTTTTTTAAAAAGATACTATGGAATAAAATCAAACCTCTTTTAAATGTAATCGATTCTTCTTTTAAACACTGGCTCTGTACTGAAATCTTTTTATCTTGCAGGATTCTAACCCCTGATTTGAAAAACTTGACCTTGACTGCTCTCAACTATCAGGCCAGACTCAAAGCTTTCCTTTAACTCTAAGATACTAGAAAATGTAGCACAGCAGTTATAGGCCAGACTCAAAGCTTTCCTTTAACTCTAAGATACTAGAAAATGTAGCACAGCAGTTATGCTCATACCTATAAAGAAATAACATGGAACCTATCATAAATCATTAAACTTGTCAGTCAGGACTTAGGGTTAGCCTCATCACAGCACAGAGACAGGGCTGGTGTTAAATGATTTCCTGTGATTCGGGTTGTTTGTACTTGCTTTTGTTGATTGTCCTTTGTGTAGCTTTTGGTACCACTGTCTATAATATTCTCCTTGATAGACTAGAAAATGTTGAGCTTAATACAACAGCCCTCTCTTGGCTCTGACCTTATTTGATTGATCATTATCAGATTATTATAGTAATTGATGACTTCTCTATGCATAGAAAGGTAAAGTTTGGTTGGGGTTTCACATTGTTATGCTTTAGGTCAACTGGTTTTAACTATACAGGCTACCTTTGTGTAAATTTTGTAAAAAATGTTTTAGCATTGGCTGTTATGATGATGACAAACTGTTGTATGAAGGAAAACAGTCTAATAATGTTTAAGAATGTGTCAAAGTCATTAGACAGTGGATGGCATGAAAAGTACTGCAGATGCAGTAAGCTTTCTGATAATATACTCTGGAAAACATTTCTGCTCATTTATGTGAAACTGTAAAATAGCCTTGTGTGATCACTGACTCCAGTCTTTCATTTGAATCTCAGTTAGATATTATTTGGATAGTCTTTATCAATCAAAAATATATGGCTGAGATTTTGCATGATGCAGAAACAACTAGTTCATGCAATTGTTAACTCTAGGTTGGTTTATTGTAACACATCACTGTCCTATTCAGTATAAAAACTAAATAGTCTTATGCTGCAGTGAACTTTTGAACTATTATGAATCACCATGCATACTTTAACCAAAATGTGCAGACTCTTTACTGGTATCTCAAATTGTGAAAGCTACAGGAGAGGTCTAATTAGTGTTCAGGACACAGTCTCAGGCTATTGTTTAGTCTGTCCTCACAACTGTGTGTGTGTGTGTGTGTGTGTGTGTGTGTGTGTGTGTGTGTGTGTGTGTGTGTGAGTGTGTGAGTGTGTGAGTGTGTGTGTGTGTAGACAGAGAAAGTGTATGACAATGATGTATGATGAAACTCCATAATATTATGCTAATTGTTTCAACATCTGTTTTTGCAAAACAAACAAACAAATAAATAATTAAACAAACAAATAAATAAATAATGTACTTTTTCAGTTGACCACATTTTTGGTCCAAAGTGATATCCTTCAATTGTAAAATATAATTTTATATATCTTTTCATTTGATTAATGCAAAGAAGGTTTAACTTTAACTAAGTTTTACATATTTTAATTTAATATAAGTACTCACTTGGCAGGATGGTTTTGTAGCGGTTTTTCCTCACTACACCTGGAATGTTATATTCCTTTGGGTCCACAAAATTCATCGGTGCCTCCTGTTTTCAGATCAAAAGAAGGGTACCCCAGTGTGATTTACAAATTAATATTTTGATGTTTGATGAGAGTATCGTTAATGCATTTTGGAGAGGTGATAATTTGGTTTTAATATGTACGACGGGGGGGGGGGGGCATGGTGGCTTAGTGGTTAGCACATTCGCCTCACACCTCCAGGGTCGGGGTTCGATTCCCGCCTCCGCCTTGTGTGTGTGTGCGGAGTTTGCATGTTCTCCCCGTGCCTCGCGGGAATCCTCTGGGTACTCTGGTTTCCTCCCCCGATCCAGAGACATGCATGGTAGGTTGATTGGCATCTCTGGAAAATTGTCTGTAGTGTGTGTGTGTGTGTGTGTGTGTGTGTGTGTGTGTGTGTGTGTGCGCCCTGCGATGGGTTGGCACTCCGTCCAGGGTGTATCCTGCCTTGATGCCCAAAGACGCCTGAGATAGGCACATGCTCCCCGTGACCCAAGAAGTTCGGTGAAGAGTGAAAAAAAGAGTACTGAGCAAAGTGGGATGCAAGATGAAGTCCCTACATACACACTGAATGACATTACTAATCATAATTAATACTACAATCTTGAACATAATATGGATTGCATGGGTATACTTGCTAGCTGTTCAAAATAATGTAATAATTTTCATGCAACCATTACTGCCCAACATGCCCTATTTCTCTGAACAAAATAAATGTAGCTCTATTAATGCCGAGGTCATATGTTTGTTCACAGTAAGAACAAACAGTCTCTTCACTATGTTATGGGTTTAGTGGCCTTTAATTTTAATTCGTGTGTATACATTTGTTGACTGAGTCTGTATGTGGGTATAAATATATATAAATATATCAAGCTCACATAGAACTCAGCTTGTAGAGTGGCATCATCCAGAGCACACATATGTAGCTGTGTGGGTGTGAGAGGATTAGATGCATTCTCCAAGTACTCTTGTGTACTCTGGTCTCGAGGAGACAACAGCATCCCATATGGCTCTGTGGTACCAGGAGTGCACATATCCAAAGTCAGAGACACATTTGAACCTCTCCTGCAGTGAGACAAGATCAAGACATTAGGTTTACCGTGAGGGTATATAGCTATAGTAAAAATAAAGCACACCCTCTTTCAGTTCTAAGGTTTTGTTCATCAGGGCCTAATTAACAATTGCGTGGTGCTCAAAAACTTCTGTAAACAGATAATCTCAAGTGAGAACTAGATTTGTAAAGTTCGTCATGAAAAACTTTGATGTTGGCTTTGATGGGGCAAGTATTCGCAAAGACCGGTGCATTTTGGAGGCGAGTGGACAGAAAGATTGTGAAAGCTACTGGACCGCTAGGATGTCAATACTTTTGGAGGTGAGCGGACATGAGCATGTGACGGGATCCGAATACCTGTGGGGCAGTTCCCCTCATTGTGCTGAGTGTTTTGATATGTCACATGTCCATGTTGTGCAATTTTTTTATTTCACTTGTTTTGGGGGCGGGGCTACACGTGACGTCACGTGGTGTCGAGTGACGTCACCAGAATACCCGGTGGGGTGCCAATACTTTTGGCAAAAATTGGCTACTGAGGGTTTGGAGATTTCATGTCAATACTGCAGTCATTATGGGATTCTACTTATTATACTGCATAGAACAGTACATGCAATTCTTAATGTCTGATGTACTGTGTGTGTGAGAGCTTAGAGGATTTTTCGGAATTCCCCATTCAAGTCTATGGGATGTTCGATCATCGACTACGGGAAAACCGAAAATTCCGTCGGAACTCCGGAACAAAAATTTGGTCCACAGTAAGGTCCTAAAGAACCTGTCCGAGTTCGGTGTAAATCGCTCAAAAACTTGCCGAGTTATAAACCTCAAAAGTTTATAATGGAAGTCTATAAAAGGCCACTTTGAGCTTCCGTACCGGGAATGCCGGAATTCCGATCGCTTAGAAAAATAGAAGCAACAAACTTCAGACCAGGGTCTACGACATATCCGAATTTGGTGCCGCATTTTTTAAATAAATTTTTGTCTAATAATAATAATAATAATAATAATAATAATAATAATAATAATAATAATAATAAGCTTATAACGGAAATCAGAATGTTGGCTTCTACAAGCCAACATAAGAAGAGAAACCAACAGGTTTATATTTGTAGTTTTTTTCCCAAAAAACAAACCAATATTCAGAATCAGTTTGTTTACTCTACAATGAAAAAAATGATGAACTTGTAGTATTTAAAAGTGTTTGAATATGACTTCCCAAGATTACTTCCCAAGATTACTGTACTCTGTGAGGATATGATTAACTAAGATTTTGCATTTACAATACCTGAACTAATTGCTTTCTTTTGATTTGTGTAACGGTGCACATATTTTTCCTACCTGGTTTGTGAATGTAGGTTTACATTTTGAGAAAAAAATAATTATTGTGTTTTATTTTGTTGTCACTTGAAATTATTTGGTTAGACCCACACAATCAGGGACTGTTTATTTGGGCACTCATAAATAAAAACAAAGAATGGTGCACTTTCTTTTTCCCAAGACTGAACAATGGTGACAAGGCTAAAAGAAATGTAAGAAAACCAACATTAAATATTTTTTGCAGTATATGAACATTTAATTGCAAATTGTAAGAAGGACTTACATCCAAAGTAAGAATTTTAGCATTATACAACTCTCTCTTCTCACATGCTAAAATAGGTGTGAGAAGGGAAAAAAATCTGTAAAAGAGAATAACTTATCTTTATTACATACAGAGGCTTTGTGAGACTAGTTGCCTATAAGTTGTCTATAAGTGTACAAGGCCTGGATTATACAGTGACAAATTAATTATTTCTGCAACAAAGTCTAGGTAAAGTCTGTGAAATCCACATGAATACCAGGACTCAGTGTTTCCCAGCAGAATATTGCCCATAACATTATAATAGGCAGAAAGCTGTAATGAACTCTGTGTTCTGACACTTGTTTATCATAGCCAGAATAAAACTTTAAAAAATGATTAAACAATAATAACTTTTCTGTGGGATTAGAGGAGATCGCTCCCCATGTGCATCGAAAAGAGTTGGGGACCCATGACCCTGTTTGCCAGTTTACCAGTTGTCCATCTCTTGACAACTTTTGGTATATGCTAACCACAGTATACTGAAACACCCCACAAGACCTGCTGTTTTGGAGGTGCCCTGAACCAGTCTTTGTAAAACTTATGACCCACAAACCAGAAAAAAAGGGTGTGGAGAATGTGATTAAAATTGTATCACCTTTCCTGCAGGCCAACTGGTTTAACCATGAGGGTAGCCGGGTCACCATCTGTCTTTATGTCCATGAAGCAATCAAACACAGGTGTCTCAGGAACTGCATCCATGTCATAAAAATCCTCCTGCTTGGCATCAGTCCACTCTGAGTAAGTAAAGGAAGGCTGTCTGCTCATGGATTGGCGACGGTCATCATGGGAGCCAGTGGAGTTACCAGGGACCAAAGTTCTAATGCAGAACAGTGCCTGGAAAGACAAAGCTTATAGCATTTGACTGTTGTGCACATCAAATAGGTTAGTATGTCAATGTTAGCAATGTTGAACCATAAAACATATAACAATGTACTCACTCCAGTGCCAAGGATAACTACTCCCAGGAACAGTGTTGCTAATAGTGGACATACACACTCAACTCTCCAAATCTCCATCTGTAGACATGGGTAGATGGGCATTAATAATTGTGTTAATAGGCAAATAGTTAATTGCTGTATATTCCACAAAAGTAGAATATAAAGTCCCTTGTGTGAATAATGTTTTCATGGCAGATCTACACCAGCTGTTCAAATTTTTCAATACAGTCTCAATTGATCCTTAAGCCAAGCTGACAAAAAGGAAGGTTAAATGAGTAATCATGGTTTCTGGGTTTGGAAGGACTGTAGACTTTCAGTGTGTTTCTCTACTTAGTGAGCACAACAAACAAATAATAAGGTTTTATAATGCTGTTTCTTAATTAACTATGCAAGACTTCTGAAATTTATCACCAGGGTTTGTAAGATGTCCTGACACTGCACCTCGCTAATATTCAAACTAGAACCTGCTAAAACTCGGAATCACAGATAAACTGACAATACTTCATCCACATGATGAGCATTGTGTGAGCATTGCTGTCTGTGAACTTTGGAGTGACTGTGGAGGGGTGAATAACTTGAGTGATAGTTCCCTCTAGCAGTTCAGGGAGTGCAGTGCTGATGGCAATGTTACAGAATCTCCCCCTCTAGAGACAAATCCAGGTGCTTCTTTCCATTTTTCCTTTTGTTGCTCTTTCCCTCCTTCTGGGGCAAACCTGTTAGGGTGTGTCTGGTGGAACTCCATTATGAGCGATGGAAACAAAATGTCCTCTGGCCTCACCCAATATAATTCCTCCAGGGAATAGCCCTCCGCTCAACCAGCTGGTGGTAGTTCAAGGTGGTATGAAACTGGGTTTACCTTGCGTATGATTTTAAAATGCCATATAAAACTTGGGCTCAGTTTTGACAGGGTAAACTCAATCAAAGGTTCTTTGTGGAGAGCCACAAAGAGTTCTGTGCGTATTCTTCTCTGTTGCTCCTGGCTGCAGTGGGCCCGTAGATAGCGCCCCAGCTTCTGATTGAGGCATTATGCCTAGCCGATTGAATGTGGGTGATAGCCCAATGTCAAGCTTATGTTGAGGTTAAGCTGCTGCAGAAAGCTCTCCAAACTCTCGATGTGAAGTGCGCCCCTCTGTCTGATATGGCTGTCAGGAGACCATTAAGGGGTATCATGTTGCATGATTTGGAGAATCAGTTGACTCCACTAGAATAGTGGTAAATCCCTGGTGCACTTATTCCTTTATGCCCGCTCAGAGTGTGAGCCACCAGAAGGCAGTACTACGTTGGCGGTCCTACTGATGCAATTGTGTCTGGAGCTGGGGACCGTGTGTATCCATCACATTGTCTCTTAGGTTTACTGGTAGGTAACTGCAGGATGGCTCTCTTCTGTGCCTGTTAGTTCTCCTCCATGAGTTCCCATTGTATTAGGGCCATGATTAAAGATCTTGGCAAAATGGTTTCTGATTATGGTTAAAATGTGGTTATAGTGGGGTGACAGGGTGTCAGCTTTATTGTTCTTGGTCAATAGGTTACAGTGAAATTGAATCTTGTGAAAAACAATGCCCAACTGGCCTGGCAAGGGATGAGGTGTTTAGCCTTTTTTGATGTCTCCATTCCTATAGTGCCTCTTTGATGGAGTGGAGGTCTTGGTTACCAACGTCATAGTTAGCTTCAGCAGGTGTGAGCTTCCAGGAGAAAAAGTAGTTCCCTTTCGAGGGAACTCGACGCTGCGTCAGTGCTGACGCTATGGGAATACTTCTTTGAGGAAGCTCTGTGTGCACACACGCCATTTAATGGCTCAGAAAGGACACGTGACGGAGTAATTACTCGCCAGTAAGTCCATATAAGGGCATCTACATCACGCTGCTCCAGCTTTCTTTGTCTTCAGGAAGCGCTCTGTGTATGTGTGTTGTTTGTCTGTCTGTCAAGTGCAGGGAAAGAAAAAAAATAGGGAAAGACTAGGCAAAATGTTGCAGTCTAAGCACTTTAAGAGATGCGTGCACCCGTGCCCCCGCTTTATCACGGGGGGCGACGCGCATTCTCTTTGTGTTGTGTGTTTGGGAGAGGAGCATGCCCGGTAGCCGGCTGCGTGTATTGTGAGGGATTCCCTCTCCGCACGCTCCGATCCCGCCTGGCTGTATTTTCAGCTTCGGCTGCGCCTCGTGGTTCGGGTCCTGCGTCTGCCGAGGCAGCGCGGTGGCTTCAATCATGGGGTTCCCAGGTTGAGCTAGCGGAGGCGGAGCAAGAGACGAGTGTTCCCCTTTCTCTTGCCCTCTCCCCTGACTCCGATCGCTCGGTTTCGTGTTCGGGAGCTCGATGACGAAGGGGACCGACGCAATCAGTCGCGTTCGAGGAGCTCCTCGAGGTAATAACTTGGGCTGTTGAGAAGCTGAATTTAGATTGGCCTGAAGAGGTAGTTGGTGTCGTCCATTCTAAGCTGGACAACCGCTTTCTCACTTCAGGCCATCAGCCACCTGCACGCAGGCGTCTGCCATTTCTTCCAGACCTCCATACTGAGGTATTGAGGTCTTGGAAAAATCCCTTTTTGGTGCGTGTATTTTCTCCAGCCATGTCAGACTATTCAGCCATTATGGGGCTTGAAGACCATGGGTATGGAACGATGCTGATGGTTGAAGAGACGCTGGCCAGTTATCTCTCCCCTGCATCGCCCACATGGAGAAAACCTGCCCTTCCATCCAAGCCATGTAGGACCACTTCGGCCATTGTGGGTAAGGCCTATGAGGCAGTGGGTCAAGCGGGTGCGGCGCTGCACACCATGGCGGTCTTGCAGGCCTACCAGGCTGATCTGCTAGCAGAGCTGGATGGCGGTGAAGGGCTGGGACCTCAGGCGGTGTCCGAGCTCTGCCACGCCACTGATCTGCCACGAAGCAGACGGCCCGCTCTATAGGCCGTACTATGGCTGCGCTGGTTGCCACGGAGAGGCACTTGTGGCTTAACTTGATGGGCATAAGGGAGAAGGATAAGTCCTTTCTACTGGACGCCCCAGTTTCACCTCGGGGGTTTCTTTGGCGACACAGTTAGTACTGCCGTCGACAGGCACCAGGAGGTGAAGCGCCAGTCAGCGGCGTTCATGGAGTTTCTGACTCGATTGTTACTGGCTCCTGTATATCACATCTGATGGACATCAGATTTTTTTGGGAAAAGCAGGGAAATAGAAGCAGAAATTAGAAATGATGAGGGAGGTATTATTATATGATCAGGAAGAAAATTAACACGTGTTGTCAGATATGAAGTTACTGTTTAGTTCATTAGATCTAATATATGGCAATACATAAAGAGTTGTTAAAATAGTATGCAGATATTATACACAAACCATTTGTGCCTTAAAACATATTAATAATGTACAAAGTGTTTTCACACAAATGCAATTATGCAGATTAGAAACCTATTATGAAAAACATGAGAATGATGATGATGTGTGTGTTGTGTGTGCCTTGCAGTTAGTAATACACATGATGTCAGATGAGGATACTGACAGAGAGGGAAGCAAATCTAAAAAGAAGCAAGTATATGCCCCTCAGAAGTTCTTGACCGGTGTTGTGCCTCAAGTTTAAGTTTTACGCACAGATCAAATTTTACTTTATTTGCCAGTATTTATATAGGTAAAATATAGTAAAAATTTGTGATGAGTGAGCTTGTGAACTTAATCAACACTGACCAGCAAATGTGCCTGACCTCGCGCCGCGTCGCTGCAGTAAGTTGCTACTCAAAATTTTTTTCCAAGGTTGGCAGGTCTGCACTCAGGGCAATGAGAAGAGCTAGTGTGGTGGCCCGTGCCCCCCCGTCTAAAACTAGGGAGGCCGGTTCACATGCCCGGGCCCGGACCCATCCGGTGAGAGAGGACCTTAGGTCTGTCCTCTCAGCCAAGTGGGCCACGAAGGAGTCCTGATGCCCGAGGGCAGGGGCTCCTGGGAGCACCCTATTCAGAGACGCTCCCCCTACTGCCAGCCCCGCTGCCTTTGTCGTTTCGGGGGGCAGTGTGGCCTGTGTCGGCTCCCCTTTCTTGTGTGGATCTTCCCGGGTTCGCGCCTGCTGGTGTACTGTTTCAGGGCGCCCGGGAGGTCTGCACGAGTTTGACGCCACTGTCAGGCAGCCTGGCAGTGTGGGAACTTCTGCCAGGGGTGTCTCAGTGGGTCCTGAATACTGTAGAAAGGGGGTACAGGATCCAGTTTTCCTCCTGTCCTCCGTGTTTCCAGGGTGTGTTGCCCACAAATGTGGGCGGGCACCAGGCGGTGTTCCTCCGGGAGGAACTCCTCTCACTTCTGGAGAAAGGGGCCATAGAGCATGTTCCCCTCCCAGAGCGCAACTCCGGCTTTTACAGCCGATATTTTGTTGTTCCCAAGAAGGATGGGGGGGCTGTGTCCGATTCTGGACCTGTGGGCTCTGAACTGTATTCTGAAGACTTACAAGTTCAAGATGCTCATGCTGAAGATGATCGTGTCCCAGAGCAGATCCGAGGACTGGTTTGTCACGATCGACCTCAAGGATGCTTATTTCCACATAAGCATTCTGCCGGAGCACAGGAAGTTCCTCAGGTTCGCTTTTGGGGGCGAAACGTACCAGTATCGTGTCCTTCCCTTTGGCCTAGCCCTTTCACCACGCACGTTCACGAAGTGCATGGATGCTGCCCTGGCACCATTGCGTCTCCAGGGCATCCGTGTACTGAACTACCTGGACGACTGGCTCATTCTGGCCCAGTCGGAGGTTATGGCATGCTTGCCCACATGAGGTCCTTAGGACTCAGGCTGAACCCAGGAAAGTGTGTGCTTTCTCCTTCTCCTTTCTGGGGGTGGCGGGCACTTCTGTCTCCCACTCGGGTGCCCTTCATCTTGTCAGCGGTGAAAGCTATTCGGCTAGGCCGCAGCCTCTCTGTTGCCGAGGCACAGAGGGTGCTCGGCCTCATGTCAGCAGAAGCCAACGTTATTCCTTTGGGTCTGCTTCACATGAGGCCATTCCAGCTCTGGCTCAAGGGGGCGGGCTTTCATCCTCGCAGGCATCCCCTCAGGGTTATACGGGTTACGCGCCAAGGGCTTCGTACCCTCCTTATGTGGAAAAGACCCCGGTTCTTGGCCTTGGGTCCCATTCTAGGGGCGTGTCACCGTCGCAGGACTCTTTTGACGGACGCCTCGCTCTTGGGCTGGGGCATGGTCTTAGATGGCCGCCCGGCCCAGGGTTTATGGGAGGGCCCCTGTCTCTCATGGCACATAAATTGCCTGGAGATGAGGGCTGTGTTTCTAGCACTGAAACACTTTCTCCCGCACCTCAAGCGCTGTCATGTCCTAGTGTGAACAGACAGCACCGCTGGTGTCCTATATCAATCATCAGGGCAGTCTGTGTTCACGCCCCCTGTTCAGGTTGGCGCGGCAGATTCTGGTCTGGGCAGAGACCAGGTTTCTTTCGCTGAGAGCGGTTTTTATACCAGGGCGTGTAAATCGGGAGGCAGACTTCTTGTCAAGGCAGGTGCTGAGGCCCGGGGAGTGGCGTCTTCACCCAAACGTGGTGGAGCGAATCTGGCAGATTTTCGGCCGGGTGGAAGTGGATTTGTTCGCCTCTGAGGAGTCGACCCACTGTCTGCTGTCGTTCTCCCTCTCTCATCCGGCCCCGTTGGGCCTGGATGCCCTGGTGTGGACGTGGCCGAGGCTCCGTCTGTACGCCTTTCCCCTGGTAGCTCTGCTCCCGCAAGTCCTAGCCAGAGTGCGCCACGACCGGGTCAACCTTCTCCTAGTTGCCCCTCGTTGGCCCTCTCGAGTTTGGTTCACAGACCTAGTCTCCCTCCTGAACGGCACTCCATAGGAGGTCCCTGTCAGGAGGGATCTCCTCTCTCAGGCGCAGGGGGCAATTCTTCACCCCCGCCCCGAGATGTGGCAGCTTTGGGTCTGGCCCCTGAGGGGGACCAGCTCCTAGATGCAGGCCTCTCAACTGAGGTGACAGAGACTCTGCTGAATGCTAGGGCTCCCTCCACTAGGAGACTGTATGCTCTGAAGTGGAGGCTTTTTCGCCTCTGGTGTGACGAGCACTCTCAGGATCCAGTTCACTGCCCGGTTGGTACAGTGCTGGAGTTCCTGCAGTCTTACTTTTCTCGGGGCCTGTCCCCGTCTACTCTAAAGGTGTACATGGCCGCAGTTGCCGCGAACCACGAGCCTGTCCTTGGGGCCTCCTTGGGTAGGCACCCTTTGGTCTCTCGCTTTCTGCGTGGTGTCAGGCGGCTGAGGCCTTCCTCTAGACCACGCCTTCCTTCCTGGGACCTCTCTGTGGTCCTGGAGGGGCTGCTGGAAGCCCCCTTTGAGCCCATGGAGTCAGCCTCTGAGAAGTTTCTGACCCTGAAGTCGGCTCTGCTTCTTGCCTGGGCCTCTCTCAGGAGAGTCGGGATTTGCAGGCTTTGTAGAATTTGCCCTCGGCATGTCCAAGGCTATCCTGCACCCCAGGCCGGGATATGTCCCTAAGGTGCCCAGGATGGCAGGTTGTCTGATCATCCTGCAGGCCTACTGTCCCCCGCCCCATGAGTCAGTGGAACAGGAGAGGTTGCACTTGCTTTGCCTGGTAAGGGCCCTGAGGACTTACGTCCACCGCTCTAGCTCGTGGCATAACTCCTCTGCCCTTTTTGTCTGTTTTGGGGGCCGGAATAGGGGTAATCCGGTTTCCAAACAGCGCCTGGCGGACTGGGTGGTGGAGGCCATTACTCAGGCCTATGAGGTCATGCCTCACCTCTCGGCATCTGGGCCCACTCCACTAGGGGTATCGTGCAGCTTGCTGGGGTCTTCACGGACATCTCTTCAACCTGTCTCTTGCCCAAGCAGCGGTTCCTACTTGCTTTAAATGCACTTCCATTGTGCCAGTGAAAAAACACTCCAGCCCAACGTGCCCAAAAGACTACTGCCCTGTAGCACTGACACCCATTGTCATGAAGTGCTTTGAGCGGTTGGTCCTGGCACACCTGAAGGACTCTCTGCCATCCACATTGGACTCTCACCACTTTCCTACCACAGCAACAGGAGCACAGAAGATGCAGTTTCCATGGCACTGCACTCTGTCCACACACACTTAGACAATAAGAACACCTATGCACATATGCTGTTTGTTGACTTCAGCTCAGCATTTAACACATCATTCCATCAAAGTTAATAGCCAAATTAGTAGATCTGGGCATTAACACCACAACTTGCAACTGGATCATGGACTTCCTTACCAACAGACCCCAGCAGGTTTGATCAGGCTCCATCTGCTCCAACACCATCACACTCAACACTGGTGTATCACAGGGCTGTGTGCTGAGCCCCTTCCTCTACTCCCTCTTCACCTTTGACTGCAGGCCTGTGAATGGATCTAACTCCATCATCAAGTATTGGTCACATCACCAACAATGATGAGACTGCCTACAGGGAGGAGATCCAGCACCTAGCCACATGGTGCAATGAAAATAACTTGCTCCTTAACATACCCAAAACAAAGGAGCTCATTGTGGACTTCAGGAAAGAGACAGGAGGCACAGGAATGAACTGCGAGACAGGATGGCTGTTGAACACGTTTCCAGCTTCAAGTTTCTGGGGACCCACATCTCGGCGGACCTGTCCTGGATTACCAACACCTCCAGCCTGGTCAAGAAGGCTCACCAGCACCTCTTTTTCCTGAGGACACTAAAGAAAAATCAGCTCTTCTCGGATATCCTGGTGAACTTCTAGAAAGCATCCTGACCAGCTGTGTCACAGTCTGGTTAAGAAGCTGCTCTGTTGCAGAGCGCAGAGCATTACAGCGGGTGGTGAAAACCGCCCAGCGCATCACAGGGACTCCACTTCCTGCCATGGAGGACATCCACAAGAAACACTGTCTGCGTCAAGCTTGCAGCATTCTTAAGGACTCCTCTCATCTTGCCCATAGACTGTTTTTACTTCTGCCCTCCGGCAGGCTTTTCAGGTGCCTCCGAACCAGGACCAGCCGTCTAAAAAACAGCTTTTTTCCTAGAGCTGTCTCTTTACTGAACTCTGCCACTCGCTGATCCTACTGTCCTTCATTCTACTGCCAACATTCATATAATTTTTATTTATTATTACTTTTGTCAGATTAAAGTTTTTTCTATGACCATTGTGAGTTTTTCTTTCATTGACCGAAGGGTACCAACAATTTTGTCCACGTGTGTATATATTCATCAGTACATTATATTCATAGTACATATATATTCATTTGTATATTATATTCATAAAACATCTGTAAATTACTGTTTATAGTAATAGCCATATATTTTGTTTCCTTCTGAAAATCTGTATATTTGTTCATAGTACGCACACATCTGTAAACCACTCCATATTACCACTTATTTAACTTATTTAAATCTTGTACAAACTGTATATCCACTTGCTGCTATTGCACTCTGGTTAGACCTAAACTGTATTTCGTTGCCTTGTACTTGTATTGTGTAATGACAATACAGTTGAATCTAATCTAAATCTAATCCCCCTCTCAGATCTGTATGAGGTTCTATGCATTCCTTTGGTCCGATTTAGAGACACATGCCTTCCTGAGTTGATTAAAGGCCAGTAGGAACAAGGTGAGTGGGTATGGGTACAGTAACAGCATTACCTCCATCCTCCATCACTCATCCAAGTTAGAGAACTATTGTATTAGCTCCTTTTGTTGCCAGGAGTGGATTGTGTTGAGTTGAGTGGATTGTGAATATAAAGAAAAGAAAATCTCTGGATCATCCCAAGATTTCCTGGGGCAGTTAGAACACTGATTTGCCACAGTAAAAGCATAAACAAAGCCTTAACCACTGCTGGCTTTCCTCAATAGAGACTTGGGTCCTACCCAACTGCATGGGTTTAATGTAGCTAGAACCAGTAGGTTGGTCCTCTGCGAGACGAGGGAACAGATGAGGATGTTGATCTTATCCCTGGTTCCACATCAGGACAAAAAAAACAAACATTTAACGAACATTTATGAACACAAAGCTTGCGCTAGACAGACATTAACAGCCTGTAGCATTGCTAGCTGTTCTTGTTAAGCTGTTATCACCTCCACCTGATGTGTGACCAGGGCCTGAAGTTGTACATTATTCGCTGGATTCAAATCAGGTGAAGTATTCTGTGACAGAGGGGAGTCAGAAGGAGTAGATTCCATTAATCCATGATTTATTAGATGATAAACATGAGGCAAGGTGGAAGGAGGAAGGCATTCTATGTCCCCACAGATGGAACCTCACAGTTAAGCAGTGCTCCCTAAATTCCATCAGTATGCTGACTATGCAACGAGAGGAGAAAACATGCTGGATCTTGTTTACACAAACATTCCCAGTGCGTATCGTGTGGTGCCCCGTTCCCACCGCAGCTACTCAGACCAAATCTCTGTTATGCTAATTCCAGCATACAGACCACTCATCAGATACTCTAATCCGGTTCTGAAGCAGATGAAATCCTGTGAAATTACATGTGGAGTGTTGGGTCCTGCTGCGCAGCTGAGCACAATAAATTGTGTAACCTTTTTTACTCTTGCTCGTGTCTACCAGTGTTATACTTTATTCTTTAAATCTCTCAAACCTCAGAACTTCCACAACAGCAGCATATTCAATTTCTTTTTACATTGTTGCTTCTCCCTTCAGTGAGACAGTGCATCACCTAAAAAAATAAGGTGGACTCAATGTGTAATCAGACTACTGCCCATCAATGCCTGATTCAATGCAGGACTTATATTCCAGGGAGAAAAGCATAGAGTGGTGGATCTTGTTTACACAAACATTCCCAGTGCGTATCGTGTGGTGCCCCGTTCCCAACGCGGCTACTCAGACCAGATCTCTGTTATGCTAATTATGCTATTAATTAAATAGCATACAGACCACTCATCAGATACTCTAATCCGGTTCTGAAGCAGGTGAAATCCTGGCCAGCAGGAGCCACCTCTGCTCTTCAGGACTGCTTTGAGTGCACTGACTGGAACATCTTCAGGGAGGCTGCAACCAAAGGCAAATTTGTCAACTTAAAGGAACACATGGCATCAGTGACCAGCTACATCGGCAAGTGCATTGATAACGTGACCGTCTCCAAGACCATTACCACACACTCCACACACCTAATATAATTACTGGCAGGGTGCTCAGCGCTGTTGTTCCTACATGCCTCAGGACAATCACCATCTCCCCCTCGCCGAAGAAGTCTACAGTGTCCTGCTTCAATGACTATTCAATGACTAAGTCTACAGTGTCCTGCTTCCTGCTACTATTGTCCTGTCGCACTCACACCCGCTCAACTGTGGTGGGTCTCATCAGCAAGAACAGCAAGTCAGCATACAGAGAGTAGGTGAAACAGCTAACTGCCTTGTGTAGAGCCAACAACTTGTCTCTGAATGTTGATAAAACTTGATGTTGGCTTCAGGAGTGCACAGAGTGACCACTCTTCACTGAAAATTGTTGGATCCTGTGTAGAGATCATCAAGAGACAATATTTGCTGGTGTTCATCTAGCAAATAACTCGTCACTCAACACCAGCTGCATCAGCAAGAAACAGCTGGTGTTGAGTGACGAGTTATTTGCAGTCAGTGAGATTATAGTCAGTGTATATATGTAAAAGCACAGTCCTTCTGTAAGCTCTGTTTTTCATTGTGGTGTTGTTGCTGATATCTTGAATATGGCTAATGATCGCCAAAAATTTCTGTAAAAAGCAGTGTGGTGGAAATTTCTAATCTTAAGATGTTCATAAGGCTTTGTTCTTCTATGCTTGTACCCTGTGTGCGTCATGACCGGAGACTGATGTAGTGTCGTGTACCAGTCATTCTAGATTTCATGTCCCAGGCACCCTAAATTTCAACATCTACTCCTCAATTAACCGATGAGCAACCCAGTTTTACACCCACACCTGGCTCCAGAATGTCTGGAGTCTCCACAAAGACCAGATAACCCCATGCGGCTCATTGGGGCCAGCAAACAGAACACACACACACACACACAACACAATGAGACATTCCGTTTACTAATAAAACCCAAGATAAGGTACTCTAAGGTTCTCATTTTTTTTATAACCCTTTTTGTAATGTGTTTCTTCTTTTAAGGCTTGCCTGACTTAAAATTATTTGCTCCTTAATTTCCTGACAAGGGTGTATTTTATTCATGTGTCAGAAAACAACATTGTATTTTAAAATCCGTTATACTCTATCATCATATCTTACTGATCATGGCGTGTTAATGTATACCTGTTCTAATGCTGTATGCCCCTTTAAGGTCTGATGTCAGAATGTATACGAAGCTATCGTTTACTTTTTACCCTAATGAAAGTGCATCTTGTTTATGTTTCATTTTTGTTTCTTTGCCTTTATCTTTGCCTTGATTAATGATCTATGTATGTAATGTACCGCTGCCTTCATACCGTCATTACCCTTCATGTTTAGTATCCAAATGACCACAAAATTATCGGTTACTCATTTTTCAAGCACTGGTGTATTTTATTTGAGCACGAAAGGCGCCATACCATCTTAATACACCCTGAATCAAACTTTAAAGTCATCTAAAAGTTTGATAGCTAAACCACGCCCACAGACACCTGAAACAAAGGGAGTTTTTCCCTTCAAAATCCTGACCGAAGTATTGGTCATCTTCCCAAAGATGGGTGGAGTTCGCGACCTTTAAATTGTCAGAAACACCACTAATCCGTGGTCAGACTTTTGGAACAGCTTAGAGACGACTCCATCTTCCTTCATAGAACCTCCGGCAAGCTCCACTCCAAGAAGAACGCCTGACCCCACTCTGACTGAGATTTCTCCGTTACATCCAGATTCTTGTGCCGCAAACCAATGCAAGTAGCGTGTTGGTGTTTGGGTCCTGCTGCGCAGCTGAGCACAATAAATTGTGTAACCTTTTTTTACTCTTGCTCGTGTCTACCAGTGTTATACTTTACTCTTTAAATCTCTCAAACCTCAGAACTTCCACAACAGCAGCATATTCAATTTCTTTTTACATTGTTGCTTCTCCCATCAGTGAGACAGTGCATCACCAAAAAAATCAGACTACTGCCCATCAATGCCTGATTCAATGCAGGACTTATATTCCAGGGAGAAAAGCATAGAGTGGTGTTGGCAGTTAGTATTCGCTGTAAGGAGGCAGCATACGGCTGAGGATCCATTTGCAGTGATTTATTGACAGAATACACAGGCGAAGTCAGACAGGCAATAATCAGAACAGGCAAAACACGGAAGTCAGAGGACAGGCGACAATCGGCAACGAGAAACTGGCAAAAGGCCGGGGCAGGCAGCAAACAATCAGAAAGGTCAGAATCAATAAACAGAGTCGAAACGGGAAAATCAGAAAACAGGTAAATGCTCAGTATGACTGCACTAGACAAGTCAAGAGCTCACACTGGTATAAAGTTCAAGTTCAGTTTAAATAGAGAGCGGATATGAGGAACAGGTGGCGGTGTAATCAGTGTAGGAGATGGCTGATGGGGGGTGTAGTCCGGAAGCGCGCTAATACTTCGGGGATGCGTCTCTATGCTGACGCTCGGGTGGTGTGTGTAGTTCGTTGGCTGTGACACTCGCCTTGCCCATCCACTATGTCTTGGGGAAATTGGCCAAGGTTGAAGGCCCAGGGGGATGTGGTAGCTCAGTGGCTAAGGTGTTGGACTACTGATCAGAAGGTTGTGAGTTTAAATCCCAGAGCCACCAAGCTTCCACTCCTGGGCCCCTGAACAAGGCCCTTAACCCTCAATTGCTCAGCTGTATAAATGATACAAATGTAAGTCAATCTGAATAAGGGTGTCTCCCAAATGCTATAAATGTTTACGATACTAGTGACAAAAATTTTTGTGGATGGGCCCTGAATAAGTGAGGAATAGTGTGTAATGCTTATAATCATTACATTGTGAATTATTTAGAAAAGTCAAAGTGGAGTCTAATTTTGAATCATATGTATGCCATTGCATATGTATATCATGTATAGTAAATGATTGGCAGAGGCATCTGAGGGCAGTCCTGTGATTTTTGAGATGGGCGGGCCTTCAAAACCCAAACAAGTGTGAAAGTAGGCAGGTAGACTATGATATCTGTGCATCCACTTGGCACATGGGCAAGTGAATACCCAAACTGAGAAGATAGCAGTGACTGCAGCCTGCCTGAAACCCAAGATATAAAAATGGGCAAGACATTTTTTGGGGCTGATGTTGCTTTTCTTTTCCATTTTCTCTACAGTCTGGCCTATTCAACAGTAGGCATTTAGCCGTTCTGTTTTTGAAAGGGTGCTGAAAAAATGGCTGAATAAAATGCCTGAATAAAAACGTGGAGCTCAAAAGAATTTCCACCTTTATAAAGAGTCTCCCTCCACAACCAAACAGGGCTCTTGTTAGGGATCAGCGCGGATCCATTAGGGATCAGCGCAGACTTGGTGCCATGTGCGTTTGTTGTTTGTTTCTGTCACGTGATTGCCCCGTCCACGTCTGCTCCTCCCCGGTCATCACACCTGTTTCCCATTGTGTGTGATTGTCCGTGTCGCTATATATGTGAGACGCTGACAGAATGAAGCCGCCTCGACCATGCAGACCCAGCAGGATAGCTTCAAGCTCGGACCGGCCTTTTTTTTTACCCTTCCCCTGGACTGTTCCGCCAGTCCTTCTGGTGACATCGCTCCGCATTTCTCCGGTGAGGGACGCTGCTTCACTTCCGGTTCCGTTCCGAGGAGGACGTCGCTTCACCACTTCCGCGGGGGGTGCTGCAGGCCCGAGGCGGGGGCGCCTTCCCGCCCTCCCGCCCTTTTCCTCAGCTCGCCAAGGTGCGGGTTTGACCTCAGTGCATCGGGGGAAGATGCTCGGCCCTTCAGCTCGGCGGTGGACGTCACTCGGCCCTTCGGCTCGGCTGTGGACTTCGCCCGGCCTTCAGTTCGGATACGGACGTCGCCTCGGCCCCTTAGCTCGGCTGTGGACGTCGCTCAGCCCTTTCCGGCTGCGCTGCCGTGTGCCTCTGCTCCCTCCACCTGCCTCGCCGTGTGCCTCTGCTCCCCTTGCCTACCTCGCCGTGGTCCTTGCTCTCCCCACTAGCCTCACCGTCGTCCTTGCTTCCGTCACCTGCCAATTGCCGTTCATCTCGCCCCCCCCAGACCTTGCCGGGTTTTGGCGCTTCGGGAGCCGCGCCTTAAGGGGGGGGTTCTGTTAGGGATCAGCGCGGATCCGTTAGGGATCAGCGCGGATCCGTTAGGGATCAGCGCAGACTTGGTGCCATGTGCGTTTGTTGTTTGTTTCTGTCACGTGATTGCTCCATCCACGTCTGCTCCTCCCCGGTCATCACACCTGTTTCCCATTGTGTGTGATTGTCCGCTATATATGTGAGCCGCGTTGAATTAGGCAGCGTGGCTTCATTGATTATATTGTGTATTCCCTGTGTAGCGTGGTTTATGTTTGTTTTTCTTCATGTATTAAACCCCTTTCATTTGAAGCTATCCTGCATACGGGTCTGTTCCAAGCCACCTCTGCCAGGGTCCTGACAGCTCTACTGTCCTTTTGTTCCACTCTCAGAGTAACACTAAGTGATGTTTGACATGTTATTACATGTGAAATAACTGATAATGCCAACAGTTTTATTGATATTTTGGGGGGAAAAAAAACATAAAATATTTTGTTCCTAATAATGTGCTACATGAACAGATTGTCACATCCAGGAAGGAGGGATGTGACAATCTGTCCAAAGCATTCATGCGTTTAAATTTCAGAAAGATCTTTCTTCTATCCATATAGACTGAGCTAAATACAATACATATACATAACAGAATTCCCTTTGTTTGATATCTTTTTTACAGGCAAGTTGTATGAAAATATATATCAAGTTCTATTTAATTTATTTTATTAATTTCCAATTTAGTAAGTTCCAATGCATTTATTCAATGGGTGGTCTACACCCAAAGGTATCATCTTCTAAGTTGTTTAACATATCTAGATGTAAAATTGAAAGCTCAAATTTTGATCATATGTCTAAAAAAAGCATGTGACAAAAATAAATGAATTGGTCTTACCATTTCAATACTTTTGAGGTACCTGTCATTCTGGTGGTCTGATGTGCGAATATGTTGCTTAAGGAATGATAATGAGGGGAATATCAATGTCATGAGTGCGGGACAGAACAGACCCAGATGCAGGATGGCGAAACAAACAGGGTTTAATAACAAAGGAAACACGAAACACGACACGGACTAAAGACACGACAGGACAACAGTAGATTCCACGCTGCACAAGGCAACATGGCACAGTTAAATACACAGGTTAATCACAATAGGAAACAGGTGTTTAGACAGGGAGGAGCAGATGAAGGCAGGGCAGACTAGTGACGAGGAACGTAAACAGATGCACGTGGCCAAAGTCCTGACAGTACCCCCCCTCCGGAAGCGCCAAATCCTGACAAGGTCCAGGAGGAACAAGTAACAAAGATCCTCAATAACATGTGTGCTCTGTTTCCCCTGCCTCAGCTTCCCGTGTCTCACTCGGTTAAAGCCGCCTTTCCACTGTGCACGACAAATGATGGCCGATAAAACGGAAGTCATTCATTTCCTATGGAGAGTCGCAAAGGCGCTGCGTGAGGTGCCAACCATCTGCAGATCCGTAATTTTCGGATCCGTTTTGAGCTTTGGATCCGTTAAAAAATGATAACTTGTGCAACTATACCACATCTGATATGCCGACAGGTTTTTATTAAAACGACCGGCAGATATTAGTGAGAAAAGAGTGACAAAAAAACAAGAAACAAAAAAACAAGTGAAAAGAAAAGCAATGAAGAAAATTAAGCATAATTAATTTAAGGAAAACAGAAATTGTAGCAATTAAGTTTAGTTAAGTTAAGAGAATTTCAGGTAAGTTTGTTAATTTTAGTGAAGTTTAGCTAAGTTTCATTTAAGTGTAAAGAAGCATTAAGAGTGTACAGTAGGGAGTAAGTGAACGAAAGTGAAAGTGTACGTACGAGACTAGATTCCCCCTTTTTAATTCTCCCTCAACCTCCGCATAAAGTAAAACCAGTTTAATTTTTTAACATTCTCTTTTATTACTGTATGTTTTTATACAATATTTGTCATTTATAAATACATTTACTGTACATTTTTCATATTCAAAACACAAACAAAACAACTGGAGTGGAATTTTGTGAGCTGGAATGGATTAATGGGATTTCAATTCATTTAAACGGGGAAAATTGTTTTGAGATACGAGCAATTTGAGATACTGTACACCCCGGCGATAAAACATCTTTAAAAAAATACACGCTCGAAATGCATTTTGATATAGATAATATTTATTTGTTTCCTGAGCATCTGCATCTAGCTGGTTAGGTCGTTAGTATCACTAGCCTGCTAGCCTGGTTACCACTAGCTGTCTACACCCTCTCACACCAATAATCTTTGTTGTACTTGCCCTAAAACACCATGTCGCATGTGTGTCTGCCTTTGAGTGCAGGTGAGGACATGCTCAAGTTGCATTTGGTGTAAGAGGAGCTGAAGGCCATGGAGAAGCAGATCGTGAGCAAGGTACCTGGGATCCTGAGCAAGAACACCACACCAGCTTGAGGCACTCAGTGATCCTGAAGAGGGACTACAAAACCCCAGTAGAGACGATTCGCATGATCATCGTGATTTGAAGAATCATCGTGTCTGGACCGCTTCCCAAGTACCAGCAAGGATTTGAGAGGATCAGTAGACATTTTGCCTTAAATGAATGGTTAAAAGTCATGGTGTCATGTTCAGAATCTACTCTTTATTGACAACTGGAATGTTTAGAGTTGGAGTGGAAATCCTCTCGGACAACATCTCTAAGGCACTGCAAACCATCTGAATGGCAAATTACAATTTAAAACTTAATTTTGATAGCTATCCATCATCAAACTGATACAAATGCACACATAGATTATCCTATGGCCCAACATTGATTTTCTTATAGAATTTGCAGATTTTCTTTCAGACCTGGTTAATTTTGATAAATCGTTTATTGTAGGAGATTTTAACATTCACATTGACAATATAAATTATGCTTTAGGACTCACATTTATGGACTTACTAAACTCATTTAGGCTGGGATTTGTGGATCAGCTTAGGGATGGTTTGCTTCCTATATGGAAGGATGCTCATATCAGGTAACATGGAGGGGAGTGACATCTGCTCCACTCAGACTCTTCACTGGTGTCCCACAGGGCTTAGTACTTGGTCTTCTTCTTTTCTCCCTGTATACTCACTATTGGTGAAGTTATTTCCTCACATGAGCTCTTACCAGTGTTATTCTGATGATACACAACTTATCTTCTCTTTTCCACCCTCAGATACCACAGCTTCTGATCAAATCTCAGCATGTCTGGCAGAAATATCATTATTGATGACTGCTCATCAGTTAAAGTGCAACCCTAGCAAAACTGAACTGCTGATCATTTCAGATGATTCACCCCCAGGTCATGATCTTGCAATATCCCTGAATAACAATTCGCTCTCCCCTTCAGCCACAGCTCGCATCCTTGGGGGTGTCCTTTTCCTCTCGTTGCTAATGTGACTCGCTCATGTTGGTTCCTTCTCTACAACATTAAAAGGATTCAGCCATTTTTGTCCACACAGGCTGCTCAGGTACTTGTTAAATATCTTGTCATTTCAAGACTGGGAGCTGGATCAGTAGCAACACACTGCTGGAAAGTCTACCTATGAACGCAATTCGTCCTCTGCAAATGATCCAAAATTTTCAACCTAAGTTCTCGCATACCACCCCGCTGCTGTGATCCTTTCACTGGCTTCAAAACACTGATGCTAGCGTACAAAGTCAAAAAAAGATCGGCTCCCTCTTACCTCAAAGCACTCATCACTCCTCGCACTGCACCCACACCCTCACTTCTATCTTTTATATAGTTGAGCACTGCTCAACTGGTTCCACCATCTCTCTGGGTAAGAGGCAAGTATACAACAAGACTATTTTCTGTTCTGGGACAATGGTGGTGGAATGAACTTCCTCTAGGGGTCCGGACAGCTGAGTAACAGGCTATTTTCAAATGATGGTTGAAGACCTACTTATTCATGAAACACTTCAGCTAGCACTTCCTTCCTTGGTTGTTGCATATATGTTTATAAAAAAACAATAAATAAATAGATAGATAGATAGATAGATAGATAGATAGATAGATAGATAGATAGATAGATAGATAGATAGATAGATAGATAGATAGATAGATAGATAAATAAATAAACCTTGAACAATGTTTTAGACTCATGGTATCTTAAGCATGTAACTTAGTGACCCAGAGATTCCAATGATAGAGACTTAAGCACTTCTGTACGTTGCTATGGATAAAGGCGTCTGCCAAATGCTATAAATGTAAATGTAAATGTTAAACAAAACATCACTAGATCAGTGAAACGAGAAACAACATGTGATATGGGACGTGTTACCTCCAGTATTCGTACAGTCAGCACTGACACTCCTCAGGGATGTGCCCTCTTCCCACTGCTATTCTCCCTCTATGCTAATGACTGCACTTCAAGTAACCCAACTGTAAAACTCCTGAAATTTGCAGATGATACTACACTCATCAGTATACAGTATTTGAATTCTCTAACAACAACATCTTAATATTCATACCCTGTAACTAATGTTTTGATAGAAAAGTGTCAATGACAAAACAAACAAACAAACAAACAAACAAATAAATAATAAGAAAAAATTAAACAATTCATAAATGGGTTCCATTCCAACTTTCTGCTCGCTTACGGCCATTCCACTCTGAGAATGCCCGATCTCATCTGATCTCGGAAGCAGAGTCAGGCCTGGTTAGTACTTGGATAGGTGACTGCCTGGGAATACCAGGTGCTGTAAGCTTTTGACATAGGCATTCATTTACTTTACTATTTGAATTCTCTAACAACAACATCTTAATATACATACCCTGTAGCTAATGTTTTGATAGAAAACAACAAAAAAAAGAAAAAAGAAAAGAGAAAAAAGAAAAATACAAACAATTTATAAATGGGTTCCATTCCAACTTTCCTCTCGCTTACGGCCATTCCACTCTGAGAATGCCCGATCTTGTCTGATCACGGAAGCTAAACAGAGTCGGGCCTGGTTAGTACTTGTATTTCATCTCAGGTGTTTTCAGCTATAGTTTTAATGTATCAGACACTTCCATTCATTCAGCATTCCAGCTTTCACAGGGCACAGAGACACATCATGCAGCCACTGTGAGCCAATACACAAATTCAATGGGGCCACTAGATTTACTAACCCTGCGCAAATTTGAGTAAATTCCCTGGACCTCACACCTACTAGCACCCCTACAGCTCCATTGTTCTCCTGCTTTTGTTGTGCAAACACCCCCATCACCTGTGAGGCCTGGCACATTTGCATTTGTTCACTCAGAGTAGCTCAGATCCAAGGCAGGCCAAACCTCTGTGTGTGACATAGAAACCTTCAGAAATGCCTCTACACAAAATAGTCTGTTTTATTTATAAAAAATTGTGTGCTAAGGTTTCTCATGGCCATAGTACATATGATATTTATATAACCCTTGTGCAGACCTGGGGTCTATTTGACTCATCTGGAAAGTTTATTGTGTCATAACTTGGGTTTCCTTCCACATATTTGCCTGAAATTTACCAGGATTGTTCCAAATTATGAACAAATTATTTTCTCTATTTTCGTTGAACTATGTGTTCATAAAATAAATACTTTCCTCCTCAAGTCCTCCCGAGTCAATTTGACACGGCCACATTTAGTGGGGCAATAGGTCACACTTTTGATATGCCTTTGCCTAGTAGAGGGCAGAATATGATCTACTGAAATGATGCTACACACACACGCACACACACAAACACTGTTCAAAGCATTGGACATTGCATTTCAGACAGAACAAAAGCTATACATTTGTAAACATTTCACACACACATACACACACACACACACACCCACACGCAGGGCTGATACACCCACACGCTGGCTTGTCTATTGTATCAATGACATCTACAATGTAGTGATGGGAACTATTCACTATTCACTGAGCCACATCTTTCTACAATACATGTAGAAAGTCACAGTGCTGGGAAACGAATCTTGACTTAAAATCAAGACAAATGAAAGTAACTTTTATTTGAGCATTGTTTTTAAACCAAAAATGAACATAACAGCCAACCACAATATAATATTGACAATATGAACACATGTATATTTATAAGTGGGTCGCCACAGCGCACATGTGATGTGTCTTTACATCGTCACAATACACACTATGCACATGACACGATGTACAGAAATACAAACATTTATAGGTAGTAATGAAGAAGGTGCATATGTGGGCATCTACACAGTATATGAGGGACATAGTATCACAGTGTGGTCCCTGCGAATGGTCCCTGCGAACCGCTTTGACACGTTGCACTTACAGTAGCAAACATCTCTGTCCAACAAACCTCAGTTTCTGGTTCTCGCATGTGCTGCTTTCAGCATTTTTGTGCAAAGTGCTCATGAGAATAAAGTTTTTCCCTTATTGGGGTAGTAAGACATTATTGTTGTTACTGGCTGTTCTGAACAGTACTGTATGTGAAGACAAACATGGACTTTCTCTTTAGAAGCTCCTGGACCAGGTTGTAGTTTGTGAACAAATTGTTACAGGTTATGTTGTTCCAATCAAAAGTCATAACAAAACTGCATTTTTGCACCTTATAGATGATGTCAAGACAATATAGGAGAGTGTGAGACGTAAATATGTCTCATAGCCGCAAACAAAAAAGTCCTACAGTATATGACATTTAACCCTACAGTACTCTAACCCTACGACTGGGAGGGTTGCAACTGTGTGATGTTCACCAATTTTATTTTACATGTTGAGGAAGTTTTAAGCAGAAAAAATACTTTTAACTATTTTTTTAATTTTTTAAAAACTTGTAGGTCAATTTGACCTGCAACACACTGTAATGAGAGGGTTAAAGTCTAAACAAGTCCTAGATGCATGTCCTGAAAATATCTTGTCCTCGGTTCAAATCACGCTCTTGGCATACAGTATATTTGTCTTAGTTTTCATTTTGGTAAGTAAAAACGCATCACATTTTTAAGAATGCTTGATGGTAATAAATTATCCAAAATCATTCTTTTTAAATTTAAGCATAATATGTCTGTGAAGATTCTCAGTCATTCAGGTGAAGTTTTCTGAAAGTTGTTCTCAAGGCACATCATTCTCCCAGAAGACAGAACAGTAGAAGGAGGATCGTGAGAACATTGCTGATAACACCCAGCTCAGCTCCCCTAGTAAGCATAACAAAGGGGTGTTATCTCCATCACATCTCACAGACAGATACTGTAGGTCAATCTGCAAACTCTGGTATTCACCTCCTGCAAATCTGAGGATTCTTATTAAAACTGATGTCTCTAATAGTGCAGTGTTGTTACGCTTGGTGATGCCTGTTTTAATATATATATATAATAAAAACTGAATTTAAACCCACAGTGTCACCAAATACAACATCCATCTGTCTGTCTTTAACTCTCCTTCCTACTATCTTTCTGCTGGACAGGTACAGGTGAAAGAGAAACTGCTTCTATGCTCTTAAAAAATGTTGTCTCTGACCTGTAAAGTCAGGGTCAGAAAGTGTTTGTGAGCAAAGCCCCATCTTCTGGTTGTGCCCTGGAATTGCATTACAACAGCTAAAAATGGGGGTGGCTACATTAGAATATTCACATGTCCTTGATTGCCTGTAGAGAGGGGGGCTCATGACAACCGCCTGATAAATGTGTTATGATTGCCTGACTAGCGTCTGTCAGGCGCAGGAAAAGAACAATTTTGAGCATCTGTATATACCGATTAGGAATAAAATTATGACCAATGGCGGGTGAAGTGAATAACACTGATTATCTTATCTTCATGTCACCTGTTAGTGGGCAACAAATTAATTTTGTCCTCAAAGTTGATGTGTTGAAGCAGGAAAAGCAGGCAAGCCTAAGGACTTGAGTGAGTCTGACAACGGCAAATTGTTATGGCTAGATTAATGAGTCAGAGTAACCTCCAAAACTGCAGCTCTCGTGGGGTTTTCCCAGTCTGCATTGGTTAGTATATATCAGAATGGTCCAAGGAAGGGACAGTGGTGAAACAGTGACAGGTTATGGGTGGCCAAGGTTCACTGATGCACTTGAGGAATGTAAGCTGGCTTGTGTGGTCTGATTTAACACTGAGCCACTGTAGTGGAAATTGGTGAAGAATTTTATGCTGGCTCTGATGGTAAGTTGTCAGAATACACAGTGCATCCAAACGTGGCCTCCAATTTCCCCAGATCTCAAACCAATTGAGCATCTGTTGGATGTTATCAACAAAATATTTCAGTCCATGGAGGCCCCACTTCGCCACTCGCTGCAAACATCTTGATGCCAAATACCACAGTACACCTTCAGGGGTCTAGTAGAGTCCATGCCTTGTCAGGGCTGTTTTGGCAGCAAAAAAGGGACCAACACAATATAACAAATGTGGTCATAATGTTATGCCTGATACACACACACACACACACACACACACACACACACACACACACACACACACACACATATATATATATATATATATAGCACATATATATATATATAGCACATATAACCGACAAATGCATTGGGTGCATGTGCAAACTTTTTGCTGCACTAAGGCAATCCAATCCATGCTGATTCAGCTTGGGCTATAGAAATCCCCAAACAGAGGGAAAGTTCATAATTGAAGAATGCAGGATTAAAAACACATGTATGCTTACAGATAACTAAGAGACTCTAAATGAATAAAAATAGCTCTGTGCTTCATTTTTGAAACCTAAAAACTCACAGAGAGCCAGTGAAAGTTTAATTTTGTTTAATTCTAATTCAAAGCTTTTGTTCAATTTCATTGATATCATTTATCAAACTGGAAAATGGAAGCCTAAGACACGTTCACACAAAAGTATTGTTGCAACACCACCATATTGTATCATATTATTTCATATCCAATAAAGATGTAATTTTGTATATTATTACTCTATAAGTTTTTCTTTCTTTCTTTCTTTTTTTTTTTTTGCTTTTTTAGATGTGTATGCTTTTTTTTTTTTTTTTTTTTACACAATTCAGTTTGTTATGTGATGAAGTATTAAGATAATGCAATATAATTATATATGTATTTACCTGTTGGTCAGAAGACTCTGTATTTGAAAGAATGTACTGGAGAAGGCCCAACACTTTATATGCTGCTGGTAAAGCTCTGTATCCATTCAGCATGTAGAGAACCCACAGACCCTGCAGACAACAACCATGAGTAAACAATAATATATTGTGTGACTTTACTGCTTTAAATGTATTTACATTATTGCCAGGACACAGAGAAACTTTTTATTGAACAAAAGACATATTAGAACTATTTTTGTTTTAAAAAAGCAAATATTTAGGGCTGATATTCCAATATCAAGTTAGATGCCCTTATTAAATAATATCACTGTGGAAGTGGAGGCATGGCTAGGTGCAGAACAAGGAGCAAGCTGTAAGGATTATGCAGCTGTGGTTATTTGATAATAATGATGTGCTCTGTGAATGCAGAAGGGGATTTAATGTAGGAAAGGGAGCTGAGCTTAGAGAGCAGAACACACTGTGAACTGGGACTGGGACTGAAGCAGGGCCAGTGACTAGCCATCCCAAAAGTGCCACTGTGGCCATTAATGCCTAGGGCTTGCTGACTATTATTGCATGTTTGGACATCACCAAACCTTTTACTAATCTCATTCAATTAAAAAGAGCACCTGTCCTGTTCCAGTGGATGGAGTCATGCCAATAGGATTTCCTGTGACTTCTCTGTCCCATTTATTTTGTGGACTGTCACATTGGAGAGGGGCTGGGGCCATGTAATCCCAAGTGGTGGAAGAGGAGGAGTGCATCTCCATTATGGATGGAAGTGAAGGAATGGCCAAGTGCTGGTTTGTGAATGAGGTGTAATTGAAGCCCAGGTTTCTTTGACAGTGGCCTTCAGCTCATCTGTATTTTTTGGTCTTTTCTTTATCATTTTCCTCTTTGGTGAGTTTGCTGGCCTGTCAAGCACACCAACACCTTGGTCATTTAACCAACTTCTGGTGCTTTTGTCAGTGTGGGCAGCTGCCAAATACTGCTGAAAAAATTTGATCAGCCGATGGAAGCATGGAGTGCTCTAAAATTATTTGTCACGGGTACAGTGATGTTGGTTTTCAAAAACACAGTGGACCAGTACCAGCAGATGACATTGCACCCCAAATTATCACAGACTGTGGGAACTTAACACTGGACTTCAAGCAACTTGTGCTATGAGCTTCTCCAATCTTACTCCAGACTCTAGGACCTTGGACTCCAAATGAAATACAAAACCTGCTCTCATCTGAAAAGAGGAATTTAGACCATTGGGCAACAGTCCAGTTATTCTTCTATATTAGCCCAGCTAAGATACCTCTGACATTGATGCTAAGATGGAAGCAAATGAGTGTTAAGGGCCTTGCTCAGGGACACAGCAGTGGCAGCTTGGTGAATCTGGGATTTGAACTCATTACCTTCTGATCAGTAGTTCAACACCTTAACCACTAGGCTGCCACATCCTGAAACCTTGAGAGGAATCAGACTTGGAAGGGAATCCATCCTCATATGGGTGACACTGGACAGTAAATAATGTCCTTCCTACAACAGTTTGTAGTTGAGTGAGCTAATGGCTCATTCCAATATAAAAGTTCACCTTCCTGCCGAAGTCTGGATGACAACATTGAAGGCAATTGTTTAGAGCTGATTGGTTGCACGGTTGTATATAGCATTGTCTTAAATAATTGTTATATAGTAGATATTGTTACTGTATATGCCAGCAGTAATAGGGATGTGACTGCCATGTTTATTGGGGAGTGGGTTTTCTTTTGTCCCTGTTAATAGTGAAGTAGATAAGGGAAAGCAGTTGTCTTTTTCTTTGTTTTGTTTTGTAATTCCTAATTCCTAAATTTATAAAGATGGGGAAAAAATGTTTGCAGACTCACTGTAACTTGAGAGAGAGTATACAGAAGAAGATATTCTACAGCTGTAATGCTTGCTCTCCACATTCTCTTCCAAAGAGATGTGCGCAGAGGGTTAGGTGTAAGTGAGCCTTCAGTCTCTTCTTCTGTTAGCATGTCTTGCTCATCAGGAAGCTCTGCCATGCTGCACTTCATCCAATTTCCTGTAAGAAATGTATAGTCAATTATAACAGCTTAACAAATAAACAAAAAATGCATTCTACTTTATTGCTCACAGTATGAAAGTCTTCTTTGTAAATTGATCTAAAGTTCTATGTATATGTGAAACAGTATCATATGAGCTTGTAAGTTGAGTTGGCATGTTTAGTTTTTAACCTTTTAGTTTATAAGCATACTGATTTATTTCAGGACACAAAAGTCAGATAGGAAGCAAGTACAGGTTTATTAGGAAGAGCAGAAAATCCAAATACTTGGTAATGGTACTGTCAAAAAACACACACAGGTCAGGTGAACTACAGACAGCCAAGCCATGAAAATCCCTCCCCTATGCTTGACTGATGGTTTGGAAGCTCCTGAACCCATTGTGGGGCAGGTCTTACAGTACCTTCTGCAGGCCAGCCTCCATCAGCATAAAACTGACCCAGAAGCTGGCCAAGAGCACCACAGAGGAATTACTGGAGCTCCGGCGGTGGCCCCCCGCCACAACAATCCCTCTCCCTGATCCCAGCCGCGACGCTCAATGCAGACTCACTAAACTCAGCGCCGAAGATGACGTGGAGGCGTTCCTGGACATCTTTGAGTGGACCACGGACCAGGAGGGCTGGTTTAAGCGGGACTTTGCCAACGCCCTGGCTCCATTGCTCAGCGGAGATGCCCAACTGGCATATTATGTATGTGCTTGATCCAGACTATGAGACAGTAAAGGAAGAGATTGTTGTCCGCTGTGGTCAATCATCCATGACTGTAACCGTTGATTTTCACTGATGGTGGTATGATCCAACCAGCAACTCCTGTCCAGAGATGGACGAGCTTCTGCGCATTATCAGGTGGTGGTATGCCCAGCTTACTGCCAAGGAGGTCGCTGAGAGAGTGGCCATGGACCGGTTCCTGCGGGCACTACCAGCTGAGGAGTGGAAGGTGGTAGGGCTGAAGGGCCCAGAAAATGCCAAAGACTCCCTGAGCACCCTGGAATGTGCCATGGCCACCCTAGAAATCGGCCAGGAGGCACAAAGAGACTTCCGGCCCAGTCCCCGCCACCCCCAGACCCAACGACAACAAGAGCCTGAACTGGTTGGGGAGAGGAGGAAATTGCATAGCCACACCTTCCATAGCAGCCCATGCCCACCCTCACTGGCAGGACACCCATTAGAGAGGTTTTGGAAGGATACAAAAGGAGGATGACCGGCTGAAGCACTGCGGGGCCAGGTCCTGCAAGTGGAAGGACTGAACACGGATCCCAACCAGCTGCTAACCCTGTCATACTTCGTGGTGAGGAATGGACTTCTTTACTTCCACATAGACAGGAAAGGAGAACCCTGTGACCTACTGGTGGTGCCATGCCAGCATACTCCACTCCTTCTCCATCTAGCCCAGATGCACCCCTTTAGGGGCCATCTCAGACCCAAAAACATGCTGAAGAAGCTGCAGGATCAATTTACGTGGACGTAAATGCAGAGATCCTGCAATTTTGCAGGGCCTGCGCCCCATGCCAGCGGACTTCCCCCTAGAAGCCAGCGTCGGCCCCCTTATTCTCCTTCCTATTATTGGCTTCCCATTCAAGAGGATAGGCATGGATCTCATCAGGCTGCCACAGAAGTCTGCCCGAGGTTACGAATACATCCAGGTGACTATGCCCTGAGGCAGTTCCACTTTGGAAGGCCACCTCCCAGAATATTGCCAGGGAGCTTCTCAGGAGAGACGGGATCCAAAAGGACATCCTCAGCAATCGAGGTACGCCATTCATGTCAAAACTAATTGTGGATCTGTGTCGGCTTCTAAAAAGGTGGTACACCGGAGGACGTCCATCTACCACCCCCAGACAGATGGACTTGTAGATTGATTTAACCAGACCCTGAAGTGGATACTATGAAAGGTGGTAAAAAAGGAAGGGTGGAACTTGGACCTCCTCCTTCCTTACATTATTTTTCGCTGTCTGTGAAACACCCCAGGTGTCCACCGACTTCACGCCATTTGTACTCCTATTCGGACGGCCGATTCAATTGGCCTGCCCAGCCTAGGGAAATTCACCCTGAGAACCAAGTAATGCTACTTGTAAACAGTCCTCGAGAGAGTGGGACCTGTAACTTATTGGTTGCAACAACCAGGTAAGTGCAAATACACTCAATTTATACCACATCAACATTTTTAAAAAATGGATTCTCCCACCAGCTGTGGTGTCTATGTTTGCTTCCCTCCGCACAGATCCACAAGAGCATGCCCTTGTAAGACTGGGAAATGATCTCACACCAGCCCAGCAGCACAACATCACATAGCTCCTGGAACAGTTCGCGGATGTCTTCTCATCCTGTCCAGAATGTACAGTGCTGGTGCACCATGGGATCCAAGACCCCACCTGGGATGGTGGTCCGACAGCAGCCATACAGGGTCCCGGGAGCCCGCCTTCACACTATCGAGGAGGAAGTGGAATGAATGTTGAAGGAAGGGATTATTGAGGAGTCTGCCAGCCCTTGATCCAGCCCCATTGTGGGGGTGCCTAACCCGGACGGGTCCATTCACTTCTGCAACAACTTCCGGAGGCTCAACCAGATCTCGAATTTCGACATCTATTCCCTCCCCCAGTGGACAACCTGGTGGAGCACCTGGGGAAGGCCTGGTTCATTTCCACCCTAGAACCGACAAAGGGCTATTGGCAGGTGGCCTTTGCACTGGAGGCGAAACTGAAGACGGCGTTCAGCATCGCCAACGGCCACTGGCAGTAAGTATCGGGTTCTTCCTTTTGGCATACACGGGGTGCCACCTTCCAGCGCCTCATGGACATCATCCTCCAACCCCTCCATGCTTTTGCTGCCGCCTACCTAGACCACTAGGTAGTTTACTCTTCCACCTGTTCCGACCACCTGTTCCATCTCCCTCCGGGCAGCTGGCCTTACAGCAAATCCCCATAAGTGCCACCTGGGGCTGTCTGAAGCCCAGTAACTGGGATATTGCATCAGTTGGGTGCTAATGAAGCCACAAGAAAAAAGTTCCATGAGAAATGATTTCCATGAGAAAATACCCCCAACCCACTACAAAGAAACAGGTATGGGCCTTTTTTGGCGAGCTATTACAGATGTTTTGTGCCTAATTTCTCCTCTTTAGCTGCCCCCCTCTGCTCTGGATGGCCAAGGCAACACATGTTGCTGGATTACAAGGGAAATATTCTGATGTGTTTTTTCTCCTGTACCCAGTTGCATGGACTTCATCCAACAGCACACTGACACACCTCCTAGATTGGTTGTATGCATTGGCCTATACTGGTTACCTGACCAAAAAAAAATGTGGACATGGAAGTAATAAGATCTTGGTTTCAGCCTTTTTTGTGTAGATGACAATGGACTTCAGTGTATATCGTATGGCACATCGATGAACTGCTCAAGTAGTTAGCTATTGCTAGCGTTTATTCGAAACTGGACTGAATAACCTGGAATGGAGATTTTCACTCAGACATTTAAAAAATACTCTGCCAACACAATGTATATGCACTGGTTAAATTGGCAAGACACAGACACACACACATGCACACACCGCAGAGTTTGAACTTGACTTTGATGGAGCAATACCTGCAATTCCAGGACTGACCTTTCTCTTGATGACCATCCAAATAACCCAGTTCACCAAAACGTTCTATGCCCCCGATCCCTCCAGATCTACTTCTTTCCCTCCATATATATATATACTGTATATATAAAGTTTTACAACACAAATATGACTTCAGACTAAAAACTAAACACTTCCCTGCTAAAAAAAACAGCATTGCTGGTCCAGCATAAGGTATGTTTTGCATGCTGGGACCAGCTTGGGATGGTGGTATGCTCTTCCAGCATCAGGTGCTGGTTGCTGGTATGCTGGCCAACCAGCATGGGATGCTGGTATGCTGGTACAGCATTAGGTGCTGGTTGCTGGTGTGCTGGCCGACCAGCCTGGGATGCTGGTGTGCTGGCCGAACAGCCTGGGATACTGGTATTTGGGCCGAACAGCCTGGGATGCTGGTGTGCTGGTCAACATACAGTATGTTGTCTTATGTTGGATGCTAGTATAATCCCAGCAAGACCACAACAAAACCCATTTGTTACATATCACATTTCTTAGTGCATATTCATAGTTAAATAAAGACCAAGACAATTTTCTAGAGAATTGCAATTCACATTTTAATAAAGAAAAACATTCTGGATATTCCTATCATTTACATTCCTGCTGAAAAATCCAGCATAAACCAGCATGGAATTCATGCTGGTCCAGGTTGTTTTTTACTGGTTCATGCTGGTATAGTGCTGGTATAATGTTGGTCAGTGCTGGTATAGTGCTGGTATAGATGGTTGGCCAGCATAGTCATGGTGTTATCAAGCAAAACGGGGCAGGTGTAGCCGGTTAACTACATTTACCTTTGTGAACCTAGTTGCTTTAAAGGTTGCATAGCAACTCTGCTGTTGGGTAATATCTCTTCACATTACCGCTTTACTAAAAAAAAAAACTTAACTACTTCTTAATTGAGACAAATGGAATATATATATATATATATATATATATATATATATATATATATATATATATATATATATATATATATATATATATATATATACACACAGTATCTTCTAGCATCTTTCAAAAATCATCATTCTGTATGATTTATATGCTGCTTCCTTCATGGAGCCCAGGAAGTCAACATTTGTTGGTATGACTATATTTAATTTGTGGAGACACTTTAATCCCTAACGAACAATTTTTAAATGTTTTTATTCTTTGTTATTCAAAGCTTTTTGAGCTTTGTTATTTCAGTTCTTTATTCAAAAGAGGGATCAAAAGAAATAACACAGTTATAATTAAATATATTCTAATATATTGTGTTTTAATCTTATATTAATGTGTTACATAGAAACATACACAAGCAAAAATAAAGGTTGTTCCCATAAAGTTCATTCCAGAAAGATCATACTGGTTAAACAGCTACACCAGCCCCGTTTTGCTTGATAACACCATGACTATGCTGGCCACCCAGCTATACCACACTATACCAGCACTGACCATCATTATACCAGCATGAACCAGTAAAAACCAGCCTGTACCAGCATGGAATTCATGCTGGTTTATGCTGGATTTTTCAGCAGGGTTACTACTGTACAAAGCATAACTTTCAGTAGCAGATGGCTCTGTCCTCTGCTGTAGCCATTACTATTCAAGATTTAAAAAAAAGAGCTTGCACCATTTGCTCAACCACAAATCTGCTCAGGTGTTTTGTTTCAAAATTTATCAGTGCTGTATAGTTAGATAGTATTACTTTATAATCAATGCAAATTTAATTTCACTGAAGACTTCAGCAAAACTTTAGATTTGTATGCCTATATTGATCAAAAGTTACAGAAAATGTATTGGTACCTCAAGTTGTGAAGTGGGAGAGTGCAAATTTTACAGCAGGGGCAAAGCTTTTTCAAAGTCCTGCAGTTATTAAACAGGCTTCCAATTAGTGTTTGGGATTCAGACACAGTCTCCATGTTTAAGTCTAGTCTGTAAACACAATTGTTTAGTCAAGCATTTTGTGTTTCTTCTTCGAGATTCATGAAGATTTGTATTTAAATACATTTTCATATGTAAAACAGCAGATCTGGATGGTTTATTATCATAGAGCATAGGCTTTGTGCCTCAGGAAGCACTCATGCCTGTGTCACCTCTTGGCTCTCCCTATTATTTATGCTGTCATAGCTAGTTTTGCCAGAGTCTGTTGTCATTAACCAATAAATGAACACAAGCATACAAAATATGAGCCCAAGATGGCACTCCTCTGTGTACATCATAGACCTCACTCGTTTTTGTATGTCATGTTAGATCAACTGTATAAGAAAACTTTAAGTATGACCACGAGACATTAATACAAATAAAACAGTAATCAGAAGATACCTTTTGACCTTAGTGTGATTCACTTTGCATTGTTGGTTCAACATCAGACCTTGCACCAATAGGGACTTTCCTCCCTCATATAGAAATCCACAGACAAACCCATAAAATCTGAAGGCTGCATGGATTTTAGAACCAGGCATTATACTGAGGAGCAAGCTTTCTTCGTAAAATTCCTGGTGTAGTAAGGTTAGGTTATTTCTAAGTCCTGCTCTGAGGATGTGAAATACTTTACCTTAATGTGCAGACTGTTTTATGAATGAATTATTGTGAGTGTTGTGTCAATCCTACCTTCTACTAAGGAGGAGGCTACACTAAAAGCACTGCACAATATGATCAATGAGCATGAAAACACATATCCTGTTGCTGCTTCCATCATCCTGGGAGATTTTCATCACAAGTTTTGACTTTTTTTTACCAGAGGAATCTCTGAATCACGGTTGCGGTAACATCAGAAATGCATACACAGCTGAACCCAAACCCCACTTAATGATGGATTTGCAAGCCTGCTAAAGCCAAAATACTACATGAGGCTGAAGGCTAACCCAGTCACAATAAAAACTGTTAATACTTGGGAAAAAGACTGCAGCTTTCAGGCTGTAGAAAGCAAATTGTCTGTCAGTATTTTCTGATAACAGGCTGCATTCATATTGCCATCAATTTTTGCTAACCTCCATGCTTTACAGTGGGGATGCTGTACTTTTCAGCATAGGCCTTGTTGGCTCCTCTCCAGCATTTTTAATCTTTGGAGCTATAAAGTTCAATTTTGGTCTCATTACTCCAAAGGACTCTGCTCTAGAAGCTCTGAGGCTTGTCTAGATGCTGTCTGGCATACTAAAGGTGGGCCTTTTTGTGGCATGGGCACAGTAAGGGCTTTCTCCTGGCAACTCAACCATGCAGGTCATTTGTGTTCAAGTACCTCCTTATTCTACCACAACACCATTTTTTTTCTAAGAACAGCCTGTATTTCTCTGAAAAATGTCTATGGGTTTATCTTTTCTTCTGGCAGAAGTGGGTGAATTCTTTCTTGGTCTACCTGACTGTGGGTTAGTATCAACAGAGCCTCTTATTTTCCACCTCTTAATCGGAGTTTGAACAGTACTGGCTGGCATGTTCAAGTGTTGAGATCATTTTTCTGCTTTATAAAGTTCAACTTCTGCTTTATAAAATTCAACGTTCAACAGGTCCATTGGCAGTTTCCAGAATCTAAGGATTCTAAGGAAATACCAAAGTTAAATATAGATATGCACAGGAAACTCAGGACAATAGATGATGCTTACACATCAGGGGATAAGGAGGAGTATAAGAGGCCAAAAAGCTGGTGGTAAAGATAATGGATCCTGGGGTCCAAACCCCCACCTCCATCTGGATCTTGGACTTTCAGACTGACAGACCACAGGTGAAGAGGTGGGAGGCTCTGCTCTGTTGTGCTCAAAGTAACACCACACTTCAGTTGCCTCATAGCAGAACTTTTCACCCTGAACACCTAAGACTGTGTCTCCAACCAGGACAACACTGTCATCATCACCTACAGTATGCAGATGACATATCCATCCTGGGCCTCATCAGGGTACAGGGAACTGATTGACAAGTTTCTTGTCTATGGAGAGAAAAATGACCTCCTCCTCAACATAGACAAGAATAAGGAAAAAAAAACATTTTGTCATCAAGGCTACTGAGGTGGAAAGCGTGACAACAACCCTGAGCTGAGCCAAAAACAATGCTGCTAGTTCACCACCCTCTTGTCTAAGTTTATAAGCGAGAGCATCCATACACATGGCATCACTGTATGATTTTGGAACAACATCCAGGCATAGAAGTCATTCCAAAGAGTCATCAAAATACAGAGACCTGCTTTATAAGCAGTGTACATATATATTTATTTTATATTATACTGTACTTCATTAGATCATTTCTGTACTTTTTATATTGTGTGTCCAGCATTACAAATCTCATTTTTATTATTATTTGTTTTCAATATTACTATTTGTCTTAGTCTTTAACTTGTTTATTGCTGACTGTAGCAGTGGCATATGCCCTCTGATATGCCCTCTGTTATGCTAAAACCAGCATACAGACCATTCGTCAAATGCTCTAAACCGGTTCCAAAGCAGGTGAAATCCTGGCCAGCAGAAGCCACCTCTGCTCTTTAGGACTGCTTTGAATGCACTGACTGGAACATCTTCAGGGGGGCTGCAACCAACGGCAATTCCGTCTACTTGGAGGATTACATAGCATCGGTGATCAGCTACATTGGCAAGTGCATTGATGATGTGACTGTTTCCAATACTATCACCACACACTCCAAACAAAAGCCATGGATAATTGCTAAAATGTGTGTGCTGCTAGAGACCAGAGACAAGAGACCTGGCCTTCCGAGCAGGGGAAAGGGCAGCCCTAAGAACAGCAAAGGCCAAACTGTCCTGAGCCATCAGAGAAGCAAAGCACGCACATGCCCAAGCCAGGTAATAAAATGCTGCTAGGAGATTCCAGCCACAGCCACTTGAAGGACAGTAGAGACACCCAGGACATGTGGCTGTGCATACAGACAATCACGGATGTCAGAGCAAAAACATTCCTGGCCATTAGGTTTCCATATCAAACTGAAGGAAGTTTAGTTATTTAATGCACAATGATGTGAAACATAGTGATGAGCTCTGCATTTCTTTAAAACCTTTTGCCATGATTGTGACTTGTCATGAGCTTTACATTGCAAAATATTTTTTATCTAGAAAATCCAAATGGCTAGAAAAACAAAACAATTTTGTAAGTTTGAAAGATACATGTCAAGTTTTCATAATTCAAAGACAAATTTTATTATAAAAAATAAATGTTTAGTACACAGTAATAAGAATTTGGAATAATACATAATTTGTGAAATTTATTGTTTAATAAAGGTAAACCAGGATACCCCATATCAGGTTGCAACCAATTAGTTTGGGAAACCCTGGCCTCAAATTTGCCATGCTTTTTGCAGATTTGCCATGCCATGCAGATTGCTTTTGAAGTGTCCACAGGAATACCCTAAAGACTTCTGTGGATGGTCATATTTGAATAGGATAAATATTGAGGTTAATAAAAACTTGCTATCCTTAAGTCATATTCATTATTAAGTTGATAACTTCACTTGAATGCTATAGACAAAGTTAGAAAGTGAATTAAAAAAAATACTATTGTGCTTATACTGAGTGTCCTATTATTATTTCAATTCAATTCAATTTATTTGTATAGCGCTTTTAACAATTTCCATTGTCTCAAAGCAGCTTTACAGTAGTATGGAAACAGAAGAGAGAAAAAGAAATTAAGAAGAAGAAGAAGAAGTAGAAGAAGAAAAAATAAGAATAAAAATAAATAAATGAATATATACAATTAAAGTTTGAAATTAATTAAAAAAAGATAAACTTAAAATTTCAAATACTATATATCTATCCATATCTCTAATGAGCAAGCCTGAGGTGATGGCGGCAAGGAAAAACCCCCCGAAATGATATGAGGAAGAAACCTTGAGAGGAACCAGGCTCAGAAGAGAACCCATCCTCATTTCAGTGACACTCTACAGTAAATAGAGTAAATGTAAATAATGTCCTTTCTTCTGGGAGACTAATGGGTCATCGTAAACTCTGAGTTCAGCACAGACCTGACTACTGATGAAGACCAGGCCATAAGGCTGACTGACACAACATTGGTTCAAAAGAAGTCATGACAGTCTCCGGGCAGCTTCATCCACAACAATCCCATGAGACACTGGCAATACAAATCAATCCCTGGCAAAGTGACCACCAGGCGATGAGACTCTAGCCAGCGTTAAAACATCAGGATTGACAAAGTAGCTCCTTAAGACGCTACACAAATACACAAAGTACTGTTTAACTTTATAATATACAGTATTGAAAGAATGGAAGTAATGACTCAATTACAGTGTCGATATCCAGTGTCAACCAGAAGAGGATTGCTTCCCTGATACATCTCAAAGCATCTAGAGATTTTCTCGTCACTTGTCAAGTCTGCCTTGATCAAAACAATTTTAAATCTAACTCCATATGTGTATTGAGTAAACCTGTATGATATTGTGTTTTGTGTTTTTTTTTCGTCTAGTCTGTTTTGTTTGCCTAGTGTTAACTATGACAGTGCATTTGAGCATGGGTTTGAATTTTGACTGAACTTGTTGAATTTTTGGATTGTTTACTTCTCTTTTTTGCATCAGTTAAACATTGAAGACTGTATTTACTCAATATGAGATTAGATTCAACTTTTTTGTCATAGTGCAAAGTGCAATGTACAAAGCCAATAAAATGCATCTAACCAGAAATGCATATGTTTCATATTTACAATAAATTACAAATCTACAGGGAAATGGATGTACAAGAGGTGCAGAATGTATTATACACAGTGATATAGTGGTTTATTTCAGTGGTGAAGACATGTTAAGAATATAATAAGCTGAATAGGATACACATGTAAATATACACGCATATACAAAATTGTTGGTACTCTTCCATTAAAGAAAGAAAAATCCACAATGGTCACTGAAATAACTTGAAAATGAAATAGTAATACTAAATAAAAATATATTGAAAATTAAATAATGAAAATCAGACATTGCTATTGAATTGTGGTTCAAACATTAAAAAAACAATGCAAGTGTCCTGGACAAAAATTATGGTACCCTTTTAAAGGCAATCACTGCAAGCAAACGATTTCTGTAACTCTTAATGAGACTTCTGCTTCAGGTATTTTGCTCCAGCGGTCAACGTTTGAAGGGTACCTTCTCCAGACTGCGTATTTCATTTCTTTCTGACACCTGACAGCACATTTCTTTCCAGAATTCCTTTATAGTCTTTAGATTTCATTGTACCCAGCAAAGCAGCCCCAGAACATATCCAAAACTCCTCCATGTTTCACAGTAGATACAGTGTTATTTTCTTTGAATGCTTTATTTTTGTGTGTCCAGTGGACCTAAAAGTACTGAATAATATGCTGCTAGGAGACTTTCTTATAGTCTTTACCTTTAACATACTTGTATATAATTTTCCTTCTAATCTTTTGAGACAACTCTTGCCTTAGCTTTCTGTGGTCTATGTTCAGTGTGGTGCACCCGATAATACCGGACATCACAGTGACCTCCTTTCACCCTTTACATAGGCAGACTGACTGATTAAATTTTTAAAAACACCTGTGATACTAATTACATGACATATTTTCAATCTATTGAAGGGGTACCATCATTTTTGTCCATTGGGTTTGGCATTATTTAGTTCCTTGATCAGAACCATACCTGCACCAAAAATTTATCTTTTTCGACAAATGGTGTTTTACCCATTAAATAAAAATTATGCATTTTTTATTATCAGCATTTGTATATCAAAACATAAATTGGTTAAATAATAAGTTATAACACAACAAAACTCTGATATTCAAATATTATCAGTTTCTTTAATATTTTGATTAGACTTTCTTCCAAACCTGTAATGCTGAGTTTTCTGAAACAGATGTTAAGACATTTGTGTTCTGCTCTATTACAGTGATGAGAGGGATAACAAATAGATAAAAACATTGAATACTCATCTTTTCCCTCATATCTCTTGTAGCACCACTTCTCCTTTGTCAGAGTCTTTCTCATTATCACACTAATGAATATTACATTTTGCATAATCTATTCATACTGCAGCTGGAGGCTCTTCAGTATTTTCAGCTCTACCATAGAAAAGATGACCTACACAAAAAGCTGTCTCTTAGGAAATACACAATAAATAATGTCCAGGCTGTCTTTCATCCAAACCTCACAAAATCAGCTTAATCTTCTCTTTCAATTTTGACACTTGTTTTATTCTATTAAATGCAATCAAAGGTGAAACTATTACATTAATATAACAGTTTCTTTAGATTCAACACAATTCAATTTATGTGTATAGCACTTTTAACAATTCACATTGCCTCAAAGCAGCTTAACAGAAGTATAGAAACATAAAAAATAAAGTAAAATAAAAATAATGTTTAAAATTAAGTTACTAAGCCGAGGTAGTTCGGATAAGCGGAAGAAAATGAATGAATTAATTAAGTTACTATTTATCGCTAACATCTATCCCTAATAAGCAAGCCGAAGGCAATGGTGGCATAGAAAACTCCCTGAGATTATATTATATCTTGACAGTGATTTAAAATTCCGAGCCCTGTTAGTAACGCTGTAGATTATATTAGTCATAATAATTGTTTGTTTTTACTGGTACCAGATTATTGATGCGGTGATGTGAGAGGCGTATAGGAAAAAAGGATTACTCAAGTATTGTGGCAAGCTGAGTACAGTACAGTATAGTCCAGAAGTCTTGGAGCAGTGTACTCAATACCATGGGGTAATGGCAGATGTGGGATTTAAGCCATTCTTTTTTTTCCACAGAAGATTGAGTATTATGACCAAGGAAAGTGAAAAGCTGCTTGCATCTTTGGATGAGGTTAAAAGGTCTATACTTTTTTTCCCATACAGATTGTATCATGAGATGGCCTGCAGACCATTTCCATTTTCCAATTTCCATTATAACACCGGATTCTTTTGGGCCCTCTAAAGATTCAAGGATGATTTATTGTTCACTTTTAAAGTTTTAGTCAAGTTGATATTTGTATGCTCCTATTGTCTGTGTTGTTGCATTTGTTGTTGCATCTCGGGCAAATCCTTTATTTAGCTGTATTTTTTTAAATGCACATCATTCTTACTCTTGGATTGAATATTTCATTTTGTATAATGCTAGAAATCCCAGAGTTCAATCCTGTACATATCAAAGTATTATCATTTCCAATCATGCTCCTCTTATTCTTGACCTGACTTTCTCAAATTTGCCCTCCTCTAAGACATAGGTCACTAACAGGTGGACCACGGTCCGGGTACGTACCCAGAAGCTGTCCAACCCGGACCCGGACCTACAGCCAAAACAAAAGCTTATGATTTAAAACTTCACGAAGCGCTTCTATTTTAAGCGGCACAGCTTTTGCAGTCTTTACGGTAAAGGTAGTGGAAACGCACAGACCAATCAAGTCTGTGCGTTTGCAGTCTTTACGGTAAAGGTAGTGGAAACTTTTTGGACTCCGTTATAATTTATGAGAAGCATATCCGCGACCTAGAGGTGAAGCAGGCCGAGCTGCGGGAGTGGAAAGCCATGCTGGAAGCTCCCCGGTCGGTCGCTCACCTGTCTCAGGTAAACTCCCGGCGTGTAATTACTACTCCCTCCACCTCTACTCCATGTGCTTCTCTGTCCAGGCCCAGCGCACCCAGGAAGTGGCCTGGCCAGGTGCTGTTCACTCCGGGGCCAGGGCACTGCGGGTCCTGGATGCTGCAGCGGAGGACGTGTGCCAGGCCCCGGTCGAGGACCTCTCAAAGGTCTTCGAGATCCCCACTCAAAACTGCTTCGTCCCCCTTCGTGAGACGGTCCGTGACACTGTGATCATTGGAGACTCCATCGTCCGCCACGTCCGTACCGAAAGGTAAGACTCGGACTCACTGTTTACATGGTGCTCGTGTTCTTGATGTCGCTGCACAGGTACCTAGGGTCGTGAGCAGAAACATCGGAGCTGTGGTTCTTCATGCAGGCTCAAACGACACCAGCCTGAGGCAGTCAGAGATCCTGAAGAGGAACTTCAACACCCTGGTGGAGACGGTTCGCACCACAGCGCCCACAGCGAGGATCATCGTGTCCGGACCGTTTAAAACGTACCAGCAAGGAATTGAAAGGTTCAGTAGACTTTTCGCTTTAAATGAATGGCTTTAGTCATGGTCTGCACCCCAGCAGAGTTGGAGCGGAGATCATCTCGGACCACATCTCCAGGGCGCTGCACACCTTCTGACTGGTAAACGCTTAAAATTTAAATTGCCATCCTTCACCTCAACATAGTACAGATTTAATTCTTTTGAAGTGCTTGTCCTTAATGTTACACTATCGCACATGCACATGAATGATGATGTCTCTTGCTCTAGCAACCGTGTACAGACCCCCAGGGCCCTACACCGATTTTCTTAGAGAATTCACAGACTTTCTTTCAGACCTATTGGTAAACTTTGATAAAGCATTAATTGTAGGAGACTTTAACATTCATGTTGATGACACAAACGATGCTGTAGGACTCACATTTTTGGACTTACTAAACTCACTTGGGCTTAAACAAAACATCACTAAAGCAACTCATCGTCGTAATCATACACTAGATTTAATAATTTCACACAGAATAGATGCCACTGATATAGATTTCATTCCTCAAAGTGATGACATCACAGACCATTACCTCATAATGTACACACTACCTGTAGAACAGACTAACTGTGTCTCACCACGTTATCGACTCAGTAGAACTATTATTCGACAACTAAAGACAGATTCACAAATAACCTGCCTGACCTGTCTCAACTTCTCACTATACCCTTAAACACAAATGACCTAGATGTTATGACTAACAGTATAGGCGCTATATTCACTCGCACATTAGACACTGTTGCCCCAATCCGATTACAGAAGGTTAGAGATAAAACGCTTGCATCATGGTATAATAGTCATACTCGCACCCTCAAGAGAGAGACCCGTAACCTCGAGCAAAAGTGGAGAAAAACTAATTTAGAGGTTTTTAGAATTGCGTATAAGGACAGTATGTCCAGCTATAGACAGGCTCTAAAAGCTGCCAGGGCTGACCACCTAAGCAAACTCATAGGAAATAACCAGAACCCTAGGTTTTTTTTTAATACAGTGGCTGGATTAACAAAAAAAACAGAAATCTGAACACACTATTCCATCACAGTTCAGTAGTGAGGATTTTATGATTCTTCACTGATAAAATCGAAAATATCAGGATTAAAATAGGTGACGCTCAACATATGAGAGCAACTAGTGACCCAGTCTCACTTAAGGTTCTAGACACACAACTACAGTGCTTTGCAAGTACAGGACAGGAAGAGTTAGATAAACTTATTACTACAGCTAAATCAACAACTTGTTCTCTAGACCCCATTCCAACTAAATTACTGAAAGAAGTGTTACATAAAGCTGGTGAGCCTCTTCTTAATATTATTAACTCCTCGTTATCTTTAGGTTACGTCCCTAAGTCTTACAAGTTGGCAGTCATTAGGCCACTCATCAAAAAACCTAACTTAAATCCAAATGAACTATCAAATTCAGAATCAGAATCAGCTTTATTGTCAGGCATGTTTTCACATGCGAGGAATTTGTTTTAGTGACATAATCTCCACAGTGTAACAGAATGGCATATGTAGTATAGATGAAATTGTAAACATTTACAGGTGTGAAATGTGCAGTTTAAATAAACATATGAAATATACATATGCAAATAAGTATACAATATATACAATTTGTATGTACACATGCAGTTTTGAAATGTGCAGTTGAAGTAAAAATAAACATTCAGACAATATGTATGCATGTATGTACAGAGTGCAAGTATGAAATGTGCAATTGAGGTATACATAGAGCAAATATTATGTGTTGTGTGTTCATCAGGTGGTTTGCTTGAGGGAAGAAACTGTTCCTATGTCTGGTCATTCTGGAGCTCAGGGCTCTGTAGCGCCGACCAGATGGCAACAGTTCAAAGAGTGACCTATTTCACACCTTCTGTTTATGTCAAAAATACTTGAAAAAAATGACTTGTTCTTAGCTTCAGACCAAGACTGTATGTCACTATTAGTTCTACTTGACCTTCGTGCTGCATTCGACACTATAGATCACAACATTCTTCTAGATCGCTTAAAAAATTACACAGGTGTTCATGGACAGGTTGGTTTAGATCCTACCTATCTGACCGATACCATTTTGTAGAATTAAATGGTGAATCCTCCAGTTTATTACCAGTTAATCATGGGGTCCCTCAAGGATCAGTTCTAGGACCTCTGCTTTTCTCGATATACATGCTTCCATTAGGGAACATCATTAGAAGACATGGGATTAGTTTCCACTGCTATGCTGACGATACACAGTTATATATCGCATCAAAACCAGATGAAATAGCCAAAGTGTCCAAATTAACTCAATGCCTTTGAGAGATAAAAGACTGGATGAGCTGTAATTTTCTGTTGTTAAACTCTGATAAGACAGAAATACTACTTATAGGTCCAAAAACCAGTACACAGAAACTCTCACAATTTAAATTCCATTTAGAGGGATGTACTGTTACTAGTAGCTTGACAGTGAAAAACCTGGGTGTTATATTAGACAGCAACTTGTCTTTTGAAAATCATATCGCCCATACCACAAAAAACAGCCTTCTTTCACATTAGAAATATTGCCAAGCTGAGAAACATCCAGTTTGTATCTGATGCTAAGAAGCTAGTTCATGAATTCATGACCTCTAGACTGGACTATTGTAATGCGTTACTAGGTGGTTGTCCTGCATCTTTAATAAATAGTCTTCAGTTAGTCCAAAATGCAGCTGCCGGAGTTCTCACTAGGACAAGAAAATATGATCATATAACCCCAATTTTATCATCTCTACACTGGCTACCTGTTAAGTTTAGAATTGATTACAAACTGCTGCTACTTACGTACAAGGCTCTTAATGGTTTAACTCCCATGTATCTAACTAGTCTTCTAACATACAATCCTTCACGCTCTCTGAGATCACAAAACTCAGGACTTCTGGTAGTTCTGAGAATATCCAAGTCTACTAAAGGTGGTACAGTGTTTTCTTATTTAGCTCCCAAACTTTGGAATAGTCTTCCTGATGATGTTTGGGGCTCAGACACACTTTCCCAGTTCAAAAACAGATTAAAAACTTATCTCTTTACTCAGGCATACACACACACACACATAATACATTCCATAAAATTATGCACCATTACATTAGACTTGCACATTTTTATGAACAGCAGATATGTTAATCCCTCTACACTGCTTTTCTCTTTCTACCCATCCCGAGGCATCCAGACATTGCACCAGCTCCGATCGTCTTCCGTGCGATGAAGATTTTGGACCTCCACTTAGATGAGGCTGACTCTATGCAAATCCTGAGACATCTACAGATCTACCAGCTCCAGATGGACTCTATGATACTAAGAAGAGATCTGAACTCCATGTGATCCTTACACCAATTCAACATTTGTTTGACTGTATATTTGTAATCACACCCTCTAGTGTCACCCATATGAGGATGGGTTCCCCTTTGAGTCTGGTTCCTTTAAGGTTTCTTCCTTACCAATTTAAGGGAGTTTTTCCTTGCCACTGCTGCCTGAGTCACCTCAGACTTGCTCATTGAGGATAAATACATAAACATACATACATACATACATACATACATACATACATACATACATACATACATGCACACTGTGAAATATATATATCTTGAATTTGTACTCTAATTCTCTAAATAACTCCTTATGTTTACCTTCCGTTCTATGTTTATGTTCTGTAAAGCTGCCTTGAGACAATGTCCATTGTAAAAAGCGCTATACAAGTAAACTTGAAATGAATTGAAACTGGCACGTTAATACTTTACTCTTGGCAAATGAGAATGTTGTCTCCTTTGCAACCGACCAGATTTCTTTTTCCTAAGTGTCAATAAATCAGCAGATGTTTCAGGCTCAGTAGTGTGGGAAACTCTTAAAGCATATATAAGAGGCCAAATTATTTCCTCTACCAGCACTAAAAGAAAGCATTCCAAAGAAAAGTAAATATCTCCTGCTGATGAGATTTCTAAGCTGAATGAAAAATATGATAGGTCTCCCACACCGGACCTGTATAAGAGATGTCTTAAACTGAAGTCAGATTAACTTAAAACCAATGAGATAAAGGGTCTGCTGTGGAGAACCAGGAGTGTTTTTTATTTATTTATTTTTTTTATGAAAATCGGGAGAAATTGAAAAAGGGTTGGCTAAACAGTTGCATTAATTCCAGGAAAAAACAAATAATAATGGACTTCATTTAGATAATGGGGTGGTCACAACTGATCAAAGTATTGTTAATGATAAGTTTAGGGACCTTTACTCTACTTTGTATGTTTCTGTCTCCTCTCTATATGGGAATTTTTCATTTTAAGTCGATTAAATGTCCCCACCTTATTGTCTGATGTTAAACTTTTTGAAAGAACCAGTTTCATAAGCGGAGGTGACAGCTGCCATTGTTTCCCTATAATCTGGTTAGTCCCCAGGACCTGACGGATTTATTCTCAGCATCAGTCCATTCCAGAATGTGTTATCTCTTTAAACCCTGAAAAGGCTTTTGACAGAATTTTGTTGTTGTCTTTTTTTAGTTTTGGAAAAATTTGTAAACTTTCTTTCTTGGATTAAGTTATTTTATAGTGCTCCTTCCTTTGTAGTCCTGACCAATGGTCTGTATTCCCAAACTTTAACTTGCATCGCGGAACCCAACATGGTTGTCCGTTAAACCCATTATTATTTGCACTAGCTATTGAGCCTTTAGCTATTGCTTTACGTGAGAGTCAGCAGAGTACTGGAATTACACATTTTGTGACCATACATAAAGTAACTCTATATGCAGAGGGTCTTTTTAGCATTTTACCTCTAACCCACAGACTTATTTACCCACAGCTCTAAAACTTCTGGAGAATTTTGGTCAGCTTACAGTACTGATTACAGGCCTAATCTGCACAAGAGTGAATTTTGTTCGATTAATAAGGTGTATACACAATTAGAGTAATCCAACAAACCATTAAAGCTAGTTAAAAATAAATGTGATTATCTTGGTGTCTGTATCACTCACCATCATAAACATCTTTTTAAACATAATTTTGGCATGCTTCTTGAACAGACTAAGAAAGATCTTTCTAAATGGTCCCTTTAAAGATTTCTCTTATCGGATGCATCAATTCCATTAAGGTGGTTCTCTGTCATTTTATATATCTTTAGACTCTGTTATCTCTAATTACTATTATCTGGAGTGGTAAGCATCCCCATTTACATACAGTACTCCTTCAGAGGTCTAGTTGAGTTGTTTTAGCAGTGGTTTTAACAGTCTGATGCTTAAAAAAAAAAAAAAAAAAAAAAAAAAAACAGATATTGTGAAGCAATTGTGACAATTTTTCAGACTTGGCTGCAAATGGCAAGTCTGGCAGACATTTAAATAATCTTGGATGTGAAGGTGATGGATGATATCTATCTGTGGAGTTCCTGCCATTACTTATAGTCAGTCCTTCTACTTATAGTCTGTCATTTGCACAGAGCAAAAATGTAACAGTCCATTAGGTGAGTAAGTGCACAAGGGCAAGAGCACAAGGATAATGCAAAAATTCAATAGCATAGTCTAAAGAATACGTGTTGGCACAAAAAAACCCCAGAACATTAAAAAGTAATAGAATATCCAAAAATGTTGGAGCACAGATGACAGCACAAAAAGAATCCAAAAAAGAGAAAGGATCGAACTGGGAATAGACAGCAATAATGCTAAGTAACATCATGGGTTTATATGGGAGCATAAATCAAAGACAGAACAACAAACAGCTTAAAACAACCATGAAACAAGAAGCACATAGAAAATTACATGAAATGGGTGGAGACAAGACAAGAATAAAAAACAAAGATGTTACTTGTACTTAAATGAATAATGAAAGTCAGCAATATGACCCCTTGTATCCTTAAATTCATCTACAGCTTTCTTTATATCCAAACATATCTACTGAGCATCAGATATTTTACCACAGAGTATGATCAAGTTAGGGAATCGAAGGTTATCACAATATGCTCTGTTCCAACTCTCCTACATGGAAGTCTAAATAGTTTAGGATTCAAAATATGGCTAATTGGTGCTTGAATTGTTTGCCACAAGTTTTTGTGCTTGTTTCGGAATTTAAATTATACTATTTTCTCTTTAGATATAATTTTGTTACCTTGTTGTTTTTTAAATTCTTTTACTTTTTTTCGCAGTTAATGTTATTCCTCTTCTTCAGGAGATGCTTGTTTGTTTCATGGTTTCAAACAGCTAGCAGAGGAAATGCTCTTCTGAACTTTTTAATATTCCGATCTAATTCAAATCAAAAATACATAATCATTAAGTATGTCAAACTTTCACCTTGTCCAGTGTGTGACCTCCAGCATGTTTAGTAATTCTTTCTCCGCCATTAGCGTTAATTTTACTTGTGATAAGTGTATTTCAGTTAGCTCTCTGACAGAGAAGATCTTAGCTTTATAGGTGCACATCCAGACACTAGATAGGGATAGCAATAGTAGTGTGGTTTCTGTAGGGTAAAATCTGGATGCATTAGGCAGAGTTACTAACCCTCCAACTCTGGCATTAGAGCCCTCACAGAGGGGCAAATAGGTGACGACTTTGCGGGCACAGTCGCAAACCCAAAGCTAACGCTAAGGCTTGTCCATGGGAGCACCACTCCTCTCCGCTTCACATGTCTAGCAGGTTTGCCCTCAAAGAGGGGCGAATGGGTGATGACTTGGCGGGCACAGTCGCAAACCCAAATCTAACGCTAAGGTTTGCCCATAGGAGCACCATTTCTCTCCGCTTTACATGTCAAACATGTTTGCACTCCTTAGTAAAGCACCCACTGAGAAACCTAAAAGAGCCCTGGTTGGAGGAGACTCCATCTTAAGGCATGTTAAATTAGCTAGGCCTTTAGGGGCTCCAGCAGCACTGGTTAGGTATATTCCGGGAGCCAGGTCACCAGACATAGCAGGTAATCTTAGGGTCTTAGGCCAGCATAGGTAATCAAAAGTAGTTTTCCACGTAGAAGATAACGATATAAGCAGTAGTCAGTCAGAGAATACTAATAGTAATATTATAGAGGTGTGCAAATTAGCAAAAATGATGTCTTCTTAGATACTTCTTAGATAATTGGAGCACTTTTGTGGGCAAGGCTGGCCTGTGCCTTTCCCACTCGAAAAGGTGCTGCTTTTATTTCTTGCAGCATAAAACATTGTTTAAGAAAAGGCCTAGTTAATCAGTGATAATCTGGAGCTATGGCCCGGGAGCAGACAAGCAGGCTAATCTGACCATCTGCTAGCTGCATTGAGTCATCACCCAGTTTTCACAATACAATGACTGTGTCTGTTTCCCGAGCAAAACAAAAAACAGAAAATTGATTTTAGTAACCTTATTAGCATAAAATTGGATCAAAGTGAATGCACAGCCAGCACCTTTGATGTGAAGCTAGGACTGTTAAACATAAGATATCTTGCATCTAAAGCTCTTATGGCTAATAATATGATTACTGATCAGAAGTTTAGTGTTCTGTGTTGAACAGAAACATGGATCAAGCCAAACGGGTCTGTTGCATTAAACGAAGCTTGTCCGCCAGGTCGTAGTTATATACACCAACAGGTATGGGAGAAGGTTTAACAGTTATTCATGATGATAATCGAGATGTCATCATGAATAACTGAAGTTCTTCATACTAAAATAACATATGTAGCCACAAAAAATAAGTCTACTGAGCCAGTTCCTCTAATTGTTATTTACAGTCCAACCTGGACCATATTCTGAATTCCTCTGTAAATTTGCAGATTTCATTTCAAACCTAGCTGTTTCTTTGGACTGTAACATCAGCCATCTGTTGTGAAAAATCTTAGTAAAAATAATTAAGGCATTATTCCTTACAATACTATAACCAAAGTAAATTATTAGCCTTGCAAAATTTTACAATTGGTGTAATAAGACATATGTAGGCGATGTTGTAGGCCAGATGTAAACAAGAAAATATGTTTATTGTAATCATAAACTTAGTTAAAGTAACCAAACTCAGTGCTATCAGGCCTAGTCAGTCTGAGCTCTCTGATCAACAAACAATGTGTGAGGAAGTGAAAGTCAAAAGTTCAGCTGAAACAGGCCTTATGAAGGGAGTAGGGCGAGACAGCTGAATCAGGCCACCAGTTGGACAGACCTGCTGATTCTGAGATTGAGGGTCTAAGGGAAAAGGGGAACCTGAACTTTAGTAGAAATAAAGAAACTAAGTTTTAAAATATGCACGTGCTAGCCCAGTCTGGAAAGTGACAGACTGAGATCATAACAATGTTCAGTTCATAGATTTAGTAAGCTTAAGGAGTAAACATAGAACTCCACTTATATACAAAGCAGCATTATAGCAGCAAGGGCTTAGCAAAAACAGCAATACAACATAACCAATATAATCAAGAACTTTTATCATAATTCAAACTCATAAAGATAACATATAATCAATCAATTACATAATCAGTAGAAATCATATACAGTATAGAATAGCAAGAAATGAAACGAGGAAAACCTATTCATTGTAGCTGTAAAAGAGGATTAATACACAAGATGTCTGTGTTATGAAAGATTGAGTGGCACATTTTTAACAAAATTTTTTAACAGCGAAGCATATTTTTTAATAACAATGCAGAATTAAGGCGGGAAAAGCAACAGGGCAGACTTGTTTTTCTGATAAATTAAAAGGGCAGACTTGTTTTTCTGGGAAATAAGGGGAGGTCTTATTGTGTATTCTGCAAAGTAAGGGGAATTTAGAAAGGAGGGATTACCTGAATGAATAGAAGGCACCTAAAGGTACCAGGGTATATATTGAGGAGATTTCCTTTGGAGGGGGCTCTTGCTTGCTTGCTTTTTTGTGTTCAAACTTTTTGGGTTGCAGGGGGATGCTCGCTTGGGTTTTCTCATTTGATTGCTGAATTGTTGGCTGATTGGCTGCAATAAAGAAGTTTGCTCATTCTCATCCAGGTTTGGAGAGTCTTCTCATTGTTTAATTTGTATCAGTTATAGTATTAACAGTAAAGTTTAGTTAAAATAAATTGTTTAATAGTTAATGTAAATAGTTAATTTAATAGGAAATAGTTAAATAGGTCATTTAAATAGTATTCAATATTCGGCTAAAAGTCTAAAAGTGCGGTTCACCCTGCGATGTGTCCACTCGGAGGCGGGCTCTGAGTTCCGACATTAATGGCACCCCAGATGGGATTTCGTAAGGGTTAGCATGATCTGCCTCCAGAACTGGGACCACTCTTTCAGAAGGGCTACAGAGGCCGGCCATAATAACAAGGTGAGCAGTTATATTCAAATGTCTGTGTATAGTGAATCTGTGGCATGACAGGGTAGGGGTGGCCCTGGTGAGGGAGGTGGACAACTGCCCTCGAAGTCAAGAACTTTTAAGGGTGAAATAAAAGAGCTGGATGAGAAATAGCAAATAAGTAGGTAAGAGAGGGGTTTGTGATTTATGGGTTCCTGTTTTGGCAGTTTACTGCTATGACTGTGTCTGTGTGTGAAAAAAATCTCATGAGTGAATACTGTTATATACATTTTGTTATTTATTTATAATTTTGGTATTAAGGTAAAAAATTCCTGCGGTGTACCGCCGGTGTGGGTGCTATATAACTCACAGCCAGGGCAGTACGGGCAGGTGGATAAAAATTCCTGCGGCGTACCACCGGTGTGGGTGCGATATAACTCACAGCTGGGGCAGAACGGGCAGCTGGGTAAAAATTCCTGCAGCGTAATGTCGGTGTGGGTGCTATAACTCACAGCCGGGGCAGAACGGGCAGGTGGTTAGTCCTAGATACCGCTGTCGGGCGAGACAGATCTGCTTGGTAGGGCTGGGGGTGCCCCCGATAATGTGTACTGTATATGGGTATTGAATTGTTTATGTGCACATGTGTATTTGTGTATTGTTGAACTGAATGATGATTCAGTTTGATGTTTGATGAAGTACAAGTAATTGCAAGATATTGTTAACTCCATAATCCGAAAGGAGAAGGAATTGTAGTGTGGTATGGAATAGGAGTAATTACAGTGAGTTAGGAATTGGACAATTAAAAGACTTATGAAAATAGAAAATTCCAGAAGAAGAAAAGAGGTAAGTAAGCACGTCATCTGTGTTGTGTAAAAGTTAGGAATTGGGCAATGAAAAGTTTTATGGGATTTATGAAAATAGAATTCCCAGACAAAGAGAAGAGGTGAGCAAGCACGACAACACCAGTGTGTTGTAAAGTAAAGCTATACTTGAGCAAAAGTACAAGTATTATACTAGGAAAAGATCATTAGAAAATGACTGGGGTAGAATATTATACCTTTTAGAATATTACTCAAGAAAAAAAGTCAAAGTATCTGATATATTCTGTACTTAAGTATCAAGAGTAATTTTCTGGTATTTAATGTACCTAAGTATGTGAAGTAACAGTAAAAAGTAAAATGTCAGTGATCTTCAGTAGGCACAAGATCAGGTTCTAGGATTTCATCTTTAGGGGTTTTAGCCCTCAGTGTGAATTTAAAGCAAGAGTAGTTTTATATTATGTACAGTATTATACTATAATTATTATTATCATATGACTACATAGCAAGCCAAAAGTTATGGTATAATTTAAAATGGTAAAAGTGGACACCAAAATTTGAATCAGATCAGTGCATGTATGTGTGCAGTCTCTACAAACACTGTGTCCAATGAATACAGTCGTTAATGAAAATAAATAAAAAGTAAATAAATAAATAATAATATCCACAAGACAGAGACCAAATAAATAAATATTATGCTTATGTAGTATTGCATGGATAGTTTGCATTTATATTTTGTTTGTGCTACAACTCTGGTAACAAGAATTGTGACATTTCACTGCTTTTGGTTCTCTTTGCTCTCTTTCCAGCTCTCAATGCACGTGCTTCTCCATAATGCGTGCGGACGTGCGTAATGCAATCTAGTCTAGGATCAGGGATTTTAGTTTTTAATAATGAGTAACGAAGATGCTTAGTGGAAATATAATTGAGTAAAAGTATACACTGTATCTAGGAAATTTAGTGGAGTAAAAGTGAAAGTTGACAAATTTAAATAGTGATGTAAAGAGGAAGATACGTGAAATTCCTAAAGTACAGTAACGTACAGAAGTTTTTGTACTGTATTTCGTATTTGTATTTCGTATTTGTACTCCGTTACATTACAATACTGCATGACACATTTAGAACATTAGAATATAGCACACACAAAGGGTTGTATGGATAGAGTAAAATGAGAAAGGAGAATTAATGTGTTGTATTTTATATACAAGAACAGAAACGTCATTCCGCTTTTAAGCTTTAATTCCTCGTATTAAAAAATACGTCACAGGCACGCACCGCTTCTTGCTGCTTCCAACATACACCTCATCTACTTCTTCATCAGTGAATCACAACACATACACAACACTATTGACCTCTACTGGTCAGGTCATTTTTAGGTTATAACACAACATATAACATAGTGAATGGAAGGTATAGACTTAAGGGTGATGAACAGTTTAGTTCAGATATTGAAGAAGAAACATATTTGGAGATTGAAACCAAGGGTGCAAGAACACATTTCGTTGACAAAGTGTATAAGGATAGAGGTGGTGTAGAAAGACTGTAGGCAGTAAACAGTTTCTTTCCATGTGATAATTGGTATGAGAAAGAAAAAGCGATCTGGAAGCCACAACTGCTGAGCCCTGATTCTATACAAGACCCATTTAATGAAGATGAGGAACTATTGGTAGAATTAACTAACTTTTTCAATTTAATTTTAATTTTGTAATTTTTAATTTAATGTTAACAATTTGATTTTGTAATATCTGCCTTATTGAACAAAAAAAATCCTGTACAACCATGTTTAACATAAATAAATAAATAAATAAATAAATAAATAAATGTTCAATTAAAGTTAGTAAAACTTTATTATTACTTTACTTATTAAAGAGATAGTGCCACAGGAGTGAGACAAGGGTGCATGATGGAGAAGGGTCAAAGTCACACCAGCTGCAATTGTAATAATAAAGCACAAAGATGCTGAAAAGGAATAAAAAGTACATGGAAAAATGGCGAGAACGGACAAAAGGAGTAGCAGTGGCCTGAAGTAGGAACGTTTGATGAGGAAAAATGTAGGAAGATGAAAGTAAGAATAAAATGCTGGGGGAGAAGTAAAAAGAAGTAAGCATGGGAATTTTTTACATTTTAGTAAGTTTTTAGGGAAATGTTGTAATATTGCAAAGTTGGGCTCTGCTAGGAGCAGAATTTCTGTATTTGTACTCACTATGTCTGATCGGATATACAGAGCATTTAAGCATTCATAAGCAGGGTTGATTGCTTACTCTGCATAATCATATGTTGTATGAATACACATTTATTAATATAAGTATTGGGAAAAATATTTAAAGAGAACTTTTATTTGTGTCACTTTCAGTGTGGTTAGAAGTCTGTGATTAATTGCAGTTCTTTTCTACTGAGAAGCACAGGCGAACATTGCACTTGCTACACAGTGTGTTTGTGTATTCATAATTGCAGTAAACTGGAAGAATGGACTAACTGAATGTAATGATACACACGCCACGAGCTAGGGTAAGCAAAAACAAAGTGAAGTTTATTCAAGTCCGTGAACAAATGTATCGTACTTGAGCTGTACGAAGCACACCCAAGTTGCAGCACGCACACACACACTGGGGAGAACACAGTGAAAGGAGAGACAGGATCCCAGACTGGAGCTAGTAGAGGCAGGAGGATAATCCTGTTGCCCCGAAGGCGAAGGAGAAGGAAGTAGAGCCGATTGTTGAGAAACAAACGGGAGTCTGGAGCTTGAATGACTGCGGGGAAAAATCACGTTAGAACATACGAGACCAGACAACAACTGAGTGACTGAGAGTAGCTTAAATAGGGTGTGTGTTGATTGATTAATGCAGAGCAGGTGGTGCTGATTAGTACTCAGGGGAATGTGAATGCTGGTGAGTGAGTGAAGGACCTGGGGTCTCATTTATAAAGCGCAAAGGTTTTCGCGCAAAGGTTGTGATCTATAAATAACAAACTTGACGGGAAAATGTGCGCACCTTTAAGCAAACTTTGAGACGTGCGTACACACATTCTGGAGACAAAGGGAATTGGCGACACAGATGGTGAGGTTGTGAACTGAAGTTAGATTGTAGAAAATTCATGTGAGAAGAACGATTATAAGAATTAATGACATTAAATTTTCACTCCATTTCATACGTTATATCCACATTATCATGAGGATTAAATCCAACAGTGTTATTTGTGCCGATTGTTCAAGTAAAATCCAAACGTAATTCAAAATGTATTAAAAATAAAATAATAATAAAAATAATCAGTGCTACTCCGTCCAGGGTGCATTCTGCCTTGATACCCAATGACGCCTGAGGATAGGCACAGGATCCCCGTGACCCTAGTAGTTCGGGTAAGAGGTAGAAGATGAATGAATAATCAGCGCTGCCTTAAATTCAGATTGTCCACAACGGGAGTGCAGGAGGAGATGGCGCGACTACATGTCATACAGTATAGCATGAAATACCCTTTTATTACAGAACTGCAGAACACAGTGTAAAAACAAAATATTTTCCTTAATTTACATATATCATAAAATGTCAAAGTCCGCAAATACAGTCATGAAGCACAATCTCTACTCATCATCGGTCCTAACTATTACGGTGTTCATTACAAAATGTCATGAAGAAGTGTGTTCGCTTTAACATTTTCGTCTTAAATTTTCGTCCACAAATTAATACTGTGATTTTGTCAAGGTGTTAACGATCAGTCTAATTGCTAGAAACATATAAATCCTCCGGTGACCAGGGTATGTAATGCTTCATGATGGCACTGCTGGCACTGTTGGAGGATTACTCAATGGGAGAAAAAGGAGAGAACGAGTTTTCAGGGACCATGATGATTTCCTGGCCCATTATGATGACTGGCTAATAAGCCGATTTAGATTCCCTAGAGCTGTGCTCTTAGATATATGTGTTGAATTGGGTCCAGTATTAGAGAGGGCAACACGCCGGAACCATGCCATCCCAGTCCAAATACAAGTCCTCACCACTCTGGGGTTCTTGGCAACCGGCTGTTTCCAGCGGGAATTGGCAGACAGGTAAATTATTTATATATAAAAAAAATTATAAGTAATCATCAACTGTCTAAAACCTTTTCGTATATGAAATAATTCTATTGGAATCTATCATCTCACCCTATAGGTCTGGTATATCACAGCCGTCCCTGAGTGCCATAATATCTGTCGTTTGGAATGGTATACTTATGGGTAGTCGGTACATCAGGTTCCCCTACACTGCGCGAGAACAGGCCGGAATTAAAATGAAATTTTGCAGCAATGTCTGGTTTCCCAAATGTAATTGGTGCAATTGAATGCGCTCATTTTGCTATAAGGGCACCATCTGAAAATGAATTTGCTTATGCTTATCTATTAATGTGCAAATCATATGTGACTCCAACATGACCCTCACAATCATTGTGGCACGCTGGCCTGGTTCAGCACATGATTCCTTTATCTTGACACATAACAGTGTAGGGAACAGACTAAATGCAGGTGCAGTACGTGATGGCTGGCTTCTTGGTGAGTTTAACAGTATTAAAAAGTAAAAACTGTAACAGTTTTGTTTTTAATATAATTATAAAAATGTTGCTTTTAATATGATTATAACCTGCAGGAGACAGTGGCTACCCCCTGAGATGCTGGCTCCTCACCCCATTTTTAAACACGCAGAGCGCAGAGGAAAGTCATTATAACGAGGTCCACTCTCGTGCCCGCGCAGTCATTTGCATTGACTATTTATGGTTAAAAATGGGTGTGTACAGGGCGGGATTTGAGGCTGGTTCACGTACGCACATCGCGGGGTGATCTGTGATTTATTAAGGGAACATTGCTTACAGGTGTGCGTACACACGGTTTTATAAATCGGAATTTTTTTTGGTGTACGCCATTTTTAGATTTTGGGCGTACGTAAACTTTTAGTAGGGATCCTACGCACAGTTTTATAAATGAGACCCCTGGTGACTCCGTGACACTGAAAGAGAGATCTAAGTATTATCCAGCATATCCATTTACACCTGTCCCAGAACAATACAACAGGCATCACCCTAAAACTCCAGAACATTTAGAGCCTGCTTTTGTATCTGCTATTTGGGCAAAACTCATAAAGAATCTGAGGATCGTTTAGTTAAATAACAAACAAAAAACCTACAAAGATACAGGGAGTCTCAGATACTGCTCTATATGATGGAGATTCAAATACCACATAAAATTTATTCTTGTGTGTAATTATGGTCTAATCAAAAATAAGTACAAATTTAACAGAGAAGCACATTTAGAAATGAATTACAATGAATAATCTAACAGTTTAAATTTCGATTTGTGATGAGGTGAGAAGTGCAGTGTCCTTATGTAATGTGTAAGGTGTCCAGGTTATTTTGACTACCACTCTGGCCCAAAGTTGTAGAATTGCAGCATGGACATAACAAGCTCTAGTTTTCCAAAATATTCCAAAATAACTAAATATGTATGTGTTCTAGACATTGTAATATACACAGAAAAAATTTTGTGGAATTTTTTTTTTTTGAATCTTGACAAATCCAGTCATGGAAAGAAAAAGAAAAAGAAAAAAGAGATAAGCTCAACGCAAAGTTTGCAGGTAGGGTGAGTTCATGGCCAGGTGACCGGACAAATAAACACTTCGTCTATCCAATATCATTACGAGGAAAAACAATAGAACCCATTAACTATGTAAATGTGGTATTGTGGGGGAAAAAAAAAACAAAAAAAATTCACTGGCGTTTTAAAATAAAATTGTTGAAGGTGATGTTGTAATTCTGCAACAGTGGGCTTTACAGTGTTAAAGGGAGAACAGAGTAAGGAACAGTTGAAAGAGAAGGCTACAGCTCCACCATCAGGTGAATGTGAGGAACGGCTCCAGCCCCCATCTTATAACGAACATTACAGAAAGGAGTATCATGGGATATACCCATCAACACAGTTAGGAGAAGGAAGCAAAGTACGGGATGATAGAACTGGAAATCACAAGTGGGCAAGTCAAAGGGTTAATATGGAACGATGGCTAAGAGAAGACTATTGTAAGCAGGAGCAGAAGTCTCACAGCACTCCCAGAATACGAGAACACCTGCAACAACAGCCTAAAGACCTATACAAATTGACCCGGAGCTGTGCAGGGTCAGAGTACCACCCAGAACAACAATATGAAGATATGAGAAAGCTTTGCAGGGCATTAGGACAAATGAGCACTCAGGGTCAGCAGACTCTCATGGAAGACCGGGACAAACGAGAACCATGGCAATATAAGGATGAGAGAAAAAGATTAGCAGCTGAAAAAGAACCAAACGATACAAGTGACCGTCAAACACGACAGACGTTGAGCATAACAAGTGACAACCTGATTTCTCAGAATGAACGGCCAGAAGAAGGAGGACCACAGCAAACAGAAAAAGGTATGTGGGCAAGAGTAGATGGAAGAGTGAAAATAACACCATTGGAAAATAGAGACAAGTGGATATGTGAAGGGAAACATGAGGCAAACAAGGAAGCTCTGGAACAAAAACAAAAGCTTTGTTTACTTTTGGCACAAGCCAATTAAATATAATCATAAGTACATGATTAATAACAAATTATCTCAGTTAAGAGTTTAAAATGCTTTCTGTATTTCATAATAAAATGACAAATTCACTACACTTTCTGAATACAATTCATATTGTAAAGTAAATCATATTAAACATTGTAATTAATCACATTCAGTTCATTTAAAAATATGCAGATTTCCTACCCTCTTTGAAATACAGTACAGTTTATATATTGTTAGCATTCATCGATTTCATGTTTATTTTGGTTCCTAATGGTAATTATTGTTTTGTTTTTTTTCTCAGGAAGAGGCAAAGCTGCGTACAAGATTTCTTTCATAAAAAGGATGTCACTGTTTGCACGCCCCAAATGGCCGTTCATGTATTTTTGCAGTGTTGAGCAGTGCTTTTGTTGAATTTATATGGCATTTTGAATGCTTTTGAATTTATATGGCATTATTCATGCTAAAACTAAAATGATAGAAATACTTGATAATGCTGGATTGAAGAGAATGGCAGACGATCCAAAGGGAGACGGAATAGCCTTCGGTCCATAAAGGAATACCCTGTGGAATGTGCTAAATGATATGTACCCGACTAAAGCCGACCCAGGAAAGGTGGAAAAGATAAAACTGGACGAGGAAGAAGGAATTGCTCGATTCATATTGAAACTTCAGGACTCATGGAGAGAAGAAATGGGAGCACCCTGGGATGAGACATCGGCAAGCATGACACTATTCCACTCCCAGTGGAAGTTCAGGATCAGCTGGAAACTGTAGTGGGCTTGAACACTATGCCATGGGCCACATTTGAAGCTAACGTAATACATCACACGGACCTACGCAGGAAAAGGAAATGGGAGAAATAAACAAGAGAATCATGAAAAGAATGAGTACAAAGAGTACACCAGAAAACAAGCAGCAGTTATGGTTGCACCAGCTGCAGGGCAGGCAGCACCGCCCCCAACCATGATGCAATATCCGATGGAATACCCAATGAATTATCCCATGAACCTTCAGAATGCTCCTCAACCACAGGGCTGGGGAACAAGCAGAGGTTGTGGAAGAGGACAAAGTTGGGGACAGGGGAGACAACCTCCACAAAGACCTGCCTGGGGAACAGGAGGACGAGGAAGTTGCTGGAATTGCAATAACCCTGGTCACTGGAAGCGAGAGTGTCCCTACTTACCGTATGGGACGCCAGGAGGAGCCATGGATAATCAAGGAAGGCAACAAATGCCTGCACCAATGCTTCAACGAGGAACAGGGCAGCCAGAAATGAAGCAAGTGCCTGTGGTAACATCACAAGTAGCTGGAAATTGGGCAGGCCAATGGATGGTCCCCGGATTCCAAGGACAAGCCCCAGTCCCACCTGGAGGGAGCCCAATGGGCCCGGCACCAGGGAGAATGTGAAGAGGCCTAGGGAAGCCAGAGGGGGAGCTGGTGCAGTGTACCTCTTCATTGCAGCCTGCACAAGAACCAACGATTATGGTGGGAATTGGAAATGAAGTACAAGCCCCATTCCTGATTGACATGGGAGCAACATTTACAAGTATTGGAAAAGAAGGCTCAAAGCTTCCCCTCACACATAGAGCAATAAAGACAGTGGGCTTCCCAGGGAAAACTCAGACTCTACAGTTTACCAAGCCTCAATGGATTACTACTGAAGGAATAATAGTTCAAGCACCTTTACTATATTCCCCAGACACTCCAGCCAATCTGCCAATCTTCTTGGAATTGATGTGATCTGCAAATTAGGAGCTAAAATACATTGTGGATCCAACAGGAGTATGGTTAACACTCCCAGAGATGTTAGCCCAACAGTACTTAGTAGTAAGTCAAGAAGAAGAAACAATAGATCTGGACAAAGTGTATTGGACGGAAATCAAAGACAAAGATACATCAAAAATATGGCAAGAATACTCTGAATGGAAGCCATGGTTAAACTTCATACGTCCGGACTGCTGTGAAGCTAGAGGACCATGGCATTGTACCCTGAAATATGATGTAGGGGGAAAAGATGAAGAATATGCATCACTATGGGAGGAATGACTAGAAGGAAAACAATATGATATCAGCATGGACAGTATAATAAATGGCCAGCAAGGAGTTGCTGTATATTCCATACTCCCAGAAAAGATTCAAGGATGGTATCAAAACGGAGATGCAGTCTCCACATCTCCTTGATGATCGGGCAAGTTTTTGAATTCAAAGATTTAGGGCCTATGGTGAAAGAGGCAGAAAGGGTAGTAAAGTGGAGTATAACTAAAAAAATGGTATACAGTAATTGATCTGTGTTCTGCATTTGTTAGTGTCCCATTGCACCCTGACTCTCAGCACTTGTTTGCATTCACATATCAAGAGCAACAAGGATCAATATTTAACCAAGTACTAATCAGAGATCGAGAAAATTTACAAAGGGATAGCCTCATGGTCAATTAGGGCACAGCAAGAGCAGATGGCTCAATCATTACACATGGTCCAGCCATGTCAGAACTATTAGCAGCTATACAACTACCTAAGAAATTAGCCATAGTGAAGGTGGAGGATGGGTTGAGGCAGTAGTATGTGCAAGAATTGATGCTAAGACAGTAGCTACCGTACAGTAAGTTTTTGTGTAGAAAAGTAATCCCTAAATCTGGCATTCCAGATCAGTTGAGTTCAGACAACAGACCTCAGTTTGTAAATAAAGTAATCAAGTCACTTGCACAATCATTGTGCATCAAACACAAAATGGGATGTGTTTATCACCCAAGTTCTCAAGGAAGAGTAGAGAGAGCAAAAGGTGTGATGAAAGGAAAAATTGCAAAAATATGCGCTAGCACAAGCCTGAATTGGGTTCAGGCTTTACCATTAGCACTGATGAAAATGCGCTCACAGACAAACCGTACAACGCACTTGACACCGCATGAGATGGTGACAGGCCTGTAGCATTTACCCGAAGACCCTATAAAGGCCCATCGCTGGAACAAATGGAAGGCGAAATGTTATGTAAAACGTTTAACCCATGTCCACAGACTCTTATATCCACAGTGGGGCTGCAGTAGGAGAGCCACATAACCAGGAAGAACTAGGAGACTACGAGTACATCAGAACTTTCAAGAGAAAACATTGGAGAGAACCAAGGAGAGAAGGACCTTTTAAAGTGGTGTTAGCTACTCCCATAGCAGTCAAGGTTGAAGGTAAGGAATATTGGTATAACCTTAACCTTCTGGGGTCCTCAGGCTCGCAGGCACGTTTTTGGCACTTTTTTCCTCTTCAATGTGAAATCCACTTAAAATACTCCGTCATTCATAATCATACACATACATGTAATACATCATTCGAAACTGTGAAGTGTCTATTTTTATTTGACTGCCTTCATAATAACAACAAAACGCTGTGCTTTTGGCAAATAAAGAAAATAACCAGAGTGTGCGTTCAGACATCTCTGTCTCCTTGACCATCTTCCTGAAACACGTTACAAACATGAACTGATAACTCCGCCAATACTTATCACACGAACATGATACATATGTCAAATGAAAGCCTGAAATGTCTACTTTTAAATGAGGTAATTAAAATTGAAAGCAAATATTTTCTTTTTGTGTAATCTGTATGTACGTAAAGAGAGGTACAGTTTTTCTGGCTCGACCTCATTAGCGCTTAATGTGATCCCACCTACCGTGCGCGCGCCATTCATATGAAAATTTCCTGAGCGGGCTATGCAAACAAGATCAACAACCCCCAAACAATGCTATAAGAAGCACAAAGTTTTAACAGATTCATTCACTTATCGACACGCAGGGAAGATGAAACGCTTTACAGCTGAGGAAGCTCTACAGATGATCCTGGACAGCGAGGAAGAGTTCACCGTTTCCTCAGACGAAGAGCAGGACGACAACGACGAACATTTGTATTTTGAAGAGCGACTTGATCCAGCTGAGGATATAATTTCTGAAGAGTAATTTTTACTTACATTTGTTGAGATCTTGTGTGATGTAAAATTATATATACTGTACGGTATACAGACTATTTGCAAGCAGATATTCAGAGCGACTTTATAGAAACGTCTCGTAATTGGCAACTTTTATTTACCTTAAAATGTTATTTCTTATTAAGCAGGATGCTGATTAATGTAATGTGAATATACAATATTTTATATAGCAATATCACTATTTAGAATATATTTTGACTAGTGTTTATGTCTCAAGTAGTCTTGTTTACGTGACTATCTGTACGGGTGTAAATGTATCGATGTGGTGTCGATGAGCTGTAAATGTGCCCGGAGATATGTCATGTGTTAAATTAAAATGTTTAGCCATAAATATGTCTGTTAATGGCCCGTTAACAAACATATACAGCGCATCTCTGTACCCAATGATCTTATCTCAGTTATACTTGACTGCCTTAGTTATTGCTTTATAAGTTTGTTACTTTGTCGAATACATTATATTAATGGGGGCACGCAGCAACGAGAACAATAAAGAGTATATGCGTGCAGAACATTTGTATTACTGATGTGGAAAATACATTATATCAATTGTTTTGCTTTGTAAATACTTTGAAAAATACATGATACTAATTAGGATTTTTTTTTAGGAATGTGGCTTCACCTTCGTCTGTCACTCGCACGAGGGCATGCAGCAACGCGACCGACATTCATCCAGTGTAAGCCACATTTACCGTTTTTTATGTTCTCAGTATTAGTAATACTGGTGTGTTGCTTTGTACTTTGGAAATACATGATACTCACTCACTCTCACTCATTTTCTACCGCTTTATCCGAACTACCTCGGGTCACGGGGAGCCTGTGTCTATCTCAGGCGTCATCGGGCATCAAGGCAGGATACACCCTGGACGGAGTGCCAACCCATCGCAGGGCAAACACACACTCTCATTCACTCACGCATTCACAGACTACGGACAATTTTCCAGAGATGCCAATTAACCTACCATGCATGTCTTTGGACTGGGGGAGGAAACCGGAGTACCCGGAGGAAACCCCCGAGGCACGGGGAGAACATGCAAACTCCGCACACACAAGGCGGAGGCGGGAATCGAACCCCGACCCTGGAGGTGTGAGGCGAACGTGCTACCCACTAAGCCACCGTGCCCCCCCCACCCCAATACATGATACTAATTATGATATTTTTTTTAGGAATTTGGCTGCAACACGTTCATCTTCGTCTGACACTCGCACGAGGGCACGCAGCAATGCAACTGGGAACAAAAAAAGAGTACGTCCACTCTTGTACCCATTTTTCATTTACATTTTATATTAATATATATTAGTTATATATTATTAATATTAATGTGTTGCTTAGTACTTTGGAAAATACACGATGAGACTAATTATGATTTTTTTTTTAGGAATGTGTCTGCATCACCTTTACCTGCTACTCACACACGCCGTAGGTCTCTTTCAGTTCTCAAAGCAACTGAGACTAATGTGTTTTAACATTGGTAAAATAAAAGTCTTATTTTGTCAAGTACAGATATAAATAAAATTTTAAGTCTTTTGTACTTCATTGTACAGTATTTTATTACACTACAAGCAAAAGATTTTCGCTTTAAGTCTCCCCACATTCATTCTTTTGTCAACACAATCCAGACTAAGCCATTAGGGGGTTGGGCCTCCTCAGGTGTGAATCATCAATATTCATGACCATTGACCCTCCCTTGCATATTGCTTTTACACAACAAAAACTGTCTTACAAAAGTTAAATCAATGTATTGTTTCATGTGAATGAGTGGGTAAAATGGTTTTCACATCTTTTTGTAGCAAATTATCAACTCTACAAGATTAGAGAACTTTATTGTGTGTGTGAACAAATGTTTAGTATGTGTTTCTTGGCCTTATTTCAGCATCTTTTCTGTTTCTCTTTTTTACTACCCATTACTAAACATCATTTACTTAAAAATACAAACATGTAAATACATTTTACTTACATAATATTGTAGCCCAGTTCGTGCTGAATACAATGTTATGTGATATTAGCCATTAATATGTTTTGAAATAACTGAAAAAAGACCAAATGTAAGAGCATGTCAGAACCTCTGCCAGTGTCCCAAAATGGTCAGACCCCAGAGGGTTAATCACAGTTGTCGTGCGACAGCAGTAGCAAACACTCAACCTCAAAGACAGAGCAAGGAGCCGTCGACATCCACCCGCCAGAAGACTTTGAGAGACTTGACTCCTTATTTTAAAACTAAAACTGTAAAAATGCACCTGTAAGCCATGCCTAGCAATCACAATAGGCTTTCTTACGGTAGAGATCCATACCGCTATCCCACGACAATGGTACCTGTAATGCCGAGGTGCCTTCTGATGCTGTTAGAAGTGGGTCTCGTCCAAAACGTAGTACAGGCACAGGGTCCCCCACTATTGATGGCCATACAGTGTGTAAAGGGGAAGGGTTAATTCCCACATTAACAGGAGTTACCAAAGAAACGGTCCAAACAGCTATAGAAGGACACATGAAGTGCGCCCTAGGTCTACTTGCTCATGCTAGCATGCAAAAAACCCCCACAAAACAACACGAATTACTTTGTAATGTACTCGTTCGATTACTCTTTTCCAAAATCAGTTTCCGACCAAGTGACGTGGGCTATAAAACTGTAGACTGTAAAAAATATTGTCATATGTTCTGTGTCTACTGTCTCTGTTTGTCTGTGTCTCCCCTGTTTGTGTATCTTTTGTAAGTGTTGTGTGCAGATCCATGGAGTGCCACCCATCCCGACGTCTCTGACCCCAACTGCCTCGAGGACACCACAAGGCCTGTCTTGATCACGGCCCTGAGGGACTAATAATATAACTAATAATAGTGTGACTCTGTGTGTACACTGACTCTCTTTCCTGTAAAACTGTTGTTATGTGTGTATGTTGTATATTATGGTGACCCCGGTGACACTGACTTCACTGTCACACTATATATGCGGGCAGAGTGAGAATTTTCCCTAGAATTGGCCTCTGAGGGTTTTTCGCTCACTCCTGGTTCACTCTTTGAGAATGAGCATGTATGTTTCCGGATATGTGTGTGATACGTGTATGGGGGTGGCGGGGAGTAATGGTTATAATAGACTCGCCATAGCCCGAGTATTGATTTGCTCTTCTTCTCTCTCTACTCCCTGTAGCCACATGTTTGAAGTGTTTAATATGTTGTGAAATATTGCTAGCTTACCACTGTCATTACCGAGCATTTTCCTACCTTCTACCTTGTTTGCCAAGTGTATGTCCTATTGCCTGTTCTTGACCTTGCTATTTGGATTACAATTTGGATTTTTTTGCTCTACGGTATTCCTACCATATTATTGAACCATTGCCTGTTTATCTGACCAAGATTCTCAGCCTACCCCTTTGGTTGTACTGCTGTTTCTTAATAAATCTCTGCATATGGATTCTAACCCACAACCGAGTCAGTCCCCATTACAGAATACTTCGCCTGATCAGAATCCAGCAGAGATTTCTCAACTGCAGGCCGCATTTGCTTACCAGAACGAGATGATTTCGGATTTCCAAGCACAGCTCTCCTCACTACGATCCGCAAATGACCATCTCACCTGGAATACAGATGTGGCCTTTTAAAAAGCCCGCCTCGGAAAGAAGAATACCGGGAGGACTTCCGGCATTCTGCGGCAGTCTATCGAAGGGGGGTCAAATGTTCAGCGCAGGAAATACAAAACCTGTAGAGGGCAGTCGTGTTTCATGTATGCTGACGAGTCGACAAAATGTGTTATTTTCTTTTGCCGGTTACATAAACAGTCATATCTGCGACTATCTCCGCTGTCACGGCTGGTTTTTTGGTACCGTTGGATGCAACTTTGGATTTCCTCAGGCAACATGCGGTGAGTTACGGAAAAAATGCTTCTGTTGGTTTGTTGATGGTAAAAACAAAAGAGATCTTGGTGCCAACTTTGGGGTTATTAGTGATAGTTTATCAGTATTGCAGCAAATAGTTTGTTTTGTATTTCCAAATCGCTTTTAAATCAAAATAAAGAGTGTTATTTGGTGTAATTTGGTGTAATTAGTGTTTTATATATATATATATATATATATATATATATATATATATATATATATATATATATATATATATTATGGTGTAGTAATCCTGAATGAAATCCCTCATTCCATATCTAAAGCATTTTGAGTGCAATACAAATGTACCATATTGTTATTCTTATTATATATGAATAATAAGCTAATTTATTTAAGCTACATTTAAACAAAAAAAAAAAATGTTTTTATAATTTTGTTTGTTTAAATGTAGCTTAAATAAATTGATTGTGACCACTTACCTTAAAAAAAAAAAAGATTTTCAGTGTGTGTTGTCAGATCTGTAAAGTGTTATCAGTCAATAAATATCTGTTTTAGTTTTCTATATCGTGTTTAAGTCATTATTTATATATTTTATAAAATACAATGTTATCTAAATACGATATGTGATGCTGAGGTATTTTTTTTTTATTAAAAATAAGCTCCTGTTCACGTTCTCTGAAGAATAAACACTGTTTAACACATGATTTATAGTCTGATTATTTGCATTGAGCATATCACAATATAGAGGTTGTTCTTATGTAGTTATGTACTAATTTAGCATTTTTTGTCTGATTGTTTGCCATTGAGGCATATCACAATAGAGAGATTAGCAACCATGCATTGACACATGAGATCAACGTAACGCGAGAGTGATGAGCTTTTGAATGGCTCTCGCGGAACTTTGATGTCATAGATTGATTTGTCTGCACAGTGCTGCATGCAGTCAAATACATGTAAACAATACACCTGTTTCATTATGTTCAGGCCGAATACAGATGCCCCTACACCAGGGGCGGTTCTAGACATTTTTTAGGGTGGCTTCAGCCCCCCTGTGTGTGATTTAGCCACCCTAAAACTATAAGTATAATTTTTACTTTCATAAATAAACAATAAAAATTACGTTAAAATGCAGGACATGTCATCGATGGGAAAGAAAATTATTTATCAGTTTGATCCAAGAGTGATTTTTTTTTTACTTTGCTTTTATGTGCGTGCGTTGTAGTCTTTCAAAAGTGCATCTTCAGCTGTCTGCTTTATTTGAACGGAGAAGCATAGGTACGCGCAGCGTGCATGCGCAGTCAGAGCTGGAGGTGTTTATCTATAACGTTAATCGGCGGAAAGACGCAAAGACGGCAACCAAAAGCAGTGAAATTTCACAATTCTTATTACCAGAGTTGTCATATAATATATAATATAAAACTCTTCTTGTTTTAAATTCCCACTGAGGGCTAAGCACCCCTAAAGATGAAATCCTAGAACCGCCCATGACCTACACTCATAATATATTCATTTATTTAAAAAAAAAAAAAAAAAAAAACGGCTTCACCCTCATGTCCATGTGTACACGTGTAAAATAAAATATGAATTATTAAAAAATAATTATGCATTATTTATGTCTCCCCATAGTCTTTATTTTAGCTGCTTCATAACATTTAGCCTTGATAGACCACTGACACAACCCCCAATACTAATCCATCTCCTCTCAGGGATTCAAAAGAAAACCGTTTTTTCCTGTATTCACCATGTTGTGGGGTGATTGCAGTTAAAAGGAAAATAATTCAAAATTTCTGGGTATTTTTTTTTACTAGAAAATGAGGCATTTTTGCATATTAATGAGGTTTATTATACCAAATATTACAAAATATTTGCAAAATATATGTTAATATGTTGTAAACAAGTTAGACAAAAAGGTGAAAAAAAGGCTATCATATATATTTCATTTTTTATAAGCAGTCAAAACAGACAAGGTCAAGTTGACTCGGTGCTCCTAATTTGCATAGGAATTCAGACGAAGTCTGCAGGAGTTAAGTTATGCAATATTGACTCATTTTTTATGTTATAAACATTCATCTGAAATACCCTATAAGTTATGCAGTACATATCATTTAAACAAAATAACTGCAAGAAAAAGCTTGTGCTTTGTATTAACCATTTGTTGATTACGTAAAAATTTCCACATATTGCTGTAAATTTAAGTTGGTTATCAACATATGTCAGATTAAGTTATGCAATATCGACCCATTTTTATACGTTATAAACATTCATTTGAAATACCCTATAAGTTATGCAGTAAATAGCATTTTACACTAGATTTACTGACTTTTTTATTTTCTGCTTTGGGTCCAAAGGTGTGTTTCCCGATGTTGAGATTTTCACAGTTCTTCAGCTCGATTCTCCTCCTGCTTTTGTTGTGCAAACACACCCATCACCCATGAGGCCTGGCACATTTTCATTTGTTCACTCAGAGTAGCTCAGATCCAAGGCATGCCAAACCTCTGTGTGTGACATGGAAACCTTCAGAAATATCTGCCGGATCTATACAAAATTGTCTGTTTTATTTTTTAAAAATTGTGTGAAAACAGAATACAATGCTAATACAATGACAACTTGTGCAGACCTGGGGACTATTTGACTCATCTGGAAAGTTTAATGTGTCATAACTTGGGTTTCCTTCCACATATTTGCCTGAAATGTACCAGGATTGTTCCAAATTATGAACTTCGCAAGGAAAATTAATTTTGTCTAATTTCGTTTAACTATGTGTTCGTAAAATAAATACTTTCCTGCTCAAGTCCTCCCAAGTCAATTTGACTCGGCCACATTTAGTGGGGCAATAGGTCACACTTTTGCCCATTTCAGTGCAATGAACATACATACAAACACAAAAATGCACACATAAAATGTCCACTAACACACGCACCCAAAACACACACTCACACAACACACACATGCACACACACACAAATTGGGCATTGCAATTCATTAGGCCTCCAGACAAAAAAAAAGCCACACATTTGTAAATATTTCACACTTTTGATATGCCTTTGCCTAGCAGAGGGCAGAATATGATCTACCGAAATGATGTTACACACACACACACACACACACACACACACACACACACACACACACAGTCAAACACTGTTCAAAGCATTGGGCATTGCATTTCAGTTGGCCTCCAGACAGAACAAAAGCTACACATTTGTAAACATTTCACCAACACACGCAAATGTGCGTGCGTGCATGCATGCACACACACACACACCCACACACACACACACACACACACACATATTGGACATTGCATTTCAGTAGGCCTCCAGAAAAAAAAGATACACATTTGTAAATATGTCACACTTTTGATATGCCTTTGCCTAGCAGAGGGCAAAATATCTACCGAAATAATGCTACACTCACACACACACACACACACACACACACACACACACACACACACACACACACACACGTTGCATTGTGTTTTCATATTCAAATCATATTTGTTCTCTCTCTGATTTATGAATTTAGTTGCTTCAGTCAGCTTTGACCTGGGGATGTTTGACATACACCAGCCAGTGGTTATCCAAAATAATATTTTATAATTTCTGCTTATTTTACTTAAAAACATGGCATAATTTCATGAGGTCTATAATAAATAGAATAAAAAGCATAAGAGGTGTAAAGGAAGTTTTATTCACAATAAATTATGCCATGCTTTTGGTGTGTGTGTGTGTGTGTGTGTGTGTGTGTGTGTGTGTGTGTGTGTGTGTGTGTGTGTCAGTGTCTAAAATAACAAGACTGTGTGTGTTCTGAGTTCTAAGCACCTAGACGTGATGATCGGTGACGGCAGAAAGATTACAGGCAGAAATGTTAATGCACAATTACAGGCTGGTATATTTCAAAGTCAGGAGATTGTTTTGAAACCATTTCGACCATTTTTAATGTCAGTAAATAATAAATAATACATATAATAATAATAATAATAATTTTCCCTTATGAGAAAAAATGAACACAAACTATATTACAGCTAAGTATATATTTTTGAATACTACTAATACTACTACTACTACTACTACTAATAATAATAATAATAATAATAATAATAATAATAATAACAATATTAACAATTTGAGTAACATGGTTTAGGCTTGTTAAGTACAAATTTACAGAACATCGATCAATACAGAACACAGCAGTGTCTCAATGAAATTAAAATTAACCAGTATTTGTGCACCTGTAAATGTACAAAATGAATGCAATACAGAAGGCAATGCAAATAAATGATTTTGGAGATATTTCTATAAATATCTCTAAAATAAAATCTCTTAATGTCACTTATGTTATGCCTAAATTGAACTGTGATTTCCTTTATATTTTACATTGCTATTATTTGAGTAAATGTAGGTAACATATAATAATAATAATAATAAGAAGAACAAATGTTAATTTAAAAAATCCCATAGCCAACGGTGTTTCATACATCTTTATAATTATATTTTATTGTGGATGTTTTCTCACAATTCTGATGTAATGTGAAGTAAAATAAAAAATCAAAAAATTTTAAATGTAAATTAATAATATAAACATTATTTTTGTATATATTCTGTGAAGCGAAACACATTAAGGTGATTGCTAAGATAGCCCCCGAACAGAAGTGCAGAAAGCTGCAGTACGCTGCGGCACGAATTGCCGAATGCCGCAGGAGCAGACATTCATTCTTAAAGGCCACATCTGTATACAATCTCTCCCCTCCACTCGACCTAAGGCGGTAAGATTTTCATTACCTGAAATTAGACGGTACAGCTGAAAAATGCAAGGGGTTTATACGCCAATGCTCTATCTATTTTGATCACCTGAGGCCTTCATTCACGAGACCACCAAATGTTCTTTCATGATGGCTTTGCTTACTGGGAAAGCTCTCGAATGGGCCTCTGCTGTGTGGGATCAAGATGATCTGTTACGTACATCATTCACAAACTTCTGCAAGCAGATTCGTGAAGTTTTTGAGTACCCTGCAGGGGGACATGATGTTTCTATGCAGTTACTGGATTTGTGCCAAGGCAATCGTACATCTGCTGAATACGCTGTCAATTTTCGTACAATAGCAGCACAAAGTGGATGGAACGATACAGCATTGAAGCCAATATTTAAACGTGGTATACATCCTGTTACAGTCAGAGATAGCATGTAAGGGTATGGAGATGGATTTACAACAACTAATATCTATGGCTATCTGCGTTGATAATCTGCTTCGTAACAGTCCCACGAGCCCATTTACTACTTCAATGACTGCCTCAGCTGCTAGTTATCTGGAGCCTGGCGAACCCATGCAGATCGGATTCACTAAACCATCCATGGAGGAATGAGAGCGGCGACGGGTACAGAAACTCCGTTTTTACTATGGTCAACCAGGACATCAATGTCGTTTTTTGCCCCAACAAGCCTACACTGAGTAAAGTGAGTATGCATCCAGCTAATCTGCTCAATAAATGTTTCACTCTCCTTATCTCTTCTTGGTCTGTTGGAACCTCTCCCTGTTTCCTGTTCCCACACTGTACTCCCCACCGGAGCATAGGCTGGGGGTTGTTTTTTTTTCCTCCCTTACCTCATGTTATGCTGTATTTCTTTTCAATTACCTGTCTTGTCCCCACCTTGTCATATTGTATGTTTTGTATGTATGGACAGGTTGATGGCTAATTTCATGGCACCTGTGACCAGTGACAATAAAGGCTACTACTACTTATGACTATCACTGATATAAGCCAGGCCCAATGTGTTTTACCGCTAATAGATTCGGGATCAGCTCTAAACCTAATCCATCATGAACTGGTTACAAAACTCAACATACCTGTAATTCCATGGCAACCCATTGGCAATGGTATCACACATCAAACCATTCCCGTTTCAGTCAAGATCGGTCTGTTCCACTCATTTTATGTCACAACTACACCTCAACATCCAGTGGTTCTAGGAAATCCATGGCTAACCATCCACGATCCACAAATCTCTTGGGTTTCCAGGGAAATTACCAAGTGGTCACCATACTGCCATAACAAATGTTTACAAGGTCATGTACAACTTCCATGTTTATCTACAAGTTTTGAGAGCCCAATCACTAACAAATCAGTTAATGTTCCTGCAGAGTACCTAGAATTCAAGGAAGTCTTTGGCAAAAGTAAAGCTGCTAAGTTACCCCCACATTGCCCTTGGGACTGTGCCATAGACCTTCTACCAAACACTGCACCTCCCAAAATTAAGGTCTATCCATTAACCATACCAGAAACACAGGCCATGGAACAGTATATTGAAGAGGCTTTGGAATTTGGATTCATCCATCCATCAACATCACCAGCAGCATCTGGATTCTTCTTCGTTGAAAAAATGGATGGTGGTCTCCGCCCTTGCATTGATTATTGTGGTCTTAATTCTGTGACAATCAAGAACAGGTACCCACTTCCTTTATTTCCCTCAGCATTAGAACAGTTATGTGAAGCTACCATTTTTACCAAACTTGATCTTCGTAGTGCATATAACTTAATCAAGGTCAGAGAGGGCGAAGAGTGGAAGACTGCATTTGTTACCACTGAGGCACTATGAATACTTAGTGATGACATATGGCCTTTCTATTGCACCGTCGGTGCTTCAGTCATTCATCAATGAGATCTTCAGAGATATCCTAAACCATCATGTTATTGCTTACATTGATGACATCCTGATTTACTCAAAGACACGAGCAACACATCCATCATGTGAAGGAAGTTCTCTCCCACCTATTGTATAATCAGTTGCATGTTAAGGCCGAAAAATGTGAATTTCATGTTTCAAGTACCTATTTTCTAGGCTACAGAATCAGTCATCATGGAGTGGAGATGGACACTAGGAAGGTTGAAGCAGTTACAGAGTGGCCCCGTCCAACTACGGTCAAAGAATTACAAAGATTCCATGGATTCGCAAATTTCTATAGGAGATTCAACAGAAACTACAGCTCCATTGCAGCTCCACTCACGTCACTGCTTAAAGGTAGCCCCAAGAAGTTACTATGGACGACACAAGCCCAGACTGCATTTGAGACCTTAAAGATCAGCTTTACTACTGCTCCAATTCTAAAACACCCAGATCCAGACCAACCATTCATAGTGGAGGTAGACACTTCTGACGTGGGCATCGGAGCAGTTCTGTCTCAGAGGCATGGTAACCCTGGTAAACTCTATCCATGTACGTTCTTTTCTAGAAAGTTATCCATGGCTGAGAAAAACTATGATGTGGGAAACAAGGAATTACTATCCATTAAGGAAGTGCTGTCAGAATGGAGACACTGGAGACACTGGTTGGAGGGAGCTTGTTGTCCATTTTAGTTGATTACTGATCACAAAAACTTGGAATATATTAAGAGTGCAAAACGTCTGAATCAAAGACAAGCGAGATGGTCACTATTTTTTTTTTACAAGATGTCAGTTCACACTCACATATCGCCCAAGGAAGTAAAAATGGTAAAGCGGATGCACTGCCCAGAAGATACGAGTCTGAAGACAACTCCTGTTGCCAAGGACCAATTTTACCCTCATCAGTAATTGTGGCACCCATTCGCTAGGATATAATGCAATAGATACAAAGAGAGCAGCAAACTGAACCAACACCACCAGAATGTCCCCCATCACTCCAATATGTTCCTGAATCCCTTTGTAAACGCATCATCCAATGGGTGCATAAGTCTCTGAGCTCGGGACACCCTGGTATTCAGCGAACAGAGGAACTGGTCCGTAATTCTTTCTGGTGGCCAAATTTGTCTAATGATGTGTCTATGTATGTTAAGTCTTGCAGTGTGTGTGCTCAATCCAAGACACCACGAAAACTCCCAGCTGGTCTGTTGGAACCTCTACCTATCCCTCATCAACCTTGGTCCCATCTGGTGGTGGATTTCGTCACTGATCTTCCCAGCTTTATGGGTCACACCACAATTCTGATAATAGTCGATTGATTTTCTAAAGCCTGTCATCTAGTCCCACTAAAGGGGTTACCCACTGCTATGGAGACTGCACAAACCCTGTTTCATCATGCGTTTCGAGTCTATGGTATACCCAAAAATATAGTTTCAGACAGGGGCCCACAATTGACGTCTTGGTTATGGCAAGCTTTTTGTAAACAGCTGGATGTCAATGTAAGCTTAACATCAGGCTAACATCCCCAAGCTAATTGGCAAGTGGAGAGAGTGAATCAGGAACTAGGATGTTACCTCAGATCCTACTGTAGTCAGGAACAAGAACGTTGGGCTGAATTTCTACCTTGGGCCAAATATGCTAGAAACTCCCTCACTCACTCATCTACGGGACTTACCCCTTTCAAGTGTGTTCTAGGATACCAACCACCCATGTTCCCTTGGTCTGATGAACCTTCTGATGTTCCTGCGGTGGATGACAGAAAAAGCAAAAGGGTATGGGAAAGCGCTCATGTGAGGCTACAGGGAGCGATCAGAGCCCAGAAGATCCAAGCAGATCTCAGGAGGTGTCCCCACCCAAACTACCAGCCGGGTCAAAGAGTTTGTAATAGGACCCACTCATAGTAGAGGTCACACTCTTCATCTCGTGCTAACCCTCAGATTAAATATAGAAAATATAGTCAGAGTGCCTCAATCAGAAGCTATCTCTGACCATTATCTCATTTCATTTAAATTGCGTTTCAGACACAATATTTGCAATTTGCCACCGTGTTAAACGTAAATTTACATCCACTACTGCAGAGACATTTACCAACAGTCTCCCAGAAGTATCATGCATGATTGGATGAGGTAGTATCCCAAGGAAAGTATCCCAGGTAGTATCCCAGGGTTGCCTCCCTCTGGAAGTGAATTTTTACCCCAAATTACACTCTCTGCAAGTAAATTGGAAGGTCATGGGTTCAAACCCCAGGTCCACCAAGCTGCCATTGCCGGGCCCCCGAGCAAGGCCCTTAACCCTCAGTTGCTCAGTTGTAAGTCACTCTGGATAAGGGTGTCTGCTAAATGCCGTAAATGTAATGTAAATGTAATTTTACCAGTGTTTCTGGGAGACCATGACAGAAAATTTCCCAATACAAGATTTTGGCTGTGTATAATGAAGTAAATTTGGGGAGGTAAATGAGATGCCTAACATTGGTGAATCTATCAATAATAGAAAAGGCATCTAGGGCAATATGTAACCAAGGGCATTAGGAATTGGTATGGGGTCTTTGAGGCCCATATGTTTTTTATGTGCGAAGTTGAGCACAAACAGAGCAAGGCATGACAAAGTGCTCATCATCCTTTCTTAGTCCTTCTCACCAGAATGTGTTCTCCATTCATTTTTGTGTACAGTTGATACATGCATGTTCCAGTCACAGAGAGTTGTAGACCCAATAAACAACTTCCTCCCTCATAGACAGGTGCACATAGACTTTTGTGGCCAGGCACTAAAAGGGTACTTTACACAGACCAAATATTGTCTCCACTGTTCTAGAGCAGCTTAAATGGCCAACCATTACATTGCCTGTACCATAATGTAATTTAACCACTGTCATTTTTCTGTAATAAAAAGCACAAAAGGTATAACATCATGGAGTTAGCTTGTCTATAAAATACCAGAACCCTGACATAATAATAATAACTAGATTTGTAAAGTTTGTCACGACAAACTTTGATGTTGGATTTGACGGTACAAGTATTCGCAAAGGCTGGTCCTTTTTGGAGGCGAGTGGACAGAAAGATTGTGGAAGCTACTGGACTCCTAGGGTGCCAATACTTTTGGAGGTGAGTGGACATGAGCATGTGACGTGATCCGAATACCCGTGGGGCAGTTCCCCTCATTGTGCTGAGTGTATTGATATGTCACATGTCCATGTTGTGCAAATTTTTAATTTTGCTTGTTTTTGGGGTGGGGCTACATTTGACATCACGTGACGGCACGTGACGTGACCATAATACCCGTGGGGCAGTTCCCCTCATTGTGCTGAGTGTTTTGATATGTCACATGTCCATGTTGTGCAAATTTTTAATTTTGCTGGTTTTTGGAGTGGGGCTACATATGACATCACGTGACGTGACCAGAATACCCGTGGGGCAGTTCCCCTCATTGTGCTGAGTGTTTTGATATGTCACATGTCCATGTTGTGCAAATTTTTGATTTCGCTTGTTTTGGGGGCGGGGCTACACGTGATGTCACGTGATGTGACCATAATACCCATGGGGCAGTTCCCCTCATTGTGCTGAGTGTTTTGATGTGTCACATGTCCATGTTGTGCAAATTTTAAATTTTCACATGATCTCACGTGACGTCACGTGACGTCACCAGAGTACCCATGGGGCAGTTCCCCTCATTGTGCTGAGTGTTTTGATGTCTCACATGTCCATGTTGTGCAAATTTTTGATTTCGCTTGTTTTGGGGGCGGGGCTACATGTGACGTCATGTGGTGTCGAGTGACGTCACCAGAATACCCGGTGGGGTGCCAATACTTTTGGCAAAAAGTGGCTACTGAGGGTTCGGACATTTCATGTCAATACTGCAGTCATTATGGGATTCTACTTATTATACTGCATAGAACAGTACATGCAATTCTTAATGTTGCATGTATTGTGTGTGTGAGAGCTTAGAGGACTTTTCGGAATTCCCTATTCAAGTCTATGGGATGTTCGTTCGTCGACTACGGGAAAACCGAAAATTCTGTCGGAACTCCGGAATAAAAATTTGGTCCGGAGTAAGGTCCTAAAGAACCTGTCCGAGTTCGGTGTAAATCGCTCAAAAACTTGCCGAGTTATGAACCTCAAAATTTTATAATGGAAGTCTATGGGAAAAAAGGCCACTTTGAGCTTCCGAACCGGGAATGCCAGAATTCCGATCGCTTAGAAAAATAGAAGCAACAAACCTCAGACCAGGATCTATGACAGATCCGAATTTGGTGCATGTGGCTCGAACGCCCTGGGCCACATTTTTTTAAATACATTTTTGTCTAAGAATAATAATAATAACTAGATTTGTAAAGTTTGTTGCGACAAACTTTGATGTTGGCTTTGACGGTGCAAGTATTTGCAAAGGCTGCTGCATTTTGGAGGCGAGTGGAAAGAAAGATTGTGAAAGCTACTGGACAGCTAGGGTGCCAATACTTTTGGAGGTGAGCAGACATGAGCATGTGACGTGATCTGAATACCCGTGAGGAAGTTCCCCTCATTGTGCTGAGTGTTTTGATATGTCACATGTGTATGTTGTGCAAATTTTTGATTTCGCTTGTTTTGGGGGCGGGGCTACCCGTGACGTCACGTGACGTCACCATAATACCCGTGGGGCAGTTCCCTTCATTGTGCTGAGTGTTTTGATATGTCACATGTCCATGTTGTGCAAATTTTTTATTTCGCTTCTTTTGGGGGCGGAGCTACACGTGACGTCACGTGACGTGACCAGAATACCCGTGGGGCAGTTCCCCTCATTGTGCTGAGTGTTTTGATATGTCACATGTCCATGTTGTGCAAATTTTTGATTCCGCTTGTTTTGGGGGCGGGGCTACACGTGACCTCACGTGACATCACGTGACGTGACCAGAATACGCGTGGGGCAGTTCCCCTCATTGTGCTGAGTGTTTTGATATGTCACATGTCCATGTTGTGCAAATTTTAGATTTCACTTGCTTTGGGGGCAGGGCTACACGTGACGTCACGTGACGTGACCAGAATACCCGTGGGGCAGTTCTCCTCATTGTGCAGAGTGTTTTGATATGTCACATGTCCATGTTGTGCAAATTTTTGATTTCGCTTGTTTTGGGGGCGGGGCTACACGTGACCTCACGTGACATCACGTGACGTGACCAGAATACCCGTGATGCAGTTCCCCTCATTGTGCTGAGTGTTTTGATATGTCACATGTCCATGTTGTGCAAATTTTTAATTTTGCTTGTTTTTGGGGTGGGGCTACATGTGACATCACGTGACGTGACCATAATACCCGTGGGGCAGTTCCCCTCATTGTGCTGAGTGTTTTGATATGTCACATGTCCATGTTGTGCAAATTTTTAATTTTGCTTATTTTTGGGGCGGGGCTACATGTGACATCACGTGACGGCACGTGACGTGACCATAATACCCGTGGGGCAGTTCCCCTCATTGTGCTGAGTGTTTTGATATGTCACATGTCCATGTTGTGCAAATTTTTGATTTTGCTTGTTTTGGGGGCGGGGCTACACGTGACGTCACGTGACGTGACCAGAATACCCATGGGGTAGTTCCCCTCATTGTGCTGAGTGTTTTGATATGTCACATATCCATGTTGTGCAAATTTTTAATTTTGCTAGTGTTAGGGGCGGGGCTACATGTGACATCATGTGACGTCACGTGACGTGACCAGAATACCCGTGGGGCAGTTCCTTTCAAAGTGCTGAGTGTTTTGATATGTCACATGTCCATGTTGCGCAAACTTTTGATTTTGCTTGTTTTACGGGCGGGGCTACATGTGACCTCACGTGAGGTCACGTGACCAGAATACCCGTGGGGCAGTTCCCCTCATTGTGCTGAGTGTTTTGATATGTCACATGTCCATGTTGTGCAACTTTTTAATTTTGCTTGTTTTCGGGGCGGGGCTACATGTGACATCACGTGACGTCACATGACGTGACCAGAATACCCGTGGGGTAGTTCCCCTCAATGTGCTGAGTGTTTTGATATGTCACATGTCCATGTTGTGCAAATTTTTGATTTCGCCTGTTTTGGGGGCGGGGCTACACGTGACGTCACGTGGTGTCGAGAGACGTCACCAGAATATCTGGTGGGGTGCCAATACTTTTGGCAAAAAGTGGCTACTGAGGGTTTGGACATTTCATGTCAATACTGCAGTCATTATGGGATTCTACTTATTATCATACTGCGTGGATCACAGAGAGAGAAGCCGTGCCTGAGCTCTGCGCACGCTGTGTGTGTGAGAGCTTAGAGGAATTTTCGGAATTCCCCATTCAAGTCTATGGGATGTTCGATCGTCGACTACCGGAAAACCGAAAATTCCGTCGAAGTCCGAAATAAAAACTTCGTCCGGAGTAAGGTTCTAAAGAACCTGTCCGAGTTCGGTGTAAATCGCTCGAAAACTTGCCGAGTTACAATCCTCAAAGGTTTATAATGGAAGTCTATGGGGAAAAAGGCCACTTTGAGCTTCCGTACCGGGAATGCCGGAATTCCGATCTCTTAGAAAAATAGAAGCAACAAACTTCAGACCAGGGTCTACGACATATCCGAATTTGGTGCATGTGGCTCGAACGCCCTGGGCCGCATTTTTTTAAATAAATTTTTGTCTAAGAAGAATAATAATAACTAGATTTGTAAAGTTCATCGCGACAAAATTTGATGTTGGCTTTGACGGTGCAAGAATTCGCAAAAGCCGGTGCATTTTGGAGGCAAGTGGACAGAAGGATTATGAAAGCTACTGGACCACTAGAGTGCCAATACTTTTGGAGGTGAGCAGACATGAGCATGTGACGTGATCCGAATACCCGTGGGGTATTTCCCCTCATTGTGCTGAGTGTTTTGATATGTCACATGTCCATGTTGTGCAAATTTTTGATTTCGCTGGTATTGGGGGCGGGGCTACACGTGACGTCACGTGACGTGACCAGAATACCCATGGGGCAGTTCCCCTCATTGGGCTGAGTGTTTTGATATGTCACATGTGTATGTTGTGCAAACTTTTGATTTCGCTTGTTTTGGGGGCGGGGCTACACGTGACGTCACGTCACGTGACCATAATACCCGTGGGGCAGTTCCCCTCATTGTGCTGATTTTTTTGATATATCACATGTCCATGCTTTTTGATTTCACTTGTTTTGGGGGCGTGGCTACACGTGGCGTCACGTGACGTGACCATAATACCCGTGGGGCAGTTCCCCTCATTGTGCTGAGTGTTTTGATATGTCACATGTCCATGTTGTGCAAATTTTTCATTTTGCTTGTTTTTGGGGCGGGGCTACATGTGACCTCACGTGATGTTACGTGATGTGACCTTAATACCCGTGGGGCAGTTCCCCTCATTGTGCTGATTTTTTTGATATATCACATGTCCATGCTTTTTGATTTCACTTGTTTTGGGGGCGTGGCTACACGTGGCGTCACGTGACGTGACCATAATACCCGTGGGGCAGTTCCCCTCATTGTGCTGAGTGTTTTGATATATCACATGTTCATGTTGTGCAATTTTTTTTATTTTCCTTGTTTTGGGGGTGGGGCTACACGTGACGTCACGTGACGTAACCAGAATACCCGTGGGGCAGTTCCCCTCAATGTGCTAAGTGTTTTGATATGTCACATGTCCATGCTGTGCAAATTTTTGATTTCGCTTGTTTTGGGGGCGGGGCTACACGTGACGTCACGTGACCAGAATACCCGTGGGGCAGTTCCCCTCAATGTGCTGAGTGTTTTGATATGTCACATGTCCATGTTGTGCAAATTTTTGATTTCGCTGGTTTTGGGGGCGGGGCTACAAGTGACGTCACGTGACGTGACTATAATACTCGTGGGGCAGTTTCCCTCATTGTGCTGAGTGTTTTGATATGTCACATGTCCATGTTGTGCATGTTTTTGATTTCGCTTGTTTTGGGGGCGGGGCTACACGTGACGTCACGTGACGTGACCAGAATACCCGTGGGGCAGTTCCCCTCATTGTGCTGAGTGTTTTCATATGTCACATGTCCATGTTGTGCAAATTTTTGATTTCGCTTGTTTTGGGGGCGGGGCTACACGTAACGTCACGTGGTGTCGAGTGACGTCACCAGAATACCCGGTGGGGTGCCGATACCTTTGGCAAAAAGTGGCTACTGAGGGTTTGGACATTTCATGTCAATACTGCAGTCATTATGGGATTCTACTTATTATACTGCATAGAACAGTACATGCAATTCTTAATGTTGGATGTATTGTGTGTGTGAGAGCTTAGAGGACTTTTCGGAATTCCCTATTCAAGTCTACGGGATGTTCGATCGTCGACTACGGGAAACTGAAAATTCCGTCGGAACTCCGAAATAAAAACTTCGTCCGGAGTAAGGTCCTAAAGAACCTGTCTGAGTTCGGTGTAAATCGCTCGAAAACTTGCCGAGTTACAAACCTCAAAAGTTTATAATGGAAGTCTATGGGAAAAAAGGCCACTTTGAGCTTCCGTACCGCCCCGCCCCAAAAACCAGCGAAATCAACAAACTTCAGAGCAGGGTCTATGACATATCCGAATTTGGTGCATGTGGCTCGAACGCCCTGGGCCGCATTTTTTTAATAAATTTTTGTCTAAGAATAATAATAATAATAATAATAAGCTTATAACGGAAATCAGAATGTTGGCTTCTACAAAGCCAACATAATAATAATAATAATAATAATAATAATAATAATAATAATAATAATAATAATAATAATAATAAGCTTATAACAGAAATCAGAATGTTGGCTTCTACAAAGCCAACATAATAATAATAATAATAATAATAATAATAATAATAATAATAATAATAATAATAATAATAATAATAATGATGATAATAATGATAATGATAATAATGATAATGATAATTATTATTATCATTATCATTATTATCATTATGATTATTATCATTATTATTTTAATGTATGCCTTAGTTTTGATACTTTAAAAAAGTAATTTGAAAGTAATTTATTTTTTTGTTTTTGCATCTCAGAAAAGGGTTCATTTAAAGCCCAGAATGTGCGGCACTTAAATGTACTTAATTCTTCTCAACTTTGTCATTGTTCACAAGTACAAGTACAGACAGAGAATAAATGAGTAATATCTAAATGTTTATTTTTGATAGAAAATATTGTTGTAGGCGTTGCATACTATGCATTTAAAAAATAAAAGTTTAGTTCAGTCAGGACCACTTTGTCAAATGAGGATTTATTAGATGATAGCATACAGTTAGTGTTGGCGGTATGGTTCTGTTCTGGGCAAAAATCCCCGCGCCCTTCCGTGTGCATGCACAGACAGAGCGGGGAGAGCAGCAACTAGAAAATAGAATAGACCCCCCAAATAACAGCAGAACCATTAATCATGGATAGTATTAAGTACGCTTGCTTACATGTTTTGAAAAATACATAAATAAATAAATAAATAAATAAATAGAGAGAGAGAGTGAGAGAGAGAGAGAGAGAGAGAGAGAGGGAGAGAGAAGAAAAAAAAACAAATACATGATGAAGATTTATAACGTAAACTGGTACAACGAACACAGGTTCCGGCTGGGTGGAGTCGGGGTTGGAGGAGGGAGTTTAAACCGCAGCAGCAGCGATGCGCTAGAAAGCGGCTCAATGAATTGGAATTTAAAGGGTCGGATAATATGGATGTCATAACCAGATTGGTGCACGTCATGAACAGCTGATTATCAGCTGATGCAGCTTGATGACTGCGTCTGCCTGAACTAACGCAATGCTTGATTTTTCTTAAAAAGGAAACCAATTAGTTGTTCATTTTAAGAGACCCGTCTTATTTTCTCTTGTATATTTAATATTGCCCTTTAATTAAGCAAAAATATATTTTAACCGATTACTTGATTAATCGATTAAATTTTCGGTAGAATACTCGATTACTAAAATATTCGATAGCTACAGCCCTAGTGCACATTCCCTCAAAACTTGCGACATCTGTGGCATTGTGATGTGTGATAAAAACTGCACATTTTTAGAGTGGTCTTTTATTGTGGCCAGCCTAAGGGACACCTGTGCAATAATCATGCTTCCTAATAAGCATCTTGATATGCCACACCTATGAGGTGGAAGGATTATCTCAGCTAAGGAGAAGTGCTCACTAACACAGATTTAGACTGATTTATGAACAATATTTGAGAGAAATAGGCCTTTTGTGTATACAGAACAAGATTTACCCTGCTCCCAGAATACACCTAACCAGTGCTGATAGAGCACCTAAAGGCCTAGCTAATTTCACATGCCTTAAGATAGAGTCTCCTCTAACCAAAGCTCTTTCAGGTTTATCAGTGGGTGCTTCACCGAGGAGAGCAAACCTGTTAGACATGTGAAGTGGAGAGGAGTGGTGCTCCCGTGGGCAAGCCTTAGCGTTGGCTTTGGTTTTGAGACTAAGCCACTAAGTCGTCACCCATTAGGGTTACTAACTTCGCCTAAAGCAGGGGTGTCAAACTCAGGCCCGTAATTATATTTAGCCCGCGAGATCATATCAAATGTGCATTACAGCTGGCCAGCCACATGCTCCGCTAATACTACAAATCCCAGAATGCTTTGCAACTGTATTGAAACGTAGTCACAAACAGCAAGCGCCCCTCATTCTCTGTTGACAGTCGTTAACAACCATGCTACAGTCACATTGGGCGAGTTAATTCCACCCTCCACAAAAATGGCCAAATGAAAGATGGACAATAGAAGCTTTCAAGATAGGTGGGAGGCAGATTATCTGTTCATGAATATAAAGGACTGACCTGTTTGTCCGTAATGAACGAATATAACATAAGACACTATGAAACGAAACATTATGAGAAGCAGAGGAGATGAATAAAAGTCTGGTTTCCCGGCAGACTATGTTAATGAAAGCAAAATCAAAAAGTGAAGCTGCTGTAAAGGCTAGCTTTATTGTGGCAGCAGAGATTGCAATATCTGCCCAGCCCTTTAATGAGGGAGAGTTATCAAATAATTTATGGTCAAAGTTTGCAACATTGTGTGCCCAGATAAAAGGCAAGAATCAATGTGATCAATGTGCAGAGTCAATCAGAGTGTAGCAAACTGAGCTTGAATATATGTTTTCTTTATGCACTTTTTCTACTCCAAGGCATGAACTGTTAATAGTCGAAAAGTTGGATTTTCATTGAATGAAATTGTTATTTTTGGTTGTTTTGTTCTTGGTTTTTAAAAAGATCCACTTCAAAAAGTAACTTAAAACGATACAGTGAGAGTCATAATTTATTTTATTTATTTAAAAAAGAAATGAACACCACTGATGTGTCTTTTATTTCAAATTTAATTTCTTATGTGTTTGTAATATCAAGCTCTGGTTGTTCCAAATCCTGTGTTCAAGCAAAACTAAATTTTGTTTCCATATGAAAAAGGTTGAACATTACATATCAGTTGCAGTTAATTTTTCAATAAATATTCAGTTTGGCCCGTGACTTTATCTCAGTTTTATAATTTGACACCCCTGGCCTAAAGCTTCCAGATTTTCCCCTATAGAAACTACACTACTATCCCTATCCCTCTCTAGTGTCTGGATGCTACACTATCTCTAAAGATAAAATCTTCTCTGTCAGAGAGCTAACTAAAATACACTAATCACAAGTAAAATTAACACTAATGATGAAGGAAGAGTTAATACACATCCTGCAGCTCACACACTAGACAAGCTGAAAGTTTGCCATACTGATTACGTACATACCTTTGACTTGAATCAGATCGGAATTTTAAAAAGATCTGAAGAGGATTTCCTCTGCTAGCTGTTTGAAGACAGGAAACAAAAAAGCATCTCTGAAGAAGAGGAATAATATTAACTGTGATAGAAAACTAAATAATTAGTTTACAACATAAAATATTTTACAACATAAAATATTAACTAAAATGAAAAAACCTGCGGCAAACAATTCAAACACAGGAAGTGATGTCCGATTCAAACACAGGAAGTGACGTCCACTCTACTAACCTCCACTCTTTTGGAAAGGCTCTCTACTAGATTTTAGAGTATGGATATAGGGATTTGCTCATGTAACAACAAGAAAATCTGAAGCATTTACAGAAAAATTGCTATTTGGTATCCAAGATTTCCTCTAGCTTTACTAGAACAACAATCTGAGCTAGAGAGACAGGGACCTATACCATAATTCACCAACAGGTTTGACCAAGGCATGTTGTTCCCTAGGTGACAAAGAGTGACCAGTACTTGCCAGATATTCCTCCACTCTGTTAGATTTCTTTACAGTTTCCCCCATGAGTTATTTTCTTTTCTGTTCATCAATTCTGCAGTAATATGCTGTTTGTGATCATGTCAAGATGGTGTCCCATTTTCTGCACATCTTGAAGATTGCCTTCCAAAGTAATGTTTCAGAAATTCTTCTTTACACCGCTCCTGATCAATACTGTGCATTTTTTGTTAGCTCTTTGCAGACCATGGCAATCATTTTAGAATAACTTAATTGATGACCGATGAATTCATTTTAAATATGAGTTTGACGGTGATTGCATACCAGTCATGATTCTTTGAGGCATTTGAAATAATACAGATCACATTGCAGAATCATATGTTGGTATATAGAGAGCAAGTGACAACTCTTACTGTTTTTGTTCTGCAGCACAAGAGCTCAATGTTGTATTCAAGGTGATGCTTTAGGTGTGGTGATGTTTCATCACCCCATTTGACAAGCCAAAACCTTTCATCTTCCCGCATTTTCTTGTGTCTAACAAGCTTACTCTGAGCCAGTAATGCCTGCAGCATCCATGTTTCTTCTGTCAGGGAGGAAGATTGGGTTGGATACAAATGTAGGTTTATTAGAACAGTCAACAGTCATAATCCAAAAGGCTTATCCAAACAACATGATCCAAAAACAGGCATATGTCAGGCAATCGGCAAACAGAATCAAATAGGGCAAAAACAGGAGTCAAATTAACAATCATAATTAAAAGCTGAAAAGCAAATAACAATACCATGGCCTTTTCAGTAGTGTGTTGAAGTGAGACTTTGCGCAAACTAATAAATGAGTCTTTTAAAGTGTGTGGGTAATATGGAAAATGTATGCTTAATTAGACATCCAATGAACTTGAACTTGTGACTGGGTCACATTACATTGCAGTCTGTCAGGTTGATGGGAAATTGAGTTCAAGGCAGAAGCCTCTGGTGAAGACATGCCACAAGAAATAAGTAATTAATATTACTAAACATTTAGTGGTTTAGTTGTGATTTTACTCTGGTTATGCTTAATCTGCTCACATTGTTTTTTTTTTTCTCAAAATGACTGGCTATGAATTTAAAAAATCTGAAAAAAAAGATGAATTTTTTTTTCAATTCTTATTATTGAAATTTGATTTGATGAATAAAAATCAACCTTGAAATCCCTATACTAAGTTGATTTTTGCATATTCTCACAGAGCTTACCCTGGGTTCTCCAGATTCTTCACACTGTATAATAAGCAGGTAGGTGTGTTGTTAATATGCATTGTAACCATTGATGAATGGGTGTCCCGTTTGGGTGAATGTGTAAATAAATGCAGTAAGTATACATACAATTAAAAATGCCTTTCTAAACATGTAATTGAAGTTGTAAAAAAAATGTTCCCAAATTATGCAACATGCTGTACTACATTACTAAACGTGTCATTATCATCGTTTTCAGTCATTCAGGATTAGCTATGTTCCTTTAGAATATATGAAGATATGACAAAGTTTATAAATACACTGGCCACGTTAGAGGTAGTTGAGCAAATCACATGAGAACATGCACATAGGTATAAAATACTAAGATAAATATGAGCATAGGACAAAAAAAAATCGGCTTTAATTTTAGGATGGCTATGAGCAACAGGAAATTCGGTAATTACTTAAAAAGAGCAGCACATTTTAGCCTAAACCTCAAGGACTACCATAACAATTGAGAATACGCGCCCGAGGACTCAGTGCCATGCATTTGATATACAGTAAATAAATGCTTACACCGTTTCCCTGGAATATTATGGCGTACAAAGAAATCTTCGGCTACGCAGGCCGACAGAAATATGCACTTACCTTTCAGATTGAATAAGGTCGTAAAAATGAGCGCATTGCCTCGTGTGTCGTCATTAATATTCACGCAAAAATACTTTCGGAGCCTCAATAAGACGTTGCAAAGACTGCATAACGAAGTGGGGCCTAACACCCATCCACCCAAGGCTATTAAACTCAGAGATGCACGCTGAGGAGAGAGAGAGAGAGAGAGAGAGAGAGAGAGAGAGAGAGAGAGAGAGAGAGAGAGAGATGTTGCGGGGGTGGGAGGTTTGTGCGTGCGCGTTATCTTCGTTTATGACGCGTAAGGTGTTGTATTTGTGTGTGTGTGTGTGTGTGTGTGTGTGTGTGCGTGTGTGTGTGCGCGCGTTTTACTGGCGCATGGAAGCAACTGTACTTGTCGGTGTCCTAGGCAACGATGTAATGGATGGGGTTGTGGTTTATCTGTGAATGCCCTCTAAGCAGCTTGACTTCAATAGATGTTTTCCTCAAGCATGTATCTGCTCTAGTTCTTACCAGCCGAAATTCGTAGTTAGACGGTGTTTTTTTTTCAGCGGTTTATATTGCTTTATGATTCCAATGATAACACATAGACTCCAGATCGCTGAACTCTGATTATAACAATGATGGAATTCTATGTTTCCACAACTGTGACTCCATTAAGCAACTACACGTCTATATGTTGTGCGTATTTTGCTTTCTGTAATAAAAAATAGCGAAGCCAAGTAAAGATCACTGCTACCATCTCGTGGCAGAAAATGGCATTTTTCAACGGTGTTTAAGCGCTAATGAATAAAATAAAACAGTACAAAAAAAAAAAAAAAAAAAAAACACAAATTACTGCGCTCTTTCTTGTATGCGGCAAGATTTCAAAATGATTAAAAAATACCATATTTGGTGAACGACCTTTTCTTTTGTATACAGCAAAATACAACAAACTTTTTCTGTTGGAGAAAAAAAAGGTTTAAGCATATTCTCGCATGCTGTAATAAAAGTTTTAATCAAATAGCTTCTCTGTGATTAAACTTTCGCATGCAAATCATAAATAAATATGAGCTTGTATATCACTCCTCCACCCTTATCCCATGTGTTTCATACACACATTTAATGTAAAATTCCATGCAATTAACGTATTTACTTTCCAATTTAGAGTATTTCAAAATAATAGCTAGGTTTGGTGAAATTTGGTGAAAATGTTACACAATTTGCCATTTATTGATCTTTAACTAAAATTATTGTGTGGAATTGTTTGTGTAATCCAAACTGAGCCAACATAACTACAATAACATGATTATTTAACTTTTTAGAAGTACTGTATACTTTTAACTAATGTCTACCAGGATATATATATATATATATATATATATATATATATATATATATATATATATATATATATATATATATATAGTTTATTTAGCAGTGTAGTCACCGCACTTGGAAAGGAACAAAAAATATGGAGAGAGAATAAAAGTCCTCACCCATGCTGTGGTGGAAAAGTTATGCTGACATTGCAGAGTGGTGGAGGACAATGCAGCAACTTTAAGAGACATAAGTTCAAAGCCAAAAAAAGGCAATTGTTGCAAAGTTGAACAGGTCAAAATAAAATTTGCTTTGTAAATTAAATGAATGGCAGAATTTATACTGTTTCTAATAAAATTCTGATAGGTGGTAAACACATTCAGTATATTTTTTGTATGTTTGTTTAGCATTTATGATTATCAGATGTCTAGCCACAGAATGTATTATGGCACACAGAAACTAGGGAGTATACAGCTCATTGTGGGTTGAGACATTGAATGGTTGTCATCATTTATTGATCTTGCCAGTAGCAGGAAATCCAAACACTGACATATTAGGCCTGCAGAAAAAAGGCTCTGATCTTTTTATTTAGCTGAATTTTTGCTATCTCTGAAGTGTTGCACAGCATTAAAAGAAGATGCCATAGCAAGTCAGCATTTCATCCTACAAAGAAATCATATCACTATAAATATCAATTCTTATGGCTTGACTAAGAGCAAACTGAATACAATTTTCAGGGTAAAAAAGTAATGCTGAGAGGATACAAGTGCAACAACAAAACAACAGGTTTTCAAAGCAGGGCATGTTCAAAAAAAGGTTGTGGTCGGAACATGGCAAAATTGGGATATCAGTGTGTGACCGATAAATTTGACAAAATCCAAAAATTAGGTACAGTAAAAAAAAGGTAGTATGCAATGAACAGGATAAATTGTAAAGTACATGGCCTGTGAGTACAAAACTAATAATTTAAAGGCAAGAGATCTAGGACCAAAGATAATGGCACTTTTTACAAAACATTTGCAAAAGGAGTCATAAGTTTATGAGATGAAAAGGAGAACTCTTGGATAATAAGATAAGCTGCATTTTTTTTGCATGATGTTTCAAGCTGTATAAGCCTTCGTGTGAAAGTGAACTTATATTTAAAAAAATAAATCTGTGGCAATAATGAAAACAAGACAAATATTTCATTACATATTTTTATTTAAGAACAGAAGTTATAGAATTTTAGCACTTAAATGATTTCTTTTCTTTTCACTTTTAATTCTATATACATAAATAGTTATATTAATTATATCAATATTAAGCTTTTAAGCTACTTCCACCAAACTCAGTAGTGTCTTTCAGACTTTACTTTTTGAATGATCGAATATCCAAAAAATTCCTATTGACATATGTTGAAGGAACCTTAGAATCCTGGCTCAGCTCATACACATGCCTGTGTGGTGGGAATGAGGGCAAGTGGAATTGCTGGTGTGCAGGACTGATGCTCTTCTTCTCTACAGCTCTCTCAATCACTGTGGTTGAAAAGGAAATTCTCAATTCATTTACCTATACACTTGAACCTACTGTATCTATCCAATCAACTCTTAAAGGATTAGCACCCTATCTATCCACTCACAACATAGACATGTGACATATAAAAATGCTCAAAATGAGGAAAACCTTGTTACAACAGTATGTATTCTGATGACATCACATTCTTCAACTGCCAAAGTAAGTGGAATCACAAAATTATTGGCAACGATCTGTCCACTGAAATCCAAAAATCATTACTTGCTGCATCAAGCCACAGATTTAAAAAAATTAAGTTCTATATTCAACTGCTTAGGCATCAATGGAAAGCATCAATAACAATCTTACCATGACACTGAACCTACACAAATAAATCTTTTTTCCTTCAGTTTCATTTTGGGAACAAAAAGAAGTTGCAAGAAGCAAGATATTCTGGATGCATATCAAATAGTATTAAATAGTAATAACAGTGTGTTTCCTTCAAGGTTCAGGGTTCTTTATTTGTCACAAGCATCTTATAAACGTGATTTAATACTTTTTCTATCTATAGTAGTAGCTTTTTTGTAATATTTAAGCAAATACTACCTCGCTCTTTGACAAAAAAGATTGCAACATTAGTGGTACACATCCAATCTGTAGAGATGGATAGCGAGATTAAGAGCAACGTAGTTTCTGTAGGGGAAAGTCTGCTGCCTTAGTCATAGTTAGTAACCCCCAATTCCAGCATTAGGGCCTTCATCAATCCTCTCTGCCTCATGTATCTAACAGGTTTTCTCTCCTCAGTGAATGTAACTTATTGTCATTGTTAAAGGAGATCCAACACATTGTTAATGCAGATCAAAACACATTTGATATGAAGCTAGAACTGTTAAATATTCGAACACTTATTTTTAATGAAACTGTTATTGATATATATTATGTTTATAAGAAACATGAACTAAAGGAAATAAGTATGTAGCATTAAATTAAGCTAGTCGTCCCAGGGACAATTATCAGCCCTGTCTAACTGGCACAGAAGGAGGTGATGCAGTCTAATCAGTCAGGTCCACAAATTATTATTTACAGACCTCTGGGTCCATAGTATGAATTCCTTGTAAAATTCATGGAAAATCAGTTGTTTCCATTCCAGTCACAGTACAGGTGAATGAGAACGTAATTAGGCCCACTCATAAAGGTGGCCACACTCTTCAACATCAAAAATGTATTTTATTGGGATTTTATGTGATAGACCAACACAAAGTGGCACATATTTGTGCAGTGGAAGGAAAATGATAAATGATGTCCATTTTTTTTTTTTTACAAATAAATAACTGAAAAGTGTGGCAGGCATTTGTATTCAGCCCACTTTACTCTGATGCCCCTAAACTAAAATCCACTAGAACCAATTGCCTTCAGAAGTCAACTAGTGAATAAACAGCATACAACATACAAAAACAGTGAACAAATAGGACATCTATTTGTCATCCACAAATCTGGCCTTTTTGGAAGAGTGGAAAGAAGAAAGCCTTTGCTGAAAGAAAGCCGCAAGAAATCCCGTATGAAGTCTGTGACAAGCCATGTGGGGGCCACAGCAAACATGTGGAAGAAGGTGCTCTGGTCAGACAAGACCAAAATTAAACTTTTTGGCCTAAATGCAAAATGCTATGTGTGGCGGAAACCTAATATTGCACATTACCTTGAACACAGGGTCAGAGTTGATGGGAAGATGGATGGAGCCAAATACATGGAAATATTAGATAAAAACCTGTTAGAGTTTTCAAAAGATTTGAGACTGCAGCGGAAGTTCACCTTCCAGCAGGACATTGACCCTAAACATATAGTCAGAGCTACAATGGAATAATTTAAATCAAAGCATATTTATGTGTTAGAATGGCCAATCAAAGTTCAGACCTAAATCCATTTGAGAATCTGTGGCAAGCCTGTCCATGAATACCTGTGTAATTTTGTAAGCGATCTAGGAGAATGTTGTGATCTATAGTGTTGAATGCAGCACTAAGGTAAAGTAGAACTAATAGGGACATACAGTCTTGGCACAAAGCTAAGAAACAAGTCATTTGTAACTTTAACAAGTGCTGTTAATGTGCTATGATGGGGCCTGAAAACTGACTGAAACTCTTCAAAGATATTGTTCACCTGTAAGAAGGAGCACAGTTGAACAGACACAACCTTTTCTAGTATTTTAAACATAAACGGAAGATGTGAAATAGGTCTGTAAGTTGATAGTTCATTAGGATCTAGATTAGGTTTCTTAATGAGTGGCTTAATAACTGCCAACTTGAAAGATTTAGGGACGTAACCTAAAGATAGCGAGGAGTTAATAATATTAAGCAGAGGCTCACCAGATTTATATAACACTTCTTTCAGTAATTTAGCTGGAATGGGGTTTAGTGAACAAGTTGTTGATTTAGCTGTAGTAATAAGCTTATCTAACTCTTCCTGTCCTGTACTTGTAAAGCACTGTACAGTAGTACAGTGTAGCGCTTTAGGTGAGACTGGGTCACAAGGTGCTCTCAAATGTTGAACATCACCTATTTTGTTCCTGATGCTTTTAATTTTGTCAGTGAAGAATCTCATAAAAGCCTCACTACTGAACTGTGATGGAGTAGTGTGTTCACATTTCTGTTTTTTTGTTAATCTAGCCACTGTGCTAAATAAAAACCTGGGATTGTTCTGGTTATTTTCTATGAGTTTGCTCAGGTGCTCAGCCCTAGCAGTTTTTAGAGCCTGTCTATAGTTCGACATATTGTCCTTATATGCAATTCTAAAAACCTCTAATTTGGTTTTTCTCCACTTTCACTCGAGGTTATGGGTTTCTCTTGAGGGTGTGAGTATGACTATTATACCATGGTGCAGGTGTTTTGTCTCTAACCTTCTTTAATCGGACAGGGGCAACAGTGTCTAATGTGCTAGTGAATATAGCGCCTATGCTGTTAGTCATTACATCTAAATCGTTTGTGTTTAAGGGTAAAGTAAGAAGTCCAGACAGATCAGGCAGGTTATTTGTGAATCTGTCTTTAGTTGTCGGAATAATAGTTCTACCGAGTCGATAACATGGTGAGACACAGTTAGTCTGTTCTACAGGTAGTGTGTACAGTATGAGGTAATGGTCTGTGATGTCATCACTTTGAGGTATGATATCTATCAGTGACATCTATTCTGTGTGATATTATTAAATCTAGTGGGTGATTAAGACGATGAGTTGCTATAGTGATGTTTTGTTTAAGCCCAAATGAGTTTAGTAGGCCCACAAATGTGAGTCCTAAAGCATCATTTAAATCGTCAATATAAATGTTAAAGTCTCCTACATTTAATGCTTTATCAAAGTTAACCAATAGGTCTGAAAGAAAATGTGCAAACTCTGTAAGAAAATCAGTATAGGGCCCTGGGGTACACGGTCGCTATACTGTAGCAAAAGACATCATGGATTTTTTTCGTGTGCATGTGCAAGAGTGTAACATTAAGAACAAGCCTTTCAAAAGAATTAAATCTATACTGTGTTCTCTAACAGTAAGGAAATCACTAAAGATAGTGGCAACACCACCTCCACGACCAGTCTGGCGAGGCTCATGCTTACAGTAGATATATCCTGATGGTGTAGACTCATTTAGACCGATGTATTCATTTGGGTTGATCCAAGTTTCAGTAAGACAGAGTGCAGTAAGGCTATTTTCTGAGATGATTTCCTTTACAATAAGTGTTTTGGGTGTAAGCGATCTAATGTTCAGAAGCCCAAACTTTAGGAACTGTTTTTGTTTGTTTCTTTGGCATTTTTTTGGTCTAATTACAGTAAAATTATTTCCAGAACTTCTCATGCATTTACTTTTTGATCTCACTACTCGGGGAACAGACACAGTTTCTATAGGATGAGCTATGTGTGCATTTGTATCAATGTGACGAGGTGAAGGATGGCTGTTAAAATTTAGATTTAAATCGTAGTTTACCAGTCAGAAGGTGTGCAGCGCCCTGGAGATGTGGTCCAAGAGGTTCTCCGCTTCAACTCTGCTGGGGTGCAGGCCATCAGCCCCGAATAGCCTAGGACACTCCCAGAAAACATTCCAGTTATCAATAAAGAGTAAATTCAAAGCTATGGACATTGCCCATATGAAAACTTCTGTTAAAAAGATGCGATTCTAATCTGTTCCAACAGAATATTATAAGTGACATATATGCTGCAAAATTGATCTTCAATCATATGTCATATTTGACCTACAGTACATAACATATAAAGTCTTATAGATTTTCATGATGTAAAAACATAGTGGAAAGTCATATTAAATTTGCATTATTTCCCTATGTCTTAAGATATGTATAAAACACTCATGCACTTCCTCTGATCTTGTCCTAAGAGGAGCCCCATATATAACAGAGTCATTCATTCATTCATTCATTTTCTACTTCTATCTTATCCGAACTATTCTGGGTTAAGAGGAGCCTGTGCACATCTCAGGCGTCATTGGGCATCAAGGCAGGATACACCCTGGACAGAGTGCCAACCCATATATCAGAGTCATGTACTGTTTAATTATATATTTACAACCTTAGATGGAACACAGCATTTAAAGTACAAAAATATTTAATAGTGTATTCTTCCAGATACAGTTGTACAGTATATTACTTAGTGGCACTGTACTAAGCTCAGTATGAGTTGATGTCACATACTGCATACAAACATGACTTTGACAGACATATTCCAGCCGTATTTAACTCCTCAGAATTTTAGATCCCAGCTCCAGAAACATATTTGACACAACTTTGTTCATTTACAATAATATGTTCTGATTTGTTCACAAACAACAGGCCCAGACTGTTCAGAATTAATGTAAATTAATGTCTCACAATGCCATTGCTGCCATTACTGCTCTTTCAAATCTTGTAGGGAAATGAACAGTTAAAGTTAGTGACATTTTGACAGTACATGGACATTTTGACTGGTGCTGGTTCAAAGTTGGTTCCACTGGCGAACCTTCTAAGAACCGGTTTGCCTTCCATTGGTTAGAGAGCCATCACAGAGTCGAGTCTGACGTCACTGTGTTATGTTTCCCAGCAACATTAGTGAAGCATCGGCAAACACAAACACAACATCAACAATGGTGAATGTTGCTTTACTGTTAATGCTCATGGCTTTGTGAACCTACATTGTCATCCAAACACGGCGAATTCTACGTGTAAGTGCAGCTCCATGTAATTTGTATAAACGGAGGTTGTAATCGAGAAAGTACATAACATTATTTTATCATTAACACAGAAAAAATGTTAGCCTTAACATATAGCTGCCTACTATCATGTGTGCTGATGATTGATCATATTGCGGTAAAGTAAAAGTGTACTAAACATTAGTATACTTAAGGTACATTATCAAATGCGCTAACAGTAAACCCAACCCCCCCCCCCCCCCACCACCACCACACACACACACACACACAGCCCCGCCCCCAGCCCCTGACGCAAGCGGTTCTTAAGTCTAGACCAGCAGCGTTTTGATGAACCACTTTTCCTGGTTCAGAGCCGGTGCTTTTGCTGTCGAAAAAGAACGAACTGGTTCTAATTAAGGCTCTGGCTCCAAACCAGCACTCAAACTGCCTCGGTGGAAAAGGGGCAGGTGAACTTTACAAGGAATGGACTGAGGCTGGGGTCAAGTCATCAAGTGCCACCCCACACAGACGTGTCAAGGAATTTGGCTACACTTGTCGTTTTCCTCTTGTTAAGCCACTCCTCAACCACAGACATCGTCAGTGGCATCTTAGCTGGGCTAAGATGAAGGTAAACTGGACTGTTGCCCAGTGGTCCAAAGTCCTCTTTTCAGATGAGAGCAAGTTTTGTATTTCATTTGGAAACCAAGGTCCTAGAGTCTGGAGGAAGGGTGGAGAAGCTCATAGCCAAAGTTGCTTGAAGTCCAGTGTTAAGTTTCTACAGTCTGTGATTATTTGGAGTCATCTGCTAGTGTTTACCCTTTTACCAAGACATTTTAGAGCACTCCTTGCTTCCTTCTGCCGGCCAGCTTTTTAAAGATCCTGATTTCATTTTCCAGCAAGATTTGGTTAAATGACCATAGTGTTGGTGTGCTTGACTGGCCAGCAAACTCACCAGACATGAACTCCACAGAGAGTCTATGGGGTATTGTCAAGAGGAAAATAAGAAAAAGATACTAAAAAATGCAGATGAGTTGAAGGCCACTGTCAAAGAAACCTCGGCTTCCATATATACAGTAGATATACCACCTCAGCAGTGCCACACAGATTGATCACCTCCATGCCTTGCTGAATTGATGCAGTAATTAAAGCAAAAGTAGCCCCTACCAAGTATTGAGTACATACTTTTTAACATACTTTCCAGAAGGCCAACAATTCACTAAAAATATTTTTTATTGGTCTTATGAAGTATTCAAATTTTTTGAAATAGTGAATTGGAGGGTTTTTATTAAATGTGAGTTGGCATAGGTATAGATTTGTTTCATTCTCATGTCAGTGAATGGAGAATGAGCTAAACTTTCAGAGGATACAGGATGTCTACATAAACAGCAGGATGTGAAAAAACAGCAAAACTATCAGATTTTCTTTCTCCTTTGAAGAACATAGCAAACAAATAATATTCATTTTAAAAAAAGGAAAAATAAGCTTGTTGCACAAATGTTCACGTCTTAACTAATACTAAGTTCAAATATTTTTACAGTTTTGCTTGAGATACAGCACTGTTTTATTTAGTTAGGAATCTACCAACTAAGCACATCTTGAGCTAAATTACATCTATCAAATTGTGAGGAAATGTCCTGTACATAGCCCTGGGAGAGAATAGAGCATATAAGGTATGCTTGTGATCCTCTAATAATTAAGGTCAATGTGTAGACACCGGCAAGACTAGCTAACTAAAAGGGAGAGCCAGAAGATGTCTCAGATAGACATGAGGGCTTCATTTACTATAAAGTGGCCAACCACTCCATCATCAGCAAACCTGAGTGAACATGAGAGTAGAGGGGTGACAGCACCCAATCCGCCACCAAATCACTTTTACTAAAACACTTTATGATCATGAACCCTCTAGATCTGCTTCTTTACCTAAAAAAATATACTCATAAAAAGCTTGACTAAATAAATATGTTGACATTTTCCAAGTCACAAACAATAACTGGAAAGCTGTTACATAACTTTTATGGCTTTAATTGAAAAAGCTCAGGTTCTGTAGTATAAGACCATAAAGTGTTTTATAGGTCTCCAATGTTTGCATTATCACAGCTTCCAAAAGTCTCCCTGGTGTTTTCCCCATTCTAATTATTGTGTGGGCCCAAGCCTCATGGCATTTTAGACTAATTAGGAGAAGGGCTGTTCTAACAGCTAAAATAAAATTCAGTATGTTCTGATGGGATAATGAGCTACAGCAATGTTGGTTCATTACAAAACCATGAGTATTACTGAGTATGGTGCTGTTTGACTTTGTGCCAACATGTGTATCTCCCTGGGTGAGACTTGTCTTGCAGAATGACATGTTGTGTTTATGTGTTTCACAAAAACAGAATCAGAATGTGAATCAGGGCCTGTACAAAAAGTCCAAAATTAACAAGAAGGTATGAAGTCTCTGTTCAGTACTAAGTTGAGGTGTACATGAGATATTACAATATTACACTTGTGTGTTTGTGTATACACACAGTGTGGGCAATCTGGGTATTTGCTGATTTAGATTCATTGGTAGTTGGAGGAAAATGCCATGAAAGCTCTCATTATGAAGCCTTTCATACTCTCGAAATTCAAAAAGGTTTTTAGACATTGAGTGAATTTTTTCACTCTTTCCTCTGACAGCCGTGCTCTGAACATAGCTGAGTCCAGTGATAAAACCAGATACGTTATCAACTGTGTGGGAATTACACATCTGGCAAATCTCCACATAAATTATCTGAAAACGCTGGCAGTTTTTCCGATGCTGAGGCATTTTCTCCCATTCCTAAAGGGGCACCTTGTTTTTGTGAGAATGGACAACACTACAGTGGTGGCATACATAAACCATTGGGGGAGTCTTAGA